>NW_024739542.1:6788958-6995311 GCF_018991925.1 Homarus americanus | reverse complement strand
CCACCACCACCACCCCCACCACCACTCAGCGTCCAAGCCAACCTCAAACTTCCCGACTCAGGGGACCACACACACACACACGCTCCCTGGTTCCAATAATAATTAACCAGTGCGGCGTCTTGGTATCTGAGGAGTAAAATATATTGATCTAAAATACTAAATAAAAATAGTGAAAAGGTATGGAAATATATTAGCCTCTATTACGTGATCATATTTGGTGTTAGGTTTAGGTTAGGTTAGGTTTAGGTTAGTTTAGGTTAGTTTAGGTTGGTTTAGGTTTAATCATAAAGTGGAATAAGCTGAGGGTGTCTAATGTCGTCCACCACCACAGATCTACACCCACCCACACACACACACACACCCACACCCCCCCCCACACACACCCACACACACACACACCCACACACACCGCCGGGAACAAGTCTATGCACTTGACCCAACAAACTGGTATCTCTGTCACCTGGAGGAAATACCTGCTTGACTTTCTTATTTATACAAGATTTAATTTACGTGATATTTATTCATATTTCTTATCAAGGCTGTCAGGACCAGCAGGAAGAAGGAAGAGACACTAATGCTAACCTAACACTAACCTAATTTAATCTAACCTAATTTAACCTAACCTGACGCTAACTTAACCAAATCTAACCTAACACTATCCGAATTCAACCTAACCTCACACTAGCTTAACTAAACCTAACCTACCACTAACCTAACCCTAATCTAATTTAACCTAACCTAACACTAGCTTAACTAAACCTAACCTACCACTAACCTAACTCTAATCTAATTTAACCTAACCTCACACTAGCTTAACTAAACCTAACCTACCACTAACCTAACCCTAATCTAATTTAACCTAACCTAACACTAGCTTAACTAAACCTAACCTACCACTAACCTAACTCTGAAATACAATTTGTCCTAACTAACGCTAGCCTATTCAAACCCTAACCACCACCTGCTCTGTCTATTTAACCTTTAGCCTAACACTGGCAGCCCGCTAAGCCCTAGCCTACTAACCCCTGCTCTGATATAACACTAGCCTAACTAAACCCTGCTTACTACTACTAACCTAACTCTAATCTAATTTAACCTAACCTAGCAAGCTTAACTAAACTATTAACCTACCACCCCAACTAACTCCCCAATCTAATTTATCCTAACCTAACTAGCTTAACTAAAGCCTAACCTACCACTATTGCTCTATCCTATTTAACCTAACCTACACTAACCCCTAACCTACTTGCTATCCTAATTTGCCTAACCTACTTGCCCAAGCAACTAAGCCCTGGCTTTCCACCGCCAACCTGGCTCTAATCTAGTTTATCCTGGCCTAACACTGGCCTAACTAGAGCCTAGCCTACCACTAACCCTAACTCTAATCCTAATTTATCCTAACCTAACACTAGCCTAACTAAACCTAATACCCACCTAGCCTAACTCTGAAATCTAATTTATACAACCTGCACTAGCCTAACCTAACACTTTATCTGATTTAACCTACAACCAACACTAGCTTAACTAAACCTAACCTACCACTAACCTAACCTAACCTAACACTAGCTTAACTAAACCTAACCTACCACTAACCTAACTCTAATCTAATTTAACCTAACCTCACACTAGCTTAACTAAACCTAACCTACCACTAACCTAACTCTAATCTAATTTAACCTAACCTCACACTAGCTTAACTAAACCTAACCTACCACTAACCTAACCTAACCTAACACTAGCTTAACTAAACCTAACCTACCACTAACCTAACCTAACCTAACACTAGCTTAACTAAACCTAACCTACCACTAACCTAACTCTAATCTAATTTAACCTAACCTCACACTAGCTTAACTAAACCTAACCTACCACTAACCTAACTCTAATCTAATTCTATCCTGAACCCACCACCAGCTCAACTAAACCTAACTCCACCACCAACCAATCCCCAATCTAATTCTAACCCAATCCCAACACTACAACCCAACACCATTCTAATTTCTACCTAACCCAACACTAGCTTTAACTAAACCTAACCTACCACTAACCCAACTCTAATCTACATTCTATCCTAACCTAACACTAGCTAACTAAACCCAACCTACCACTACCAACCTAACTCTAATCTAATTCTAACCCAACCTACCACTAACCCAACCTAACACTATCCTAATTCTAACTCAACCCAACACTAGCTTAATCCAAACCTAACCTACCACTATTAACGTAATCCCCAATCTAATTCTATCCTAACCTAACACTAGCCTAACCAAACCCAACCTACCACCAACCTAATCCTAATCTAATTCTAACCCAACCCAACACCAGCTAACCAAACCCAACCTACCACTAACCCAACTCTAATCTTAATTCTATCCCAACCCAACACTCAGCTCAACCCGAACCCAACTCACCACCAACTCAACTCTAATCTAATTCTATCCTAACCTAACACTAGCCTAACCAAACCCAACCCTACCACTAACCTAAGTAATCCCCAATCTAATTCTAACCTAACCCAACACTAGCTTAACTAAACCTAACCCACCACTAACCCAACTCTAATCTAATTTAACCCAACCTACCTCACTAACCTAACCTAACCTAACACTGGTTCTCCTCTCAGTTAAGTAACTTTGGATAATCACTTTAAATTATCCAACAAAAATACTATAACGAGACAAATCCACACACACATATATACACACACACAAGCACACGCACACACACACAATATAAGCACACGCACACGCACGCACACACACACACAAATATCCCCCACCGAAAGAAAGTACAATACAGGAAGTGGATAACCTCGTCCTTCACAACAACGTTCACTACCAGATGTTTTCGTTCAGTTTACAGCACATCAATCCCATTCACACCTGTCCGAAGTGTACCGAGACTCGACGAAATAACGAGAAATATACCAAGGTGACGGTATGAGATAAAGTTACCAGTTTCTATATAATTTTCTCTTTTATCGTCTAAGTCAAAAAAATCTCTTATCACGTTATTATTAGTTGAGATCTAATTAATTATCAAGATTCTAATAGCGATAAAGAGTTTAATGGTCTGATTAATATTGAAGGTTTGGTAATTAAAATCAGGTGCGCATCAGGTAAGACTAATTTGGTAAGGTGAGGTATTATTATCAAGGTAAGGAAGGAGAGTTTGAGGGTAGATACCAAGGTTGGGTGGGGGGGAGAGGGGGGGTTGACACCACTACCACCACCATTCGTCACCATAACTATCACTATTAACACCACTATCATCACCACGCCTGAGACTACTACTACATCAGTCAGCCGTCAGCCACCGTACCTGTTATCGGCTGACACTGTTATTGTACACCACCTGTCAGTCACTTTACTGCTACAAGAGAGAGAGAGAGAGAGAGAGAGAGAGAGAGAGAGAGAGAGTGTGTGTGTGTGTGTGTGTGTGTGTGTGTGTGTGTGTGTTAAAATTCCACCTGTTAGCTGTAATCCTTTAGGGAAAACCACAACTATTAGTACCTACCACCATTACCACCACAATTTCCCCCCCCCCTCCACAGTCCCATGCTGATAAGAAACAACACGCATGATACACTACCACAACAACTATCGTGGCAACCACTATCATCACCCCTTCAACCACTACCACAATCCCCTTCAACCACAACTTCCGCCATCACCCTCAATCCCCACTACCACTCCTAAAACCACACCACCACCCCTAAACTCATCTGTTCCTCCTCCTTCAACCACCACCACCCCTCAACCACCACCACCCCTCAACCACCACTCCACCCCTCAACAACCACTACCACCATACCCCCAACCACCACCCCCTCCAACCACCACCTATTTCATGCTCACAGAGACTTTTTTCATTACGAGACAACAGAAGAGAAATGTTTTGCCTCCTCTGAAGTTCTGTTTACTTAACAAACTTTTAAACAATTCTTGAAATGTAAACAACGTGATCAGAATTGTACCAAAGTTAATAATGTAACAGAATATAAACGATGGGATCACCTGAAGATTAGCCCACCCTAACCTAACCTACCTTACTCTACCCTAACCTACCTTACTCTACCCTAACCTACCTTACTCTAACTTACCTGTAATCTAACCCCTTAACCTGTAATCTAACCCAACGATAACTCCCCATCTAATATGGCCTACCCTACCCTAACCTACCTTACTCTAACCTTACCTACCTTACCAACCTACCCACTTAACCTACCTTACTCTACCCTTACCTGTAATCTAACCCAACTATAACCTACTCCCATCTAATATGACCTACCCTAAGCCTAACCTACCTTACTCTACCCTTACCTGTAATCTAACCCAACTATAACCTACTCCCATCTAATATGACCTACCCTACCCTAACCTACCTTACTCTACCCTAACCTGTAATCTAACCCAACGATAACCTACTCCCATCTAATATGACCTACCCTACCCTAACCTACCTTACTCTACCCTAACCTGTAATCTAACCCAACGATAACCTACTCCCATCTAATATGACCTACCCTAACCTAACCTACTTTACCGACCTATACTCTAACTTAGACTACCGTAACCTTACCTACCTAACTAAACTAACCTAACCTGCCCTAACCTAACCAAATAAAATAACTCTCCTGTACTTTCCTCAAACTCAATAACCAGTTTGAGTGTTAAGTCAAGTCAGTTCATAAATACAAATCCTTAACACCTTTTTTTTCCGTCCGTGATATTTAACCTCAGGAGTTCAAAGTCAAGTCAAGTCTCTCTCTCTCTCTCTCTCTCTCTCTCTCTCTCTCTCTCTCTCTCTCTCCAGGGATACAAGCATCCACAACAAGCAACCTCAATGTGTATCCCGCTTTGAACACTGTATATCCCGCTTTGAACTGTATATCCCGTTTTGAACCCAAGCATCGACTTCTTGAACCACAGCTTAAACGCACGAGAACACATAGTAAAGTGTTTGGGGGTTGGGAAGAGGAGGGGGCAGGAGGAGGAGGGGGAGGGGGAGGGAGGTTGCTGAGCTTAGTGAGGACGTCAACCTCAGGAATGGCTACCTGGCCACCTGATCACGCTGGACACACACTTCCAGGTTAGCGCCGGGTTCCAGGACGTGACGTATCTTATGCTGGAGGGCCTGGGGGAGGGGTGGGGGAGGGTGGGGAGGGTGAAGGTGGGAAATAAGCTGGGGGAATCTTCAGGTGATCCTAGGAGCTGTGGGTAAACATGAACCTTATGTTATGAAAGTCAAAAGAGTACGATGACTTATCCCCTTGAGTACGATGACTTAATCCCTTGAGTACGATGACTTAATCCCTTGAGTACGATGACTTAATCCCTTGAGTACAATGACTTAATCCCTTGAGTACGATAATTTAACCCCATGAACATGATGACTTAAGGGGTTATGTCATCGTACTCAAGAGGATAAAGTCATCGTACTCAAGGAGTTAAGGTAAGCTGCCCTTGCCTCAGTCGACAGTCACCTGAAGCTAACTGACCATAGCTGTCTCCACACCTTCCTCACTTATAAAGAACACAGAGCCACAACGTCACGAATGGATCCATGACGTCAGCAGTGGAACCGTGACGTCAGCAGCGGAACCATGACATCATCAGTGCAGCCAAGACGTCACAAATTTAGCCAATATATATATATCACAAATGAAACCGTGACGTCAGTAGTGAAACCAATATATAAAAAAAATGGAACCGTTACGTCACCAGGTAGGGCTGGGCGGCGTCATCAGCAGGTACAAACACTACACCTGCCCGTCCCTCTGTTTACCTGTGTATTGAATTTTTCACCCTCACGTGGGATGTATCCAAACACTCCCTCCCATAGTCTATCAGGGCGGGGACGAGAAGCAGGAACTATTGCCAGGAAGAGATAGATAGATAGATAGATAGATAGATAGATAGATAGATAGATAGATAGAGAGAACAGGAGTCGCAGTGTTCATTTTGAAATTCATTGATCACCCCAAGTACAGATAATTTTTTTGAGTGACTGTACCTGATTCGTATTAAAAAAAAGTTTATAGACACAAAGTATAAGGAAATTATGTAATCAAATTAAAGTATTAACATGCAATTAAAAAAATAAGTTTATAAACACTGACATAAAAATAATGCATCAAAAATAAACAAAACTGATGATAAAAAAAAATATATCTAAACAAAATAATAACAATAAACACAAAATGGAGCTAAACTTAAAAATACTGAAACACTTAAACACACTAATATAATGTTGAATGAATGACACAATAAACACGCGCAGAAAAACTTCATACATGTTGCAATAATGTTTAGGTTGAACGAGGCATTGCAACGACGAGTTAACATCACTCCGCCAGCATATTTTACTTGGGGATTAGTTCCAGCGCAGCTTATTTTACCTGATGATTAGCGCCGCCTCCAGCTTAATTTACCTAATGATTAGCCCCTCATCAGCTTATTTTACCTGATTAGGTTAGCGTTAAGTTAAACTAGGTTAGGTTAGGTTTGAGATAACGTTAGTGTAATAATATTAATCTTCATGTAGAATAAGTTACCTCAGGTGAAATAAACTAGAGTGTCTAATCATCAGGTAAAATAAACTACCCCAATCTAACCTCACCAATTGCCTTATGTCACCTGAAGATTAACCCCCCTAACACTAAACCTAACCTAACCTCACCAATTGCCTTATTTTCACCTGAAGATTAACACTAAACCTAACCTAACCCCCAGGTGCCGTTAGGATAGTTAATAATGAAGGAAAAACAAGATGGTGGGGAGGGGGGGGGGCTAAAATTCAGGTCATCCGTCGACTATTTATCAAATTAATAAAACGACTAATATTTGGTTAATTCAGATCTCCTAGGAAAAAAAATGATTCCCCCCTCGAAAACAAATCCTGGGGGTCTACATTAGTTAAAATTTAAATACAAATTAAATGGCTAAACCTTAATATTCTCCTTTTGATGTATATTATTAAAACATTACCCCCCCCCCCCTCTATACACGAGTCCGGATCACATGAAGATTAGACACCCTCAGCTTATTTTCACCTAATGATTAATTAAACATTGTAACGCTATCTTGGGGGTTATGTTAGGTTAGGTTAGGTTGTTCACGACTACCTGTGTTGACGTGATTGTCGTGTTTTCTCTCCCTGATATTTAACCAACTCGGTAATTTTCCCACGGTGAGAAAATTTTGCTGAGTTAAGCAAGAGATTTTCTCACCAAATGAACGTGTCTGATAAAGTTTCATTGGGCAAAGTCTGCTAAAATATTCAACACTTTTCCTCCAGGTAATTAAATATGCATTAAAACGTGTATAGTGCCCGGCTTATAAAAGTTGGCAGCTCCGGAAATTCGCGAACACACCTCAAACACACACACACATACAGAGGCACAAACATACACACACAGAGGCACAAACATACACACACAGAGGCACAAACATACACACACACACACAGAGGCACAAACATACACACACAGAGGCACAAACATACACACACACACAGAGCACAAACATACACACACACAGAGTACAAACATACACACACAGAGAGGCACAAACATACACACACACACAGGGCACAAAACATACACACACAGAGGCACAAACACACACACAGAGGCACAAACATACACACACACAGAGAGGCACAAACACACATACACAGGCTACAAACATACACACACACACAGAGGCACAAACATACACACACACACAGAGAGGCACAAACATACACACACACAGAGGCACAAACATGTACACACACAGAGCACAAAACACCACACACACAGAGGCACAAACATACACACACACAGAGGCACAAACATACACACACACAGAGGCACAAACACACACATACACAGAGGCACAAACATACACACACACAGAGGCACAAACATACACACACACAGAGGCACAAACATACACACACAGAGGCACAAACATACATAGATAGACACAGACACACACGCACACGGGCATGTCGAATATGATCCTGACCATTATTAAAATCGATACTGAAAATATTATATAAAAATGTATTATACTGTACTAGGAAATATTCTCTATACATATTGATAAACCAAAAATTAACTGAATGGAAATTGTAGGTTAATTTTCAAACGAGTGGGAATGAGTCGAGGTGAGTGGAATAAAACCGAGGACTTGATTGTGTAAATTAATGACAAAACACTCGTAAGAGAACCAATCACCAGCAAAACTTAAGTCTGATTGGTGGTTCTATGGATGACGTAACCCCCCCAGCAAAAATCAATGATCAGTGATTGGCAGCTTTATGAGTGACGCAGCGCTGGGGACGGGCCAATCACTGTCAAGAATTATATCGAGGGTGGGCGGGGTCCTCCGTAGCGACAAGCCTACAGTACAGTACAGTAGTCTGGGTGAGATAACGCTTAACAAATACTAGAGCAATTTGTTTGGGTCTATATACATTATTTATATACCTGTTAATATCTATAAACATTATTTATATCCCTGCACTGCCTAGGTGTAATGTTTATATACCTGTTTTATCCAAGCACACTGTTTGTATATCTGCAGTTTATGAACACATTTCTATGACGTAACGGGCGAAGGAAGCCAATCACCTATTCAATAACATGGGTCATTTAGTTATTTACGGGTTCTTAACAATAAAGACTCATTACGCACAGGTGAACAACACGACAGGTGATGCAGTATCGTGTGTCGGTGTTCACAAGTTCATGTAGTCACTAACTCACTAAGTCTGTTCTTTCTATATGAACAAATTGTTATGTCGGGAACTTAAGAGATGTAAAATAAGTTATAATATTCACGAAAGAAAATTAATGATGTGTTTCGCTAATAAAAAAAAAATTAAAAATATATAATCGATTTTTTTTAAATAGTCAAAATAATAAATTGATAAGAAAATTATAAACTCAATTAATGTTCATAGAGGAATTATATAAACGCTAATCAACAACAATTACTACGAAAAATAATGACAATATAATTAACAAAAAATAAAACTTCCCATAAAATTCAGTAAGAGAGAGAGAGAGAGAGAGAGAGAGAGAGAGAGAGTTAGTGTGTTCGTGTGTATGTTGATGACTATAGTTATATATATAAGTGAGAGGAAAGAGTTACCTTACCCCTACACACCATCAATCAAGGCTGTGTATTAAGGTGGGTTAAACCAGGTGTATTATAGGACAGGTAACATGGCAACACTTTCAATATAAGACGTCCCAACCTTATTACACCTGAGGAATAAACACCCTAACGCTACCTAGAAGGGGATTAGGTTAGATTAGGTTAAGTTAGGTTAAATTAGGTTAAATTGAGTTACGTTGGGTTTGGTTTTGAGTAGGTTAGCGTTACGTTAGGTTAGGTTCAGTTACGTTATGTTAAATTAAATTAAGTTAGATTAGCGTTAGGTTAAATTAGAAAGGCTAAGTCAGGCTAGGTTTGGTTGAATTAGATTAGGTTAGGGTGAATTACATTAGGTTAGATTAGTTAGGTTAAATTAGATTAGACTATGTCAGGTTAGGTTAGGTTGACGTTAGGTTAGGTTGACGTTAGGTTGACGTTAGGTTAGGTTGACGTTAGGTTAGGTTGACGTTAGGTTAGGTTGACGTTAGGTTAGTTGACGTTAGAGTTGGGTTGACGTTAGGTTGAGTTGACGTTAGAGTTGGGTTGACGTTAGGTTAGGTTGACGTTAGGTTAGGTTGATGACGTTAGGTTAGGTTGACGTTAGGTTAGGTTGACGTTAGGTTAGGTTGACGTTAGGTTAGGTTGACGTTAGGTTAGGTTGACGTTAGGTTAGGTTGACGTTAGGTTAGGTTGACGATAGGTTAGGTTGACGATAGGTTAGGTTGACGTTAGGTTAGGTTGACGTTAGGTTAGGTTGACGATAGGATGCATCGTTAACATTAAAGGGAGATAACTGGACACACCAACACAGCCTACACACACATGAAGGACCTTGACTACCCTGTTCAAGACTAAGGTGCACCCTCACCCTCAAGGACGACCGGGAGAGAGACCTCGAGGCGCTGAACTGTACAACCGACGGCAAATTAACACTTGCTATAACGTGCTCAAGGACAAGGCAGCAGAGAGAGAGAGAGAGAGAGAGAGAGAGAGAGGGGGGTATAAGGGGTGAGGATGTAGTAGTGAGGGATAGAGAGTGGGCCAAATAGAAAATGAGAGAGGAAGGAGAGGAAGGTGGGAAGGAGAGGAGGGATGTGGTAAGGAGGAAGGTGAGAATACATACCAAACTAACAGGGGCGGCATCACCATTAGGACTCAAAGGCTTAGTAAGACAATGCCACCTTCACATTCACTCAAACAATAAAAACAAAAAGGTCGTATCCGGGGAGGCCTCTGCCGCCCTGCCAATATAGTCAGCCAGGAAAAAGACAAATGCATCACTTGGAGATTGCCCTCTAGTTAATTTCACCTGGAGATTAGCCCCTAGTTCACCTGAAGATTAGCCCTAGTTCAACTGGAATTAGGAGCTCTCTGGTTAATTTCACCTGGAGATTAGCCCTAGTTCACCTGAAGATTAGACTCTCTAGTTAATTTCACCTGGAGATTAGCCCTAGTTCACTGAAGATTAGACTCTCCTGGTTAATTTCACCTGGAGATTGGCCCTAGTTCACCTGAATTAGACTCTCTAGTTAAATTTCACCTGGAGATTAGCCCCTAGTTCACCTGGAGATTAGACTCTCTAGTTAATTTCACCTGGAAATTAGCCTAGTTCACCTGAAGATTAGACTCTCTAGTTAATTTCACCTGGAGATTAGCCCCTAAGTTTCACACCTGAATTAGACTCTAGTTAATTTCACCTGGAATTTAGCCCCTAGATTCACCTGAAGATTAGACTCTCTAATTAATTTCACTGGAGATTAGCCCTAGTTCACCTGAAGATTAGACTCTCTAGTTAATTTCACCTGGAGATTAGCCCTAGTTCACCTGAAGATTAGACTCTCTAGTTAATTTCACCTGGAGATTGGCCTAGTTCACCTGTGATTAGACTCTCTAGTTAATTTCACCTGGAGATTAGCCCTAGTTCACCTGAAGGTGGCCCTAGGACTACACCTGAAGATTAGACTCTGGTTAATTTCACCTGGAGGATTAGCCCCTAGTTCCTTTGAAGGGTATTTTAGTTCACTGAAGATTAAGACTCTCTAGTTAATTTCACCTGGAGATTAGCCCTAGTTCACCTGAAGATTAGACTCTCTAGTTAATTTCACCTGGAGAGATTAGCCCCTAGTTCACCTGAAGATTAGACTCTCTAGTTAATTTCACTGGAGAATTAGCCCTGAGTTCACTGGAGATTAGACTCTCTAGTTAATTTCACCTGGGAGATTAGCCCTAGTTCACCTGAAGATTAGCCCCTAGTTCACCTGAAGATTAGACTCTCTAGTTAATTTCACCTGGAGATTAGCCCTAGTTCACTGAAGATTAGACTCTCTAGTTAATTTCACCTGGAGAATTAGCTAGTTCACCTGAAGATTAGCCCCTAGTTCACCTGAAGGTCAGACTCTCTAGATTAATTTCACCTGGAGATTAGCCCTAGTTCACACAGAAAGGTTAGACTCTCTAGTTAATTTCACCTGGAGATTGGCCCTAGTTCACCTGAAGATTAGACTCTCTGAATTTAATTTCAACTGGAGATTAGCCCCTAGTTCTGGAATTGGCCTCAAGTTTATTTCACTGGACATTAGCCCCTGATTTCACCTGGAGATAAGCCTCCTACAGTTTATTTCTGGAGATTAGCCCCTAGTTCACCTGGAGATTAGCCTCTCTAGTTTGTTTCACCTGGAGATTAGCCCCTAGTTCTGGGAGATTAGCCCCTCTAGTTTATTTCACCTGGAGATTAGCCCCTAGTTCACCTGGAGATTAGCCTCTCTAGTTTATTTCACCTGGACATTAGCCCCTAGTTCACCTGGAGATTAGCCCCTCTAGTTTATTTCACCTGGAGATTAAATATCCTTATGCTAACCTAACCTAACCTAACTTAACCTAACCCTGCCAGGTAGCATTGAGGGTGCTTAATCATCAGGTGAATTTAGCTGCGTGGGGCTATTTTTTAGGTCATCCATTAAACCTAATCACAAATATCTTGAAGTCTACAAACACTCACTCACACATACACATACACACACACACACACACACACACACACACACACACAAAACAAACACATAATTTATACAGAACGAAATATATTCCAAATTCCATATTTATATCCGCTTCAGTAAACGAAAAAAAAAGGAAGTCAGTGTTGCCAGAAACATTCCAGCTCTGACCTGCCAGATAGTAAGCGTCAACTCTGGTAATAATGACGCTGTGTTGGTGATACTTGTAGAGTTTTATCATTTTCGACAGTCAACGCAACTGTCCGGAGAGCCATGAGAAATGTTATTATCGACGCACCTGACACGAGGCTGTGGCGTCTGATATATAATAACTAAATAAAAAAATAAATAAATAAAACACTATTACCACAACTGACAGAAAGCTAGCGTGTCGATTTGGTAACAATGACTCAAAATATAACACTAATCTAACCCAATTTAACAACATAACCTAGTCTAACTTAACCTGACTTATCTAACATAAACTAACCCAACAATTATATATTTAACAATCAACTGAAATAAACTAGAGAGGGGGGGAGGGTGGGGGGGGTAATCTTCAGGTGATGAGTATAAAGTCGCACTAGAGAATACAGGTAAAATAATATTGCCTGAAGCTCTCGAAAGGTTGACGCAGGACAGTTTGGGGGCTGTTTCTTGCTCTGAGTGTGGCAATATTTGACAACTTACTGACAGTGGCGGGAAGGGGAGGATGTTCGGAGCTGTGGGGACGGGCAGCGGTAGAGGAATGTGACTGAAAACTGTTTGAAAAGTTAAGAGGGGAGAAAGGAAGTGTAATGGTGAGTTTGTCCCCACTATTGTCACCCAACGTTACGAGAGTTTATATATTTTCGATATACGATTATTTATCACTTTGAAGACGAGCGAATTTTTAATTTTGATAACGACGATATCAACCACTTTAGTACGATAGTTCAAAATCTTTCATTATGATGATTTCTTTACTAAATTACACTTATCACGTTATATCCTCCAAAATTAGTTTAATAGTACAAGAATTTTCACTTTACACGTACGACAATTGAACCACTTTAGTACGACAACTCAAAAAAAAAAGTCTCTCGTAATCGTTAAATTTCTCAATCGAGGTACGATATTTTTCACTTTACGATAACTCATAACAATTAAGAAAGTAAATATGTCATGAAGTCCGTATGATAATTTTTATACTTCCCGTGTACGAAGGTTTAATAAGAACAATATATCATTTCCTACTCGATAACTTAAAAAAAAAACGCAGTACAAATAGGAATTAAACAAAGTGTGATAGATGATGCTTCAATTACGTGGCCGATTATTTACAAGACGTCTCTCACAACACGGATATAGTGTACCCGGAGTATGATGACTTTACCGCCTGAGTACGATAATTTAAGTCATTTTGAATATTTTTAATGATTACACTTCTATTAACTTAAGAAATTTTCAGAACAGTAAAATAAATTAGACTTTTGAATACGAGCACCTATAGCACCTCTTGAGTATAATAGCCTCACCCCTCGAGTATAATGACTTCACCCCTCGAGTATAATGACTTCACCCCTCGAGTATAATGGCTTCACCCCTCGAGTATAATGACCACCCACGAGTAAGGATTCTATCCCTTGATTATAATAACTACACCCTTTGAGTATGACTTCAAACCCTTGAGTATAATGACTTCAACACCTTAAATACAATGAATTCAACTCTATAACCCCACGAGTACAATGCCTGAACCCTTTAAACACGATAACTTAAGCCCTGGACTATAATAACTTCACTACGGTGTGGGTCCCATAGGCATGACTGACCATTAGGGATAGTGCAGATACAACACACCCCACCAACCACCTTCACTTACCCATTTACAGCCGGGTGAACTGGGAGCGCCTGAGAATCGAACTACCGACCCCCAGAACGTGAGGGCGAGTTCTGTATTCACTCGATCGCCCCACTCCTTTCATCCCTATACGATACGAAACATAAATCCTTCCGTTCCGTACAATACCTTAACCCAAGCTTGAGTACGATAACAACATCCTGAGTACGAGAACTTAACATCCAGGGTACGATAACCCTCCCCTTCCCTCCCCTTGGGTATAATAACATGATCCCTAGACTGCAACAACTAATCCCTTGAAGAGAGTAAACATAAAATCCTTTAGTAGAATAAGTTAATTTGTCGCCTTAAAATAACCTGAACTGGAAACCCTGGTGTTGACATGCGTACGATAATCACGGGTGAGGTGCAAGAGGTATATAGTAAAGCTTAATCAACACGAGAGGAACCACTTATTGACTGAACACACCTGAAGAATAACCCCCCCCCCACATAACCTAACCTAACCCCAAGATAGTTTTAAGGACAAACATATAAATTCACGTTGCAAATATCATTACTGACAACAACCAAAAAAAGGGAGATTATCAAAAAAGTTACATCACCGCTTATAAAGATTCACCAAAACAAAGATGGGAAAAGGGAGGGGGGGGGGGACCCACAACAACAACAGCACCGAGCGAGAGTAACGATGGTCAATCGTCACCAGAAAATAATAGTGTGTGTCGAGGGAGAGTAGAAGTGAGAGAGAGGGAGAGGATTGGGAGAGAGAGGGAGGGAGGGGGAGTGAGAGCGTGGGAAGACTGGGTAAGGGTGAAGGGAGAGTGAGAGATTAGATTAGATTAAGGGAGGAGGATTAAGGGAGGATTGGATAAAGGGGAGAGGAAGTGAGGGAGGATTGGGTAATGGGGACGGAAGAGTGAGGGATAATTGTATAGGGGAGAAAGAGAGAGAGAAGGGAGAGGGAGAGAGAGAAAGTGAGCAAGAGAAGATTGAGTCAGCCTCCTAGCTTGGGGAATCGCAGCAGCTGTTGTTACCCCAACTAGGAATTACTCCGATGGCCATCACATTTACCAGACGATGAGGCAGGGAGAGGGAAAGAACGAGAGTGAGGCGGGGAGAAAGAGAGAGAGAGAGAGAGAAGGGCGACAGAGATTGAGAAGAGAGGAAGAGAAAAGAGAAAGAGGCAGACAAAGACAAAAAAAGAGAAAACAACGATAAGAGAGAGAGAGAGATAAAAGAGAGTGTTAAAGGTGTAAGATCAAACAGAGAGAAACAGAGAGAGAGAGATGAACACAGTTTAAGGCCATTCCCCCAACAGATAGTGTTTTGGGTGAATAAACAGGGCTGTAGAGTACCGCTGGACTAAGTTATGGTGTGGGTGTAGAGGGGGGGGAGGGGCGAGGCAGGGCGAGTTACAGGCTGTGGGGAGGGGCAGGCATGGGGGAAGCAGAGGCATGTCAGACACAGTATCCGTGGAGGGGGGAGGAAGAGGGGGGGGGTGGGGGAAAGTAGACACTGGACTGTGTGAATGCATGTTTAGGTGAATGTTTCCTGTGGAGAGATGGGCAATAGGCTGTGGATGGGTGGGGAGGGGGGTCTATGTGTGTGTATGTGTGTAACCATGGTACACACAAAAAACAGAACTTCCTGGTTTGTCTTTAATCACTATGGATTCCCCCATCACATGTTAATCACCTGAGTAGAGTAACCAATCAACCTTAACGATCACGTGCGACTAAAAATTTGGTCGAATATTAAAGAACAAAAACTTACTTCAATTTTTCCCAGGACAGACTGCACACAGCCACAACCTCGTCAAAAACCTCACCTGGAAAAAAACAACAAAGAGAATTAGCGACAAGGGCTTTAATAGGGCACCTGTGTGTGTGTGTGTGTGTGTGTGTGTGTGTGTGTGTGTGTGTGTGTGTGTGTGTGTGTGTGTGTGTCTGTGTGTGTGCGTGTGTGTGTGTGTGTGTGTGTGTGTGCGTGTGTGTGTGTGTGTGTGTGTGTGTGTGTGTGTGTGTGTTTCTGCTTGGATGAAACGTAAAATGAGAAAACTCTCACTTTCAGGACTTACCAGCTTAATTGAGGTCTATTCAAGTGGACTAAAAGCTTAACTACCTGAGAAACAAGGCACTCGTTCCCCTCATTATGCACGCTGTGAGGAAGCTTTTCAGGGCAACATTATGGCCTAGATGTGAGGTGAATGTTGAGGATTATATGAACCAGGTTTAACATAAGAGACCTAAACCAACAATGATTCCATTAAAACACTGTTATTTATAATACCAGAATAAAAACTACAGTAGCATTTAGATTCTACAATAGAATCTTATGAGCCTTGACTACAAAAGCATAAAATAAAGGAAACTTAAGAAATCTTCTGAATGCATTCTTAGGTAAAGAACAAAGTCATATATTGTTTAAGAAAGAAGCGATACTCAGGTAAAGAAAGAAGCAATTAACTCAAATTCCCAAAAAATCTTCTACGATAAACAAGTAATACCTCAGTGACAATCATATTACTACACACAGTGGAACGAGACTTAAGTGTTTACAAAGGCCCAAAATAAATGCCCTATAATAATGAGGTGGGAAAAGTGACACCACCACCACCACCTGACCAACGTCTTCACTACCTGGACTGTATAAACATCATATGTCAAATTAGCTATTGGTTTGTCTGTGCATGAAACTGACATACAATAAAGACATCTTGTACTGGATTGGTGGGGGAAGGAGGGGGTGGAGGTGAGGGTGAGGAGGGGTGAGGGGGGGAAGGGTGGGGGGGACGTAAGGAGGGGGGTGGAGGTGGGGGTGGGGGTGGAGGTAAGGGTGGGTGGGGGGAGATTTTCAGCTAGATTTGGGGTAAATATACTTGTTGTTAACCTTGTGATGTATATAATGTTAACAACCTCCTGAAGCATATCATGAAACCTGTTTAAAAGAGCTTCGTAGTTAGCAAGGTTTTGTGTTCAGGCTTCAGGACTCATGTAAGATGAAACTGTTATGAAAATACTGTGTAGGCATGTATATGTAAACTGAATACCAGACAAAAACATGTATTTGCCTTGTAAGTCATTGTTTGGTTAACCACAGGTAGTTGCGTGCGAGTGTGTGAGTGAGTGTGTGAGAATAACAAGGTGAATGTATGCTTGTGTTATGTACAGTGAAGATTCCCATTGATACATTCCTCACATTTTTGAAACTTTAATCTGAAGGTATATTTTTTTTACGCCAATTTACAATGATTTGTTCAGGAAGATAAAAACACTGCAACACACACGCCGTGCACTTGACCACACTACCGACAGACAACACTCCACAACACTGGCTTCAAATTTCTATACCGCCACCGAGTCACCACCACTAGGCTACACGCTGTATGTAACATCTGCCTTATTTTGCAAGATGTCTTCTCCTTCTGGCTAAAAAAAAAAAACATCAAGCTCCTACCTCAGCCATACTTCACCGGGCCCAAGGAAAGAGTAGTAGATGGAACATTCCAGAAAAAACGATTAAATTATGGACCATCTTGTCAAGACTACCGATAACCAACCTGCCATTGCCTGGGTCTGTGGAATATAGTATGTGTGTATGGGAACCTGTAGCGTATGTGATTTAGTATACGTTAGGATATTGTATACAGAATATATATGTTCTCTCCTACCTTAAAAGGCTATACAACTCGTTTATGACAAAAAGAAACATTTATCAGAACGATTGTCTTAGCCTGAGAACATTTCGATCCAATTTTCGTTGGGGATTCTACCGGGTTAGTGCGTTAAGCCTGGCAACTGTGTGATAAAGATTGACTGAGATTTATGACATAGGAGACACGTTATAATTTCAAGATCTATTTCACATCTATAACCCAACCACTACCATCTGATACCACCTGGACTACTACCACTACCATCACCCCTATAACACCACCACCACCACCTTACCACAATACTACCACCATCACCCTAGCACCACAGTCACTATTACCACCTCTACCACCATCATCACCCTACCACTACAGTCACCACAACCACTATTACCACCTCAACTACCAACTACCATCATTAAACTAATCACAACCACCACTGCTACCACCACCATCATCTCCTACCATTAAACTAACCCCCTCAACCACTATTACCACTTCGACTACCACCACCACCACCACCACCACATCCTACCACCATATCCTATGAGTCATCAACCAACATTCGTTCACTGGACAAAACAAACACCACTATTGTAAATCTTAGTTTTTGTAAGTTCAAATATCCCAGCAATTAATTTAGTTCAGCCGAGTTCAATTCTGCCTCGACTAGTTTTATACAATATTGGTGAACGTTGCCTATGTGAGCCGCTTTTGTTTTATTCTTCTCATGCTTATTCAGTGTTCAATGTTACTCTTGTGTTAATTGAGATGTTGGAGGTCAAGATAATGTGTGTGTGTGTGTGTGTGTGTGTGTGTGTGTGTGTGTGTGTGGAAATGATTTTTTATGTGTGTACGTGTGTATGTACGTGGAAATGAATTTGCTTGTTTGTTTGTGTGTGTGTGTCGCAACGTAAGACCTTCACCTGATGATGTGACGCGAAGTAACACGATCCCTACCTAATGTAACGCAATGTAACACCACCCCTACATGATGTGAGGCACCACAACACCTCCCCGAACCTGTTGTGACGCACCACAACACCACCCCTACCTGATGTGACGCAGCAACACCCCTACCTGATGGATGCAGCAACACCTCCCAACCTGATGACGGCACAACACCACCCCTGCCTGATGTGGACGCAGCAACACCACCCCTACCTGATGTGACACAGCAACACCTCCCCTACCTAATGTAACGCAACGTAACACTACCCCTACCTGATGTAACGCACCACAAGACCACCCCCAAACCTGTTGTGACGCAGCATAACACAACCCCTACCTGATGTGACGCAGCAACACCTCCCCTACCTAATATGACGCACCATAACACACACACACCTCACCAGCCAACGACACTCAAACCTCCTGCTCTTCCTCAACATACATACGCCTAAATATGCAAATTCCATCACCAATATATGTCGCAATAAGTGACAACCTGCAGTTACTAACACACAAACACCTGTGGTTCACTGCCCTCCTCAAGTTCTCTTCATAGACAGTGTCGGGGTCGAACGGTCGGTAGTGTGTGTGTGTGTCTCTCACTAACCAACGATGAGACCACCTGAAGATTAGACACCCCAGCTTATGTCGTCTGATGAGTATCACAGTTTAACACTACCTGGAGGGGTGTTAGGTTAGATTGGGTTAGATTAGATTATGCAAGTTAGGTTAGAGTAGGTTAGGGTAAGTTAGGTTAGAGCAGGTTTGCGTTAGGGTGGCTAATCTTCAGGTGAAATAAGCTGGGGTGTGTAATATTCAGGTGATCCTATTTTGGACAGTTAATGAAGCAGTGATCCAGATGGCAAGTGATGGTGAGGAGAAATATGGAACAGGTAAGGAGGCATTACCATTTATGTAGCCTAACTAACGAAGGGAGGAGGGGTGTGTGTGTGTGTGTGTGTGTGTGTGTGTGTGTGTGTGTGTGTGTGTGTGTGTGTATGGGAGAGGTGTTTGTGTGTGTGTGTAGGTGTGTGTGTGTGTGTGTGTGTGTGTGTGTAGGTGTATGGGGAGAGTGTGTTGTGTGTGTAGGGGTGTGAGGGGTGTTTGTGTGTGTAGGTGTGTGTGTGTGTGTGTGTGTGTGTGTGTGTGTGTGTGTGTAGGTGTATGGGAGAGGTGTTTTGTGTGTGTATAGGTGTATGGGAGAGGTGTTTTGTGTGTGTGTGTAGGTGTGTGTAGGTGTGTGTGTGTGTGTGTGTGTGTGTGTGTGTGTAGGTGTATGGGAGAGGTGTTTGTGTGTGTGTAGGTGTGTGTGTGTGTATGGGAGAGGTGTTTGTGTGTGTAGGCGTAATTAAGGGAAGGAAGGAGGGCAAGAGAGAGAAAGGGGAATGTTGAATATGGGAGAGAGAGGGAGGGAGGGAAAAGGGGGGTGAGAGGGAGAATGAATGTACAAGTGTCTATGTGAGCATAAGGGAGGGAATGAGAATGCGTGAGGAAGGGGAGAGGAGGGAGCGAAGTTGACGGGGTGAGTATGAGGGAGAGGACTGGGGGGGGATGACTGACTGGAAATATGATGAGGGAAATGAGTAACGGAGGAAAGGAACAAGAATTATTATGACCGACAACGACTTTTCACAATCAGTATAGAACAAAGTCATTGAAATACTTGCTGTGAATTTCAATGTTAAAAATCGGATTAATATTAGTTATTTTTTTCTGTGTTTTTTTTCTGGTACATACTAGTCCTTCGATGCCTGAGAAAGAGGAGGATGAGGAGTGGGGTGGAGAGGGAGGGAGAGGGAGGAGGAGGGGGTGAGAGGGAGGAGACGAAGGGAGGGCGAGAGGAAGAAGGGGCGAGAGGAAGGAAGGGGGGCGAGAGGGAAGGAAGGGGGGGCGGAGAAGGAGGGGAGGGGAGGCAAGAGGGAAGGAGGGGGGAGGGGGGAGAGGGGGGAGGTGAGAGAGGGGGAGCGGGGAGAAAGAGGTGAGCGGGAGAGAGAGGTGAGCGGAAGGGGGAGGTGAGAGAGTGGGATGAAAGGGTTGAGGATGAGGTGAGAGGGGTGAGATGGATGAGAGGGAGAGGAGTGAGAGGAGGGGCGAGAGGGAGGAAGAGGGGCGAGAGGGGAGGGAGGGAAGGGAGAGGGAGGGAGGGGGCGAGAGGGGAGGAGTGGGGCAGAGGGAGGGGGCGAGAGGAGGAGGGGGCGGAGAGGGGAGGGAGGGAGAGGAGGAAGAGGGGCGAGAGGGATGGAGAGGGAGAGGGAGGGGAGGAGAGGGAGGGGGTGGGGTGAGAGGGAGGGAGTGGGGCGAGAGGGAGGGAGAGGCGGCGAGAGGGAGGGAGAGGCAGCGACGGTGACTCACAAGCCGAGTAAAACATAACAACGTGACGCCACAACAAGCACACACACTCTCCCCACGATAAGCCACTCAAAAGACCTGAGGTGAGGAAGCGTAGTGAACAAACACATTACAACATGGAAATCACAAACACTGCACGTCACAAGAACATACACTTGAGGTATTTCATTATTCTAACTGTAAAATCATTTCGTCAACAGTATGCAATATTATGTATGTATCAGTATGGCAGTTTAATTTACCAAAGATTTTTTTAATTAAATAAATAGTATCCACGGAAGTAATAGATAAAGAAAATTAATTATAATCTAACAATCATTTACCGTTGTAATTATTTGGTAACTTGAACCTAAAAAATCCGATGATACAATTGACGAGAGAAAAACTAATAAATTAACACCCGAGAAAGCTAATAAAATCTGATAAGATGCTTCCGGCTGAAAACTAATCTGGAATTATCCTACAATGCAATATAATTATCTTAAAACATTTTTGCAAATTACTGCCTTAAGATAATTAATAAAACCTGACAACTAACAAAAATCCCTCTGACTCACAAAATCCAACACAATTTACTCTTATTTCTCCACTAAAAGTTAACACACTACCACGATTCCTAATATTTTTCCCCCTCAAAAATATTTAAAACGTCCTCCCTCGCCCAAGTAATCACAGAGCAGTAGTGAGAGAATGGGGGGTCGTTATAAACAGAGCTCAACCATTACCCACTTGTTCCCTAGTTAGTCAATGGATTTACCTTCACTGCCAGTTATAGTGAGGTGGTGAGTCGCCAGCCTAGTAATCAATACTTGTAAAGCACTTATGTGAGGACTGGTGGGGTGGGTGGGTCCATGCTTGGCTAGCCACTGTCGTAACCCTTGAAGGCAAATTCAGTTTTACGCCCATGTTTGGTTATAAAGCCGAGTTAGTAGGGG
Organism: Homarus americanus; assembly: GCF_018991925.1. Lineage (NCBI taxonomy): Eukaryota > Metazoa > Arthropoda > Malacostraca > Decapoda > Nephropidae > Homarus > Homarus americanus. Next base: position 6,973,433 of record NW_024739542.1, on the reverse strand, counting down.
GTGAGATAGGGGGGGTGAAGGACACAGCAGCTCTTATTCTCTGTGTTCTTAGAGTCAACAGCATCAATCACCTCCAGGTAGTATTTCACACGTTATAAAAAATACGAGAAAAAAATATCAAAGATTCGAAAATCAGAAGAGACGGCGAGACAGTGTACAGTACGTGGTGCGTTAAGAACAAGAGAGGTATTACATAATAGGATTGAGTGAGTATCTGAACTAAGAGGGTAGCTAGAATATTGCGTTATGTTACTTACCTTAAGTGATCGCTGACCGACTGGGTTAGCAGTCAACTTCAGTTGAGAAAAAAAAATATCCCCTTTAACAGTCTGAAAGTAATCACCGACTGAATACACACACTCGCTCCAACTCTACACCCACTCTTATAGTCTGACAACACACTCAACACATTTTCAGAGTCCTGTCGAGGACATCTGCTATGTAAACACAAGGTGGCATAGATAAACACTGGGAGCGGAACGCGCGATACTAACCCTTCCGAGTCTTCGCCACAACTGAGCTTTGAAGCTTTCGGCCACGACTCACCTGCCGAACTGAGTCCAAGCCCCAGAGTTGCCAGCGAGTCACATATTTCACCGTTTTTCCAGCCGTGTGCTACTGCTTCCCTCGCCTTCACATTGACCTACGTTTGTTTCTTTATTATAACCAACTGCTCCTCTAACCACACGACACCAACCAACTTCTCTTCTAACCACACAACTCTAAACAATAGCTCCTTTATTCACTCAGCACAATATCCAAACACACACACGATAAACACCGTAAATCGCTACCTATATCACCTACATCAACAGATTGGCCTCGTAATTTACATTGAGCATTTACATCTATATTTACATTTTATTTAAACTGACTAAATACAGATTTATTTGTTATTGATGAACCAGGTGAGTTTACTCATTCTGTTCTTTCAATTTTGTTAATCTTATGTAAACAATGCCGAGATATCAGATATACTTGACCATAAAAGAAAGATGAGAGGGACATACAAGAGAAAATAAAGAAATTGTACAGAAAGAATCCAAGAACGAGTCATCAAATCTCCAGTGTGTGTGTGTGTGTGTAGGCAGTCGACAGGGTGAGGAACCTCTTCTTCATCACCCCCACTCCTGTTAGAAAGCTGGCCTTCTCCCTCCCACCAGCCGCTGAGCCTTGAAGCTATTTCCGCCCTCAAGTCTCGCGATTCTCAGATTACGAACAACAACAAAAGCAGCCGCGGTGAAGACGTCTATACTGTTAGATAGATTACACCACCAACACCTTCTACACCTGTCTGGCTTTAATGAAGTGTTACCGTCTCCCCAAGTAGATGGCGATACATGATTCGTGTTGGAGTAGTTAATGACTATTGGGTGATTGGACAACTCTTGATATGATAGATTCTACAATAAATAGGTTTTTAAAGTGTTGGAAAATTCAAAGTCACCTACATAGACTTGTGTTCTGTGGCTCTGATGTGATTCAGTATTTATTTAAACCAGGTAGGACCACATTGTATTATATCCAGTGCAGGAATTTAATCAGTGTACACAGACAGTACAGGTATACGCAGGTTAGGTTGGGTTAGGTTAGGGTGTTTAATCTTCAGGTGATCCGCCTTTTTCTATACCTTCCAGTAGTAGTAGTAGAGACACTTAAACTTCCTTATATTAACCACCACTTCTGATACCGTCTTCAGCTGGTCATTTTTTTAACAAGATTCTAACGTTGATAATAAATAATCTCATCAGTTAATTACTCGGTGCAGTAGACCCAGCCACGTCCTCCCGTTATTTACTGCCTCGCTGTAAACACATTCCTCTCAACTACACAGCTAAACAACTATAGTGTTGATTACCTCTTTGTTTGTTGAAAACTTCCTGACAAATTTATATATTATGAAATACATTATAACTTCCTCTTGATCTATAACTTCTCACTTATTATTAATGAATGATTCCACAATAACCTTTCCTGTTATTTTCAACTTCTACATTTGTTTAATCATTTAGATGCTGTACATTCACTTCAAGAGTCTGCGTCTTTGGTAATTTGAATGAACCGCTGGAGCGAACCCCGAGTCCTCTGGTTAAGTTTTGATTTTCAACCCATAGATGGAGCTTCATACAGCACCAGGTAAACAACACGGCGCCTAGTATAGTTGCCTGGTGACTGAATACATAAATCACTAATGTGTGAGCAAGCTTACAGTATTAAATAACAAAAACATTATGAAACTAATACTGTAGAAAGTATTTAGTAACTATACTCCCTTATCGTGAATGTATAGAGAAACGTTACCAGGCAAGGTTCTACATAACGTTGGGTCATTATTTGGAATTACATAATGATTGTGGCTTTATTTACATGTCAGACCTGTCATTAATGTTATGTTGCACAGTATCAACATTTTATCACATTTTACATCATTACTATTAAGTGAGCTAAACCTGATGACTGTCGTAACTTGGGAAGTAACAATTATGAAAGGTTAACCTTACAATGATCAGGTTAAAATGGTATCCCTCGAGTCTTTCACATCTTGAGGTGTTATGAAGCTTCATTATCTGGTGACGTTAAGCTACAACAGGACACAGTGTATGGGGCCCTACCATCACCCCTACACTGTCGGCCTCGAGGGTATGCTGATTTTCATCCAGGATTTACTGTATAATTATCAGCCCTTCCTTTCCTGCAGCTGTGTGTAAACTATCATGCTATGACACACAATACAGTATCTATTAAGTCAAAATGTAAGCAGACCTCAGTCTACATATAATACCTCACGAGCCAGGAGTCGAACCCAGGACCTCCAAGTGAGAATAGGGGGAACACTACCGTGGCACCATAAATATTTCAATTTGTAAACTAGACTTTGTTGGTTTTGCGCCATCATCCGGTCCTCAGTGTTGGCCGCCCGGTGCACCTCTCACTACACCGAGGTTGAGACCATTACCGGGTCGCTATAGTTTGGGTAATCGCTCATTCGTTCGTTTCGAACGAGCTGTTTGTACTGCTCCGAGCTTCGGCGACTCGTGCGTGGGGGGGGGGGGGGGGGGGGGGGGGGGAGGGGTTTAATTCATATTCATATTCAAACAAGTGATCCAACCTTTAGTAAACACAGGGCGTGAAACAGTTCCATACATTCCCGCCGCAGGGAGAGATTTAGCTGGTAGTGGACGATAAGATGTCCCTTGGGTCGCATCTGCTTTGACGATATATTACAATATTTGTTTGTTGTATCTCGTCATAAGGAGCTTTTATTGTGCCTTTCAATTGAAAAATAACTGCCTTTGTATTTGTTACATCATATTTTTTTATGTAGTACAGATTCACGTAAACATGTTATTCATATGCATGTAAGATATATTGAAATTTCTGTGTTGTCATAATGATCAAGGGCATAATTTTAAGGTGTATTAAGAATGACTTTCTTCCCCGAGAATTTCAATAATATGTCATCTTCACCAGGAGAGATCCAGGGCCACCTCTAATAGAAAAGGTGAGGAATCATTTTTATTATTATTATTATTATTATTATTATTATTATTATTATTATTATTATTATTATTATTATTATTATATTCAGAACGGAATGTTAGAGGTAATGTGTATAACATCCTCAGGTAAGGGACATTATAACCAAGAACACTCACTGCCGGTGCTGCATTATACCGACTCGTTCAGAAGAAGACACTGACTTTGTGACGTGACTGTATATAAACACACTTGTTATTCTAATGACCCCAAACAGAATACTAGTTATTGTACTTTTATATCTCATCAACAACAACAATAATAATTCAATAACAACAACATTAATAACAATGTCAATAATAATAACACTTCACCTCAGTGTGTGGGGCAGGACATTTAACTCCCAGTGGATTGCCCTCACTTGTTTTAATGGCAAAATCGCTAAAATATATTTGAATCACAATAACAATTAAAATAGCGACTGGTGTTTTATGTCTGGCTTTTAGTTGTGTTGGAGAGAACAATTTTCAGACATGACACGGTGGCATATTTTTCTATATGTATATGACCAGTTGTGTTACCTAGGGGCCCAATGTTTAGCACGGGACACCGGACTGGTATTGTTTAACTCTCTGGGAGCAGCAGCAGCAGCGAGCCTTCTTTGACATAAGGATTTTCGACGTCATGGCCGCATGTCACCGTAACCTAGCTCTTGAAGCTGCACACAAGAGGAACGAGAATGGCAAGAACAGGACGTATGGGGAGAGAATTCAAAATGTTGATGAAGGCAGCTTCACAACCGCTGGTGGGATGGTACCAAGTGCAATATGCTTCTAAGCAAGACTGTCCGAGGTGTTATCCGAACAGAAGCAGCAGCCCAGAAGCTACGTTACAACCTGGTTGAGATGTCGACTGTCCTCTCTGCCTAGGTCTGCATTGCCTTGCCTCAGGAGAACGAGATCTACGGCCCCAAAGCCGACAACGGTCTCAGATGTTAACTGAGACAACAGTCACTGTATGCCTTATAGATATGCGGCTTAACTAACTTAACTAGGATAGCTTCTTTTATAGTAGTAGTGCTATTATTACTGTTATTAATTTAGTATTAGTAGTAGTAGGATCAGTATTATTGATATCATCATTAACCCCCGAACGCAACGAAGCAGCCAACCACACCTACACTGTAGTACACGGTGACTGGCCAGACAAGACGAGACAAAGAGCCGTAAGTCTTGTCAGAAGTGGTGAGACCAAGGCTGGTGGTGGTGAGGCCAAGGCTGGTGGTGGTGAGGCCAAGGCTGGTGGTGGTGAGGCCAAGGCTGGTGGTGGAGAGCCAAGGCTGGTGGTGGAGAGGCCAAGGCTGGTGGTGGAGAGGCCAAGGCTGGTGGTGGTGAGGCCAAGGCTGGTGGTGGAGAGGCTGGTGGTGGAGAGGCCAAGGTTGTGGTGGTGAGGCCAAGGCTGGTGGTGGTGAGGCCAAGGCTGGTGGTGGTGAGGCCAAGGCTGGTGGTGGTGGAGGCCAAGGCTGGTGGTGGTGAGGCCAAGGCTGGTGGTGGTGAGGCCAAGGCTGGTGGTGTGAGGCCAAGGCTGGTGGTGGTGGAGGCCAAGGCTGGTGGTGGTGAGGCCAAGGCTGGTGGTGGTGAGGCCAAGGCTGGGCAGGTGGTGAGGCTGGCACAGTGGTGGTGGGAGGCCAAGGCTGGTGGTGGTGAGGCCAAGGCTGGTGGTGGTGAGGCCAAGGCTGGTGGTGGTGGAGGCCAAGGCTGGTGGTGGTGGAGGCCAAGGCTGGTGGTGGTGAGGCCAAGGCTGGTGGTGGTGAGGCCAAGGCTGGTGGTGGTGAGGCCAAGGCTGGTGGTGAGACCAAGGCTGGTGGTGGTGAGGCCAAGGCTGGTGGTGGTGAGGCCAAGGCTGGTGGTGGTGAGGCCAAGGCTGGTGGTGGTAATGGTGGTGAAACAAGTCTTGGTGTGTCCTGGAAGTTCTGTACTAAACCACCACCATCAGGGGACTCAACCTTCCACTCAGCACCTCACAAAAAGGTACGATTACCAGCCCTGTCTGTATCACCTCGTACAGTCAGTCAGTGTACTAAAAATCGGGACCATTTTATTATATTCTTCATAAGTATTATATATTTACAGACTTAATTATTCATCTCTTACATCTATAATGCTTAAGGCTAATGTCATTAAACCTTTGTTGTAGAATTGTTACTGTATCACCATCACCACCCTAACATAATCTTACCTAACCTAACCTAACTTGACCTAACATAACATAACCCCTCAGGTAAAGTTAGGGTGTTTAATCAGGTTAAATAAGCTAAGGGTGGTTAATCTTCATGTGATCCTTGACCCTCCCTGAATCTCAAACATACACCAAATAAGTTACTGATAGCCGAAGCGTTTTCCTATATTAATTACACAAATATATCGAAAATCAACGCGTTCAATCAAGTTAGTTTAATAATTATATACCACGTACTGTATATAGTGACAGACTCTCAGAATAAGAGTAAAGTAATATTTATGTTGATTGTTGGAACTGTAATGTTGGAATTTAATCAAGTGATGATTCTCGTTGCTTGATACTCTTAGTTTTTTTAAATTGTTTCCGTCTGTTAAATTGGTCCGAGTCAAACACAGCTCTTTCATTTGTAGTCATATCTGTATTCATGGATATTCCTGTATATTTCTGCATTTAATAGTATAGTTTGATCTTTAATTATCTTGGTAAATGGATGCTGTTACGTTTATCTATTGTATCTTGTGTTAATAGAAGCGATAGCTAGGAACTCCCAACACACACTGATGAACGAATGACAGTCGGATATTTTACCTAAATCTGGGACTTGTAAACACAGTCTTCCACAAGTTTCTTCGAAGCAATACTATTTATATTTTGTCTTCGCTTCGGTTAGAGAGATTATGGAGTTGAAAATAACACTGGAACACGTGTTAGTCATATCCAACCAGACATTTATTTATTCTACGCAAGTTCAATTCAGGGTTTAAAAAAAAATCGTCTTTGGTTGAGGGAACTGAGAGACGGAGGACAGACTTGAGTACTGAAGGTTCGGTGCTCAGTGTACTTGTGTTCACACTGACCCTAATGGGCTGTTAGTTGTATAGGACTCACTCTCACCCTCACGGCCCTATTAGGCTTCTCCTTTATAGACATATTAATGTCAGGAATGGGGGGGGTGAGAGAGAGACAGATAAAGAGAGAAACAGACAATAACAGAGATAGAGACACCCTGATCAGACTTGGCAGGATGAACAAATAAAATAACTTCATAAATGCATATCGTATATTAAAACAAAAACAACAATGTAAATGTCCACTGGAGAGGTCAGTCGGTCCCCTGGTTTGGTCACCGAGAATCGTCAGCAGCACACGATCACCTGCACCTCCCCCAACCACTCGTAGTAGCAGCTCCTCCGCAACACACCGAACGTCAGCGGCTTCCTGTCCACAACTCCTCACACCTACTGCACCTGTGTTAGCTCCGCACCCGATTCTGTAGCCGGCAGCTTTTCCGGAATAGTCCATTTGTACTGAAGATGTATGAGAGTTTTCTGAGCCACCACGTCTGAAAAGCTCAATCGTCTTAGGTGGTAGAAGGATGTGGTAGATTGACAGCCCTTATCCTGTTCCTTTCTTCCCTCTTCACTGGAGAGGTGGTAAGGGTCACGGGCCTCACGCCGAGGTGTCTGGTAGACTGAGACCTACTCGGCCTCTCTCTCTCTCTCTGCTCGTCACACAATGTTCAAAATTTCAAATCCCATCAACATCCCAGTCCCGAATAATATGTTTCGAACCTTAACCCGAATCATCCCATTTTTTTTTTTACTGGTGAAACAATTTAAATTCAACTCCCGACACTTGTAATAAAAGAACAAACTGTGTATAACTGTGTCATTATTTTGACCACCATCTTCGTGTAGTAACATGAGTGGGTGAAGTAAGAAAGATTTTCTCAACCTTACCAGATATAGAAGAATATAAATGAAGGAACTGTCGAGCATCTCTAGATTCGCGTGTGATGAAGACTTCTCCAGCACCCATTCAGCTGACACCTAATGCCATAAACTGTACTCACTGTTAACGTCGAGACAAAAGCTTGTTATATAGAGGAATGATCGGCGCTGTAAATTTGTATAAGAACCTCACATAAAGAGAAATATACAACAAATATAAACTTCAAGACCAAAAGACGTTTCTTATATATATAAAAAAAAACAAGAGCCTCAACTGAAGTGTAATCTCAGACGAAGAAAAAAATGAATGTAAAAATTCCGACAAAATTAAAAAATGAATAAAAAAGCTCTAAAACAACAAATTCTATCAAACAAAAAGTAAAGATATCACAGGAAAACAAAAGATGGAAAAATGAGAAGACTGACGGCAAGATATACGGCAGTGGAGGTCCATCGTCACTCAAGGGCCCCACAGCTGACTCACCCTAATGTTTTGGTTATGTAAGAGACGCATTTTGCCGGGATTATGAACCTTTTTAGGATTTTTTTCCCCGAGATTTCCCAACCCAAGAACCGCATTTGGTTCCTCGTCACTCAACCTCTTTTCCTTCCCATTTTACAGCCTCTCTCATTGCACCACCCTTTTCCTTCTCCACCACAACCCTCTCCAACACCGGTACACCTTTAACCACAACGCTTAATGACCTCACCACCCAGTTAACCATACATCATCCAAACTCATCCATCTCACCCCCACGTCCACATTCCTCTCTTCCCCCATATTCCAACCCCATCCATTCCAACCATTCTATTAATCTCCCATTCCAACATTCCTCTCGAGCCCTGTGTGACACCAACATATACTCCTGCACATTACCCTCACGCATTGATCACCCGTTCCGTTTTAGTCAGTGAGAACGCTTATGTCAAAACCCACGATTGCAGAGTTAATATTTACGTTTCTTTCACGAGTAAAACCTTGAAGATAAGGGAAACATTCAGTCCATCTTGTGTTATCTTTAGTTTTTTTTTCCTCTATGTCTACCAGAGTATAAAAACTATATACTCACTTTTATTCTCTCGGTGTAATTTCTAAACGTAAGACTGAGACGGTTCACCTGAAGATTAGACACCCTAGTTCATTTCAATTGATGATTAGATTACCTTAGTTTATTTCACCTGATCATTAATCACCCTAATGCTAAATGGTTAGATTAGGTTAGGTTAGGGTGGTTAACCATTAGATGAAATAAGGTGGGGTGTTTAATCTTCAGGTAATCTTGGCTCTCCCTACCTGGTGAAGTTAATTAAGACTGGTTGGTTCACCGTTGAGTGTGTAATAATAATAATAATAATAATTAACGGTTTATTGAAATTGCAGCCCGAAGGCTGAAAATATACATTGACATAAATGACTTATCACATACATTGGTGGTTTAACAAAAGCCTTCATTAGAGAAAGGTAAAGGAACATACAGTGAACATACAGATTAATGTAGGTGTTGAAAGCAAACTGTAGTGTAGTAACCCTCCCCAGGTGGTGTTATGAGGGACCTGACGTGGTGTAGTAATTCTCTCACAGATGGTGTTATGAGGGGCATCACTTGGTGTACGAATTCCCTCACAGATGGTGTTATGAGGGGCCTGACATGGTATAGTAATTCCCTCACAGATGGTGCTATGAGGGACCTCACGTGGTGTAGTAACTCCCTCACAGATGGTGTTATGAGGGACCTGACGTGGTGTAGTAATTCCCTCACAGATGGTGTTCTGAGGGGCATCACGTGGTGTACGAATTTCCTCACAGATGGTGTTATGAGGGGCCTGACGTGTTGTAGTAATTAAAGAGGACCACTGTAGTAATTACCACAGATGGTAGAGAGGCCTGTGTAGTAACTCTCACAGATGGTGTTATGAGGGTCACTGTGTAGTAATTCTCACAGATGGTGATGAGGGCCTGACGTGGTGTAGTAATCCTCACAGATGGTGTTATGAGGACCTCACGTGGTGTAGTAATTTCACAGATGGTGTTATGAGGACCTCACGTGGTGCAGTACTTCACAGATGGAGGTAGAGTGAGGCTTGGTCTTAGGCCTTCCTATCGTAGACGGATAACACATCGCTGGTTGTTGTTGTCTCAGGGCCGTTATCACCGGTACCTGGGACCTCACTCAGAAGGTTAACATGGGTACGACCGCCATTGTTGAGTTGCTCACTGACTTAAGCACTGTTCACCACTGTTCACCCTGTTTAACACTGGTTCCGTTCTTTCCTAAATGAAATTGTAACTTGGCGAGAACTTGTTGATATTCCGGTGGGGAGGAGGTTCAGGGAGGGGGCGTAAGGGCCAACATAATAGTTGACCTGGCTGCCCGGAGAGGAAGCAGGGTCTTGACCTTCTGGTATGATGGTGTGTGTGTGTGTGCCTACTTTTTATTTTATTTTATCTACACATGTTAATCATTTATTAATCCATTTCATTCCTTCTTTATTCTCAATGAGATAATTTGCATCGCTTGGCAGTACACGAGGCCAGTGATCAGGATACATTCAATTTATTATTACGATTTTGTTAATATATTCAGTTATCAAGCATCAGATGTATACAATTTCAATACATGTAGAGTTTCATGTCGTATCATTTTCAGGATTATCAAAGGTTCATACGTGATCATTTACGGTAATTGGCTCACGTAAGCTACTATACAAAGTTGGCGGCCAAAAATGACATTATACTTTCACCGAGACTATTGTAATTATATTGTTATTATTACTATTATTTCGTTATTCATCTATAGTATCTAATTCTTTATATTCAATTGTGTATTATCAAACATTTGATTACAATACAATTTTAAAACTGCTCGATGTTAACATTAGACAAGCCAACCATCTATTGTCAGCATTATACAAACATTGTCTTAATATCAACATTATCATTGTTTTCACCATAAGGCAAGTCCAATTTATGATGTAAATATAAGCAATTCTCACATTATATCAACATTAGACAATTTTCCATATCATGTATAACTTACTACATGTATTACAGTAAGTAAGAATAATATAACTAAAAGGGGATTGTAATATTGAGCTATGAAAAATATGAAAAACAAAAGAAAATCTACCTATAAAAGAATTCAGCCTGAAAAAACAAAAGAGGATCACAAACCACGTCATGAACACAGCGTCTATACGTATTTTTCATCGATAGTAAAAACAAAAACAAACAAACCCTATCTCTCCCGACATTCAGAAATGATGAAAAACCTAAAACTAGAGTTAAAAAGTTTTAAAGAATATACAGCAAACTACCAACGAGTGAAGATATTTTTCAAACTTGAGCTTCAAAAATTATATATGTGAAGACAGATTCTCCCCCAACAGGTGAATTTTACATGAATGCCTCAGCCAACCTCTCAGCTCCCAGGCAGATGTGAACTGAGTATATATATATAGTGAATGTTGTTATGTGATTATTTTTGTCCAGTGGTTGTGGTTGATGTTGTGGTTCTTATTGTTGTAGTGGTTGATGTTGTAGTGGTTGATGTTGTAGTGGTTGTTATTATTGTAGTTTTAGTGGTTGTTTTTGGAGCGGTTGTTATTCTAGTTTTTGTATTGGTTGTTGTAATGGTCATTGTTTTTTGTAGTTATAAAGGTTGTTATTGATTGGTGTTGTAGTAGTGATTGTTGACATTTTTCTTGTGGTTGTTATTCTTTTCCCTACTACAGTTATTGCTGTTGTAGTGATTTATTGTTATAGTGGTTGTTATTGATTGTTGTTGTCACAACAATGATTTTTACAACACCAACAACAACTATGACTACAAGAACAACAATAATTACTACAACAACAACAACAATTACTACAAGAACAATCCCTACAACAACCACTACAACAGCAACAAGAAACTACAATAACAACCCAAAATCACTGCTTATAACACTAGCTTAAATCCAATAGTTGTTGAATTAGATAAATGGATAAATAACAACAAGTTCTTCAGATCAGAGTTACAGCTGAATGTATAAGATGTGTTTATCAATAATTCGACATAAGATCGTTCCTATATTTGCACAACTTTGTATCTTTTTTGTCCCATGTTTGTGTAAAAGAGTAACTAAATTAATGTGGTGTTGATACTGTAAAAAAAAAATATTACAATATGAAGTTAGAGAAATATTTCCTTAATACATCTTAACTGTTAATCGTAAGTTCATGTATAGGATATAAACGTGGTGTAAAAATAAGCCTATGTCTTCAGAACCTCAAGTTACGGCATCGGATACAAAAATGGTTCGCCAAGTACTAATATATTTTTAGCTTAACACAATCTATTCTCAGTCATGTGTACAACTAGTGTCTTCCTCACGTTTAGTCGTCTAGCTTAAACCGGGTCGTGAATGGCGTCGTGGTTATCAGAGCTCTTGTCGACATGACCAACATTTCAACCTTTTTATTTTCTGGCTGCATAGAAAATTATTCTGCCTCAGCCGAGCTTCACTCACATCAGCTGTGATATGAGCGTGACATTTTTGGCCGGAACTAAATGAGATTCTGCAAAACCAAGGCGGCTGTTGGACAATAAACACAGTGTGCAGTTTTCAGACAATAATGGTGAGCGCAGGAGTGATGTTAGTGTGACGCCTCCTGACATCTAGATAGTGGAGTGATGTTAGTGTGACGTCTTCTGACATCTCTAGCTATTGAATTGATGCTGGTGTGACATCTTCTGCTATTGTTACTTCCTTCCGACACCTGTAGCGGATAATAAGATTCTAGTGTCATGTGTTCCGACACCAGTGGCGTGGTGCTCTCAAGAGTGCGTGTGTTTTGTCTGGTGTCCAGGAATAACTAACTGGTTTCAGGGTTGTGGTCATCTGGTGTGACGCTGCGGCTGTCCCCTCCCAGTGTGTCTGTAAGGTATACCACACGCACGCAGCCCACACACAGCCTACACTCACAACGTAAAGAAAATTAAAAAATAAAATAAAATAAAAATTAAATTTCAACGTGAAAGTAAAGACAGGAATCATTTGAGCTGGTGACCATGTTGAGGAGTTTATTCTGGTCAAACAATTAAACAAATAATCATACACTGATCCAGCAACTATGAGCTGGTCTTTGTATCAGTTCTAATTAAAGATGGGAAATTAAATGTGCCACGTTACTCTAGATGTATTGATGATTAATAGTTGTCCAGTAATTTCTTCTGCGTTGTTCCAAGTCGTTAAGTTATTGAGGGAGAAAATTATAAAATATATTTCTCGTGGGTGAAAATCATCCACGCGATAATAAAAATGTTATTAACTTTGTGATTCTCTGGAAGGTTGCAACACCTCAAACCATTAGGCTACGAGATGGGTATGCAAATCACTTTTAAATATTCATTAACAATAAAGTCCATTATCGAATAATATTATAATCACAGTACAGGAAGTGTGCTTACAACTATGCCAAGAATGATTTAATATACACAAGGAAACAGTGAAGATCGGGAGGTAAGAATTTAGGAAATGATATAAGCAATGCCGTTTATACTGCTGTAAATACCGCTGCTTTAAACCGTACAATAAACTGCAAAGGGATTTAAATATTTTTAACTTTAAGAAACGTTGTAATGTAGTCAACTTTTATGTAGAAATAAAGCGATCCTAAATTATTTCTGTCTATTTGAATGTAAATATAAAATAAATAACGAACATACAAGCATGTTGTTTGTAACTTCTTGTAGCTCAACCTAAATATTTTTTTGTCTTAAAATAGAAGAATACTTCCATAAAACCATTACTGTCTTTCACAACCTCTAACTCATATCTGGTTACAGTTCGGGTTCACCTCGACGTGTCCACTACACCACACGGGCGATGCCGTCTGTTAACCGAGTCTGTCCCTCAAACTATAACTGTTTGTTTAGTGTATCTTTATAATCTAGAATATGCGTTAATACACCTAACTAATTATTAAAGCGCGGTAAAACGTAACATCAAAACAGTCTTTAGTTGCTGAAATGTATTAACTCAAAATAACATCAACAAAAGCTATTAATTGTTAAAAGTGCAGTGCAGTAATACAGTATGGCAACAATATCAATCGTTACGAGATATTTATTACAGATGTACGACACACGACCTCTCATGAAATATCCCCAGAGAGAGAGAGAGAGAGAGAGAGAGAGAGCAGCCTAGTGGTGCGGTGTGCGTGAGCCGCGGGATTGGAAGCATATTTTAGTGAAGTTAAAAAGACAAGAATGTTATAGGTAAATGTTGGTAAGAGTAAAGCAGCAACAGGTTATTTGGAAGAGTGAAACAATCTTTATAATAATGACGCTATGATTGGAAAGAAGCTGACGATTTTAAGTGAATTCATCGAGAAATATAAAAAAAATGGAATAGTTTTATAAATATTGGTGAATAGTATAGACTTTCCAGTGGAGTATTCCAAACTTCAAGATATTAGACTGTAGGTTTTTAAATTTCAAACATGTCAAACAAATACACGTAGAATTATGTAAAGGAACAGATCGAGGGTAGACTATAAATGAGTCAACGACGCGATAGAGGTGGCAATGAACGTTTTAGTGGACGTGATGAAATTTCCTTGTGATGGCAGCTATATGAAGGACATGCACCGGATGACAGCGTAGGAAATAAAACTTATAATAATAACGTAGTAATTATGAGGAGGCGAGGGCAGAAGTCAGTGAATATGTCACAATAGCTTATCTGTGTGTGTGTCAGCAGAAGAAAGAGGAGTGGTGGTAGTATGCAGTGGCAACCAAGTGCTCACAGATGCCCGCCCATCTCACTTAACTTATTCTCGGGGTAAAATATTAAATCGTAGTAAATGGTATTAGTCATATTATCATCAAATATATTTCCCTGCAGTGTATAAGACTTCCATCACAATAACTACTAACTTGACCACTAAAGAGAGGAGAGACAACTATCTGAGAACTCGTTTAAGTACTGCTCTTACACACACACATCCCATTTAAGTAAAGTAAACCCTAGAAAACCACTTTTAACTTGCACAGTTTCGTCAGCCACTTAAAAAAAAAAAAAGTCTCAACTCTCAAGACGAATCACAAACACTGAACTTTGTGTTGTTCTCTCACATTAAAACTTGCGGCCATTATCCCTAAGGAGACTCTGCTAACAGGGAAATAATTCATGCTTCAGAAAATGTTGTGAAGACGAATTTTTCCCGAAATACAGATGGAAACTTGTTATGAAGATAAGTTCAATGCAGCTGGTAAAAGTTTTAAGAGAGACGGCTTTAGGCTATGATCCAAAAATGTCCCAAAAATATATACTTTTTGGAACCTGGAGATGGGAGGAGGAGGTCTTTCATGGAAGATAACTATTGACCTAAGGCATTTTGTTTTCCATTACAGGCTTATGAAGTTGGTCAAGAGAACACAAGGAGAAGAGAGCTTTGGTATGTCCAGGGTGAAACGTAATTTAGACGCGTTAAAGAGATTGGGTCTTTGTATAACAGGTCCTCTCATCTACACTGTCCGTCTCAACTTGGAATACACACAATTGAACAAGTAACAACAATATCATGACCCACACAATTAAAGCAAATAATAATTCAAGATATTTTTGGTGTTTGTTAATTCCAAAGTTTGGCTGTTTATAAAGTTAGATTAACATATTAACTTCAATATTTTCATTAACTATGGAAATATAGATAAGGTGTTGTATTACGCAGAGTGATCGTCTTCTCGCGAGCTCCCTGGGTGGTATATGAGCACAGCTTTAACCAGTCAGGAGTCAATTAGGCACTTTACTTCATATAAATGCTCGACTGAATCTGATTTCCTAAACTAAGATAGTGTGTCCCTGAATGTCCCCTGAATATCTTTCATATAAGGTCCACTCAAAATTATCTAATCACCTGAAGATTATAGCCCCTAGCTCATCTCACCTTAAAGATTAACTACCCTGCCCTAACACTAACCTAATCTAACATGAACATTAGCCCCCAGCTTATTTCACCTTAAGATTAACCCCTCTGACTTTAACCTTACCTAATATTAACCTCCTGCTAGTGTTCAATCATCAGATGAAGTAAGCTGGGGTGCGTGTTCCAGCTGTGTTAGGTGGTGTGTGTTCCAGCTGTGTTAGGTGGTGCGTGTTCCAGCTGTGTTAGGTGGTGCGTGTTCCAGCTGTGTTAGGTGGTGCGTGTTCCAGCTGTGTTAGGTGGTGCGTGTTCCAGCTGTGTTAGTGTTGGTGCGTGTTCCAGCTGTGTTAGGTGGTGTCAGCTGTGTTAGGTGGTGTCCAGCTGTGGTGGTGTGTTGGTGCGTGTTCCAGCTGTGTTAGGTGGTGTGTGTTCCAGCTGTGTTGGGTGGTGCGTGTTCCAGCTGTGTTAGGTGGTGCGTGTTGTTGGTGTTCCAGCTGTGTTAGTGTGTTCCAGCTGGTAGGTGGTGTGTGCTGTGTTAGCTGTGGTGTGTGTTCCAGCTGGTGGTGTGTTCCAGCTGTGTTAGGTGTGTTCCAGCTGTGTTAGTGTGTTCCAGCTGTGTTAGGTGGTGTGTGTTCCAGCTGTGTTAGGTGGTGTGTGTTCCAGCTGTGTTAGGTGGTGTGTGTTCCAGCTGTGTTAGGTGGTGTGTGTTCCAGCTGTGTTAGGTGGTGTGTGTTCCAGCTGTGTTAGGTGGTGCGTGTTCCAGCTGTGTTAGGTGGTGCGTGTTCCAGCTGTGTTAAGTGGTGTGTGTTCCAGCTGTGTTAGGTGGTGTGCGTCACTGGCAGCTTCCTCTACCACTGTGTTGATGGAGTTCATAACTTTTTAAAGGGGGGGGGAGGCGAGAACCATTTCTTGCCTGTCATCTTCAGCACATTGTAGTCGACTCTTTCCTGGTGCTATATGTCAGTGTGTGTGTGTGTGTGTGTGTGTGCGTACGTGTGTGTGTGTGTGTGTATTCTTGTATGTGAACGTATTTTTCGATTCACGTTTCTACATGTGTGTGTGTGTGTGTGTGTGACTTTTTGTTTATATATAAGAATAAGTATTTTACAGATTCCTATATAAATCTTGCTTGTACATGTCCTTTTGTGTATGTTTTTTAAGTACCTACCATCATATGTGCGTGTATCTCTTGTTGCTTGAAGGGTAAAAATCCTAATACGTAACAACTATAAACAGAGATATTCCACATCAACGAGAGAGAGAGAGAAGGGCACCGTAAAACTCCTCAGGAATCACATGACGATCAGCTACCCAAGGTTTATTTTACCTGATAATTAAACTCCCTAACGCTACCTGAGGGGGTGGTGGGGCGTGGGGGGTTAGGTTTCCGTTTGGCAAGCGTTCGATTAGGTTAGGTTTGGTTAGCGTTGGGTTAGATTAGGTTTGGTTAGCATTAGATTAGGTTAAGTTAGCGTTAGATTAAGTTAGGGTTAGGTTAGGGTTAGGCTAGGTTAGTGTTAGGCTAGGTTAGGGTTAGGCTTGGTTAGTGTAAGGCTAGGTTAGGGTTAGGCTAGGTTAGTGTTAGGCTAGGTTTGGTTAGGTTTGGTTAGCATTACACTAGGTTAGCGTTAGTTTAGGGTAGGTTAGCTTAGTCAGCGTTAGGTTAGGTTAGGTTGTTTAATCATCAGGTGAAATAAGCTTCACATAATTCTAACTTAAAGTACCATCCATTATATCTCGTCTTCCTAACAATGGTGCCACAGCAGACGAGATGCAAATTTTATGCAAGGATCCAGATCACTGTGGAGACGCTGATGATGCCGCCGATTGACCATTTCACGCCAATTTGCCGAAATCCAGAACGATGGTGAAAAATATTTCGTTTCTTGGGTATATTTGCTGAGTACTCGAGCCTTGAATAATTGTTTTGGTCGTCTGTAACATAAGGAAACGAGGAATGATGTATTTATATATAAAAAAAGAATAATAATAACCAGTTAAAAAATCAAACCGCTAGACATCTTATTTCTCCAGAGAATTAAACTTAATGACATATTATTTCTATTTAATCACTAGAGGTGCAAGTATTATATTACAGGTACACGAGCAGGTACACGAATGGTTACAAGAGCAGGTATAGGTACAGATGAAAAGTCCAGGTTACACACACTTCAAAATGAAAGCAATACTCGAACGATATTGTGGAGAAATGAAAATTATCACATCTTTAACACACCGACAACACACACACTGACATTGTATCATGTGTATGTCTACGATCATTAGTCTTGAAGTAAATATGTGAGAGAACTCGTAAAGTACCCGTGCGTTGACCTCAAGTTGCTGTGATGTTTCTGTTTTAACTCTTTGAATCTGACACATTTATAAAAGTTAGTGTCTCGGTACCAGGGAAGAAGTTATCTTTGACGAAAGTTTGTGCTGCAGGAGGCGAGTGAGTGGCTCTCCATGGACACCTCTTATAGTGAGTGTGTGAGTGCCCCTTGGGTGTCTGCCTCTTAATGAATGCCACTCACTGACAAACCCTCTCAGCAGGTCCCTCTCGGCGGGTCCCTCTCGGCGGGTCCCTCTCGGCGGGGTCTGTTTAACGGGTGACACTTGAGTGGGTATTCAGTGAGAAACATATTTAATTATTTACACACAGTAACTTCCCCGTTGTCTCCTATAACATTAATTTCATGAATTTATTTCCAATTTGAAAACAAACTTTTTGTTTTTCATTAAATTATCGTAATAAAATAGTATTGCTATCGGACAATAAACGTCATTTATGTTTTAAAGTTTAATGGGCCGATTTTCTCTACTTAACGTGATATAAAATATATAGAGATACATTGTTAGGCGGATAATTGGTATCCATTAAAAAAAACACCCAAAAAATACCAGACTATTTTGTTTAACAACCTGGCGTTAACATCCAAACACTTTTGTAATTACTTTCGTTTGTCATAAAAATAATCCCATATTCGTTGTATAACCTCGATGATTCATTAGAAAACGGATTATTCATATGTAAGCTTCCCCGTCTATATAAAGCAAACAGTACAGCCAGAGGCGGCACTGTTTATGACCCTATTATTTACACAACCGAGCCTCATGCTGATATGTAACGTCAATGTCTATTTTTTTTATTACTATTAAAAAGCAAGACCACAGAAAAATGGAGTATTTATTTCTGTAATTTCTGAGAAGAGAGGAGAGACTAATGTAATAATGAAAGTTGGAAACTGGATGTTCTGGCTTTGAGTGAAAAAGACTTGGGGGACAAAGGAAATAATCGACTAAAGACAAGTGAATCGTGTTTGGCCAGAGGCGTAATGACATTTTCTGACAGAGGAAAACAGGATTAAATAAAGTAGCTCTGAAAATTGACGAGGACGAAGTTTATAATGTTTTACAGTGTACAGATACATAATTGTCTTGGTCAAACAATGCTGAAAATATAAATAAATATATGTATATATATATTTTAAAGTGAACTGGAATGGAAAAAAGGAGGACTTAAGAATTTTTTTTAAGCCCCTGGAAACACATGTCGTGATGTCATCGAAAGGGGAGGGGAGAGGGGAGGGGAGAGGGTAGGGAAGTAGGGAAGGGAAGTAGGGAGGAAGTGGGAGAGGGGGGCAAATGAAATGACACAAATCATCGGATAAAAAAAAACCAAGAGATTCTGTAAGTCAGTTTCAACGACTTTAACTGGAAATGAGAACAAAGATAAAGGCTACACTAAATTGGACTTGACAAATATGTGTACCAAAACAGAGGCGCCAGTAACAGTGAACGTAAGACAAGTTGATGACGGAGACCTTGTAAACAAAAAAAGTCTTGTCTGTCTGTCTGTCCGTCACTATATCTGTCTGTCTGTGTCTGTCCGTCACTATATCTGTGTCTGTCCGTCACCATATTCGTGTTCGTCCGTTACCATATCTGTGTTCAACTGTCACTATATTCAGTCTGCCCGTCACTATATTCGGTGTTCGTCTGTCACTATATCTGTGTTCGTCCGTCACTATATCTGTAGGCCTGTCCGTCACCATATCTGTGTCTGTCCGTCACTATATCTGTAAGTTCGTCCGTCACTATATATCTGGAAGTTCGTCCGTCACTGCATTCGTGTCTGTCCGTCACTATATCTGTGTCTGGGTCCGCTATATCTAGTCTGTCCGTCACTATATCTGTGTCTGTCCGTCACTATATCTGTGTTCGTCCGTCACTATATCTGTGTCTGTCCGTCACTATATCTGTTCGTCCGTCACTATATATCTGCTCCGTCCGTCACTATATCTGGTTCGTCCGTCACTATATTCGTGTTCGTCCGTCATTATATATCTGTGTTCCGTCCGTCACTATATCTGGGTTCGTCCGTCACTATATCTGTCTGTCTGTCTGTCCGTCACTATATCTGTCTGTCTGTGTCTGTCTCTTCATAGTCTCTCTGTCGTTATGTTTGGTCCATTTTCCTTCACAGTTTAGCAGTGTTTTATTATGTAAGCGAGGTTGCATGTTCCCCCTGGCAGTCTGTCACAGTGTCTATTGAACGTCTTCCTCCTCTCTTCTCTCTATTAGCATACACCGATACTTGGGACGCCATTAGCATAAAGTTTGTCCCTAAAAAAATTAGCTTCAGATGGACTATAACTCTGATCTTTTCATTATCTTGTTTTCCCTGTGTTCAGTTTGGTCTCGAATCACAATACAGTCAAATTATGTCACTTAGAGAAAATTCGTTGTGTAAGAGTCAGTTTTTTAGGGAACAACCCCACCTTGATTTCCTATATGCCTACTCCTCTCTACTCTCCTTCACTCCGGTCTACTCTCCTCCTCCTCCTTACTCCTTCACCCTCCTCTACTAATCATCCCACTTCACCCAACATACTCCAGAAAGTGAGTAAAAAATCATGGTTCATTTTATTACTATCCTCAAGTTTCACCTTTACTTTATCGATATTACTTAATGTAGATACTTTAAAAATGTAAAATATTACCTAAATCGATAATAAGAATAAATAAAATAGCTTTAAGTGAAATAGGTTTTAGTAAATAGATTCCCTCCACCAATAGTGGCAGAAAATAGCGTTTTACTGAAACTCGCATCCCTGATAAGCTGTGCCTCTCCGGGCTGCAATTTCGTGACTTCTGGAGAATCCATAATTCTTTAGGAAGAAAAGTGTACACGAAAGGCCGCCCAGAGACACATTTCTGAAACGACTCCAATTGATGGCGAATGAGACTCAACCCGATGTGCGCTGCAGTCAAAATCCTCCCCCAGAATTTACGGAGCGAATCGGTTCTTTTTGGTATATACGTCTGGGTGTGTTAGTTGGCTTGTTTGGTATACATGATGAGGTAACAGTTAGAGCAAGATGGTGTGTAGTTGGCAGAGCACGTGAATATATTACGTCATGAGGCCGTGTGTGTGTGTGGTTAATTGTAAAGGCTCCGTCATTAACCTGAATAATGTTTGTATGGGCAAAGATCCTTGTATGTTGCTTTATCTTGTGTCACTTGAGATTGTTTTTAGTTCGTTATAGAAGACCTGTTTAAGTGTTGCTATAAGGAACTATTTATTACAGTCTAAAAGTCTAATAATTAAATCATCTTGTATTAATTGTATGACAAATATAAGTAAGAAATAATTTACTACGGATGAAATACCTCGAACAATATTCTTGGTTTGTTCGCATAAACTGGACGACGATAGTAATATTTGTCACTAGATACTATTCCTAATTTAACGTATGAACCACTTAACATGTGAACCACTCCTGACATAAATTATGAAATATCTGACCAAAATATAACGCTGGGACTATTACGCCGTCACCAGTTAAATAGCGTACAGAGACATTAACAGGATGCCCTGTAATAATGTTTGTTCACTTAATCTCCTCGAGGACTCTTAGTCTTAAACTTTCTGAACGAAATTATATACGACTCTACTGAACTCGACTACAAATTAAGTTATAAAAATTAATTTTACTTCACACAATTAAACATCACCTTCAATATTGTACTTCACGAACACTTGGTACTCACGACAGACGACAGCCTTCAGTGGTGGAACAATTCCTGAGGATATCGCAGACTAGATTCCAAGTTCTTCTGTTTCGGGGTATTTATGTCCATCAGACTATGTGAAACTCTGGGCAGGTTCACGGCACCAATGTCCTGATTGGTTAAAAAAAACAGAACACGGTGTTGGTGAACTTGTAAACGACTGTCTCTGGCTGTCATAATCGTGCCAACAAGAGGAAGGAGAGGCAGCCAGCCGTAAGAGGTGGAACACGTCTGTCACAACTACATACAAGTAAACTAGAAATACGTGACAATAGTAATTAAAAACTCACACCTTCCTGAAAGATAAGGTGTGAATGTTACTAACAACAATACTGTATTAATATAGGTGTGAATGTTTATAGCAACACATGTATAATTCAAAGACTTTTTCAAATGAGAATCTTCTGCAATAATACCTCACAGAAATACCAAATCAGTCACACATACATTTGTCCAGGCTGAAATATTGAGTCTAAACCAAAATAGGTAGCGACCAAGAACAGAATAAAGATACACTTAAACCCACTGGGGAAAAGGTTGTTTTTAAAGAGTACGTAGGTTTAGTTACAGTTGTTAATATGTTTATGGGTTCAGGGCGAAAATATAAACCCATCCTGAATTAACATATAAACCACACCTGTTCTAAATATATGATCGACCTACCGTGACCTGACCTGACCTGACCTGACCTGTAACCAGTCAATAAGATGGTCCATAAGTGATATAAACAAGTGTTCATCTTTGTTTATCAGAGTTGAAACAAGACTAATCCAAAACAATCCAGTTACCACGCGCAAGGTGACAAACTAATCAACGGCCTAATTATCTAATTGACTAATTAATCCCAGAAGGGAAATCAGTGTGGTGATTGGCCAATTTGGATTACTTGGGAGTTGGCATTTCCTTTGTCGACTTTCGAGCGGTTTCAAGTCGGCTACTTTTTTTCCTTACTGAAACTTATGATTATAATTAAGTATTTTGGTTAGGTTAGGTTAGGTTAGGTTAGGAGATTAGATTAGGTTATGAGATAGCAACCTTGGTTAAGTTAAGTTAGTTTTATGATAAATTTTGCCCAAAATCTTAATTCGACGGTTTTAATATTTAATTATAACTAACTTGTAAATAATCCCTTATTAAGAACAGCTTTCTTCACAAAACAAAAATACTTCATAAACTCCAGAAGTTTCTCGTCACAATATATAATATAGTTTACCTTTGTTGTTGTGTGGTTCCTTTCAACACAATAACGTGATCAAGAACCAAAGTCAACCTGGTCATCACAAAACACTTCAATAATACCTTACAACTTCTTCAATTCAAAAATATACTGTTTTTGGTAAATAGTTCCTCCTTGTGTTATCGTCAGGATCTATGTGTTCTGCAGTGTTATAAATCGACTGTTATACTAAATCTTGTGTAATAATCTCCGTATCTCTAACACTTACCTCCGTGTGCAAAAGTAACATTATATTCATGTTGTACTGTACTGGACTAGCTGCGGTACCGGGTTAGCTTTTGAGAACCAGTTCATAGCTTAATTCATTGACTATACTATCATCTACACTACAATAACGTAAGACTGACCCCCCAACCGCTATTTAGACGTCTTTTAATGAGAGCTTCCACCTGTGCATGAAGGGGAGAGTCGCCGGAAAATTTGGAAATTTCACAAAATCTTGATCTCCCCCTACACACACACACACACACCCCTACACCCCCTCCCCCCACACCTACCCCCCCCCTCACACTTCCAAACTTTCTCTAAGTGTTTTGTTTCCAGTTAAAGGCTGAAAGCAATAAGTGTTCCTCCAAGGTTGTAAATAATTATCGTCTTTCAAGTGGCCATGTCTTAACACACCGCAACACCGACACACCGCAACACCGAATCACAGCATCAACGACACACCGCATCACCGACACACCGCAACATCGCATCACAGACACACCGCAACACCAACACACTGCAACACTGAACGTAATACGGGAGAAACTTATCCCAGAACAGCCGCGACTTGTCATTAAGGGACGGAATTAATAGTTAATGACCAATGCCAGTGCTTATTAAACTCAAAAAACTAATTAAGTGGTGACGATAAAAGTTGTCATAGCGATTACCTGACAGCCTCTGGTGCTCAGCGGGATAATTGTATTACTTCCTCCTTGTAACGACTTTCTAACGACCTCACTTGTTTTTGTATTTATGAGGGAGATATGTAGTGTGTCCGTGAGTAGACGACGCAGGTTAATGCAAGCACGCACACATTAATGCACGCATGCACACACACGTTAATGCACGCACGCACACACGTTATTTTTTTGCGAAATCGGTTATTTTGCAAAATGACCGGCAAGCATGTTGGTTAATTTGCAAAATAACTCGCAAGCAGACCTACCTTACCTAACCTAACCTTGTGTGTGTGTGTGTGTGTGTGTATTCAGTGGTTGGGTACAATAACTGTCAGGCCACCAATGCAAAAATCATGGGATGCAAATTTTACGATTATTTGCGTGGCTTCCCGGGTTACCTCTAAACACGAAGTCAAAGTGAATTTGGTGGAACCTTGAATACACCTGCCAGTCACTCCCCAGCGGCTCACGTTTTGCATGTAGATGTGAAGAAAAAAAACTGCAAATCACTTTCGGTTAAATAACGGATTGTGTATTTCTAAGATTAAACCAGATTTTGAAATATATTTAATTTTTAATAAATCTTTTGTTTTTATTTTGAAAGCCGAAGTTTGAGGTTCCTTCAGGTCCAACAATTATAATAATTTTATTTATTTAAGTATTTCAAATAAATTTAACCTTTATAATAAATTACTATTACTAAGGCACGATTTCACCTATGAATATTATTTTCTTCAAATTCTATATTTTAATTATGATTTTTGACACATTGTATTAAACAGGGATTATTTGATTTGTCCTGAGGTGTTACTTCGTGCTGGTCTATACTGTACAACTCTTATACGTGTCGTGGTGAACAATAAACTACCCGCTATAACGTCCTAACTTAAAGAGTGGATCTTATTTTAGTATAAAAAAAAATTATGGTAATCAAAGGATAAAATTTACACCAAGAAACAAAATAGAACGGAGTGAGTTCCTACCATTACCAGAGAAGAAAATATATTACATCTCAGGACACTATGTTCATTTAGGTTTTAGAGAGTAATATTGGGAAAAATATGACTGGCTGGAGTTAGACCTGGAGTGTAGCCCCGTCTTTCACGTGTCACCTGAGTGATCTTGAGCGTATACTATAAATAGTGTACTAGTGTCAGAAACAACCCGTAAGTACTGGAACATGAGACCCAACGATGGCTTATAAAAGTTATATTACAATCTTACTCGAAGATTAATTTATGATATACAGTCTTCCGTGTTCCTGTACTTACACATTAAAAGCAACAAAATAATTCAGATGTTAAGGCGAGAAATTTGTGGACAGTTGCTTGACCACGGAGCGCACACAGTAAAGATAGAAGTGATGGAACTGTCTCCACCAAGTTATTCTTGATGCACATTAAAGTCGTATTTCGATTTCACTGTCGAAACATCGAAATTTGTAACTAACTTCAAGAAACGTACCTAAGAAGACTGAGTCACTGGGATATATGCAGGACGTATCCAGAAACGTTTATTTGCATTTTACAGGCGTCACGACCTGGCCTTCCATCACCGAGGTTCCGCCACCAAACGGTTATGGTAGCTTAACGCTGATTGGATGCACCTCAAGCCGCCACCATCCAATGAAAACGGTCGGGAAGATGATCTAGTCCCGGAGGCTCTCTTGGCAAAGTATTCTGAAGGATATGTCCCAAGAAAAAAATATATGTTTAAAATTTCGAGAAAAGATTTGAATATATATATATATATATATATATATATATATATATATATATATATATATATATATATATATATATATATATATATATATATATATATATATATACAAAACAATAGTACTTAATATTTGCTACAACTGTTACTACATATTCACAGTACGACACAACTGGTGTTATATACACCACTGGCACTATATTTATTGCATCATTTTAACACAAAGATAACTACGTCGGTGAGGCCTTCATTTACCAGCAACGATTTCTTGGAACACTTAAAGATTAAACCTCCAGCTTATTTACTTGATAATTAAGCACTCAAAGGCTCACCTAATATAACTTAAAACACAAGAGTTAGCATGTTTAACTATCCATCTTGTGGAGTCGGTTGCACTGCTGTGACTATGACACTGAAGACACTTGAACATAATTAAAGCTCCGTAATTTTTTAATCACGAGTTCAGAAAAAAATTACATGTTAACAGGAGAAGCTGTCGGATAATAATATGGATAAATCAATAAAAAAAACATCAGAATTACCTAAAACACAACATCAAGAAAGGAATCAATGTTAATACGAGATAAGAGTTGTCCTTATACCTCCCTGACTGGGTGGCTGGTGAGGTCTAGAAAATACTCTGGCCATAACAAAGACGTGGAAGTATTTATCGGTATAATTTTTCCTCGGAGAAAATGTCGGCCCTATCAGGTGAAGGGCTGCTCATCGTGTGTCTTGTTCTCCGGGACGCTCAAATTAAGTGCTTAGCGCCAGGAAACGTTCGTCTTCCACCATCATAGAAAATGGAATAAAATATGAATGAAAACGAGTAGAATTGGGATAAATACAAAGATAAAGACAGAAGGAGTAAAGAGGGAGGGAGAGAGATACGTAAAGAGACATAGAAAGAAACAGACATCAAAATGAAGTACAAATAATAAGAGGAACTTGTAATAGTCGTGTTAATTATATTTTCAAATATTAATGGAAATTTCTGACTATGATTTTTCAACAATGGATTACTTCGATCAAAACAGAACACTGGCTGTCTTTATAATATATGTCTTTACACTTAATTCGTCAACCTACAGTAAACCTCAGTAAGTGCAACAAGGTGATACGGGATTAACTAAAACATCAAACTCAATAAGACGACTCGTTTGCTCTTCCTACGTTACAGCTGTTTCCGCGTCACAAATTTTTCTATAATCGTCAAATATTATGGATTTTTTCCCTCGATCATATGATTCCAATAACCTGTAGATAGTGTATTTTCCTAAAAAAAAAATGTATAGAATGAAAGGAAGCAATATTTCCACCCGAGCACCGAGCCTCATGTGAGAAGCAGAGTTCAAATATATGAATTTCTCTCGCCCTAATATTGATGACGGTCTCCTGGGATTACACAGGGCGAAGGTTCTCATCAGCGTCGAAGATGGAGGCAAGACGTGTGGGAGAAAGGGGTGAGAGGTGTGGTAATGAAAGGTGCAAGACGAGTAGCAGGAAGAGAGCAAGAGGTGCAAGACGGAGAAGACTAACAGAGAGACGCGAGAAGAAGACAGTAATACTCGACAGTTAATCAACATTTATTTTTCTTGTGTAAATAAGTTGTCAACAAAGATTGTTGAAACTTTTTGGCAGTGTCGTTAATTTTCACTTGTGGCAAATTATCATATATTTTACTGTCACTGTCTTGTACCGACTGTGGCTGTAGATGGTCTAGGACTCTAGGCAGTTACAATGATTCAACATCCCTGGGACTCTCCACGAAATCACATCCAAGTTGCTCCTTTATTACACTGTCAATGATAAAGGAGGTCGTACCTTTAACGTAATTTACACAATGTTTGGATTAGTCCCTTAACAGCTCTATAGTTTGTGGGTAATTCTGAGGCATTAAATTTTCATGTCAAACCCACCCAATATGACCACCATATTAGACGGTATTTAAATAATGCTCATTGTTAATGACACCTTCAGGAGTTGGCTGATCAGGAATTATTCCTATGGTGTCTTAATATTCAGGTGAAATGTATATAACTTTACTTTCCAGTAATAATGGTTCCGATTCTAACACTTGCTGATATAAATCACACAAACCCTCTTATTTCACCAATGGCCAGGATACACCAAACAATGAACATTTGTATACATACATTAATGAAACTCCCAACACCTTACATAAGTAGGTCCTGCAGCACTATTACAGTTTAGTGATTTATAATAAATAATAATAATAATAATTAACGGTTTATTGAAAGAGCATGGCAGCCGGAAGGCTGAAAATATACAAGTACTTAATTGGGGAATGGGTCTCTTGATTTACAAATGATATACAAGTAACATAAGTGATAAAAATGTGATATATAATAATTAGGTGGGGAGAAGCTCAAACTACAGGGCATTTCAACATAGTGACAGTGCGAAAAGTAAGATTGACTGGGCTGTTCCTATAGCGATCAGTTCGTGCTCGTATGGGCTGGATGCGGTTGTGGTGTCGAACAGCAATTCTCGGACGAGGGATCTAGGGTGGTAGTAGGAGCCGGTGTCGAGGATGGTGCAGAAGCTTCTCACCAAATTTGCAGACGAGGTCGTGGTGAAGGTCAGAGAGCCGAGAGGGTCAGTGTGTTGAGCGCTTCTTGATATGTGGAGTAGGAAGGGAAGAGAATAATCTTGCATGCCCTCTTTAGCACTTTTTCTAGGCGTTTACGTTGTGTGGCATTTAGGGAGGAAGACCAGGTGGGGGAGGCATAGGTGAGCTTGGGAAGTATGAATGTTGAGTAAACACTGAGGAGCTCGGGTGCAGGAACTCCGAGGGAATTGAGTCGGCGGAGGAGGTGGAGGCGGAAACTGGAGGATTTGACAACTTTACTGACGTGTGTTTCCCAATTTAGTTTATTGTCTATGGTGACGCTGAGGAGCTTAGTGGAATCTACAACCTGGAGTGTGTTCGGACCTAAAGTAATGGAAGGAGGTGGGACAACGTTGGAGGAGAGGTTGATGTGCATAACCATGGTCTTAGTATGGTTGATGGTGACGTGGTTGTTGGTGGTCCAGTTTTGGAGACTGTTCAATAAATCCTGAAGGGCAGTAAAGTTGGGAGCAGAGTTGTTGACGCTGATCCCATTGGTGGAGTCGTCGACATATTTCCAGCGAGCGGGGGTTTCTCTTAGGGCATCATTGATAAGCATAAGGAAGCATAGTGGTCCCATCTTGGTGCCTTGGGGGACGCCACAGGTGAGTAGCTGAAAGGTGGAGACAGCCTCCTTTGAAGCGTACAGCTTGGCGTCGGTTACTGAGGTCGATAGCTTTGTTGATTAAATTGTGGTAGACTAGGTCAAATGCCTTAGGAAGTCAATGAAGGCGACAGCCACAGACGTTTTTCGTTTTTCCAGATGGCGGCATATGTAGTCGAGAAAGCTGACAAGACAGTGAGTGGTGGAGGAAGTTTTCATATTACCAAATTGCTGGGGATCTACGGCGCCTGCAATGTCAGCATAAGCCCAGTCAAACAGACTTTCACAGATTAAGCTGGGTATTGGGGTAACTGCAATGGGTCGTAGTTAATTTAAGGATTGTGGGCTGGTTGACTTGGGCACTGGTGACACATATGAAGTTTTCTAGCCAGCTGGGCATCTGGCTTGACTGAGGGAAGCGTTGATGATGGAGCAGAGGGGTTTAGCAAGCTCCGGGGAGAACTCCTTGAAGAGTTTCATTGGTAAGTCAATGGGGATGGTGGAGCGATTTAACTTCAGTTTGTCCAGATGTTTTGCTACTTCAAATTCTTCTACTAAGTCAGCGGGAAATGGAGCTGGTAGGTAAGCAGGGAGAGTGGTTGTGTCAAGCCGGGGGAGCGTCTGGCATATAGTAGCTTGTAACCGGCTGTGGTGCGGCCTGCCAATGAACGCCATTGTCTGGAGCCGCGGTGTCCTCCCCCACAAAAATCACAACACGGGAGCAATCCACAAAGACAGCAACTCCAGACCATGAACACATACGGGTTTACGTAGTAATCACTTAAACCTCAGCCACGACTATTCAGCAGCACACACAGGGCTAGGAGAGGAGGATTCCTGCACCGGTCAGCACAAGCGCCAGAACGAATCTGCTCCCCACACTCTTCCCTGTGGGGTAAACTGTATATTAGTTCAGAAACATTCGAAGCCCCATGAAGCTCCAAGCTCTAAACCCGACTTAGAAAAGCATAATTTTACAGAACTTAAATTATAGATTACAAACATTCTTTATACATCTAAAAATAAGGGAAGATCTCCTTTATATTCTTGAGACAAATAAAACCCTTCCTTTCAAGTGGTCAATATCCCAATTAGGCAATTGTCAAACTCTGATGTCGAAATCCCAAAGTTTGTGGATCGGCTCAGTATTGTCGTCCATTATTTTTTTATTATATTTCGGAGGTCACACCTCTGGGCCTGTTCTGGCAACCTATTCTGGTAGTCACATATAATTCTAAGCAATAATGAATGAATGTTGTTCTCTGCCTTTACAATTATTGTGACGGTTCCCTCCCTAATGATCTCTCATTCCCCAGTCTTTTGTTCTTAAAACTCAATTCCCGAACTTTCTCGGGGCATATTTAACGGCCAATAAGCACACCATCCTTCAGGTCCCTTTGATAGCGTTTGGCTTGGGAAGTGAATAAAACTATATCCTTTTAATGTCCTCCTTAAGGCTCGACTGACCGACAGGGACACACTGCAGAGAGTTGCAGGGGGATGCCAGTGACCGGTCCTTAAAGTAATAGCCACTTTGGGGGTGACGAGTGTCCCTTCTATCAAATGAATCATCTTCATTGTATTATTTTTTCAGTCAAGGTCCAATCAACCACTGTCACTGTTAAATCGTTACCTCCCATGAAAACAGTACTTAAGTCGTATGGCCACTGCAAAATAACTTTCATACGTGGGTCATCTTCGTGACAGCAACTTGTTTCTCGGAGCCCTGAAACAACTAATCCGGTCAAATTGAAGGAATGTGGGACGAGACCATGTCCCATAGGCCGGTTGTTATCAGTCACCTATTTTAATGCTCATCATTTCTTAACGCAACAACTTTCAACATACTTCACTGCAGTCCTCGCTCGGGGCACCAAATGTGTTAATTTTTTAAGCACACTTATTAATCAATTTGTTTGCTGGAATAATGGAGGCTTAGCACCTCCGCCACCCTTTCCTACGAAATCACTTTTCTCGTAACAGTACTTCAAATACTAGACTTACCTTATCGTAGGGCGGGGTTACAAATCTCCAATGAAGTTCTAAGACGACGTCAGCCCGTTGATTGCTGCTACGTTCAGGTCCTTAACATACAGTATAAGTAAAATACAATATCCTGTGGTAGTTGTGTTGGACGTGCACTGGCTCTGGTCGTCTAAGCAGCTCTGACTGAAAACACGCCAGAGACTCTCTTGGCTTTTCAGGCCGACGTCTCGACCTAAAAGTGCGGAAACCAATCACTGTTGGACACGTCACACTAAACTAACATTAGTTCAAGGTTTACTCGTATAACTCAGTGTTTCTTCTTATTATTAAATATTAAAATACAATGTAATAGATTATTAGTTTATTTAAATATACTAGTTTACTAGATTAAAGATGACGAGAATAGTCAACTCGTCTCAACCCTGTGACACTATATGACGACCATTCATGTTCTTCAGGCGAACTGTTTTTAATAGCAGTAAAGCAACACATAGTTTTATACAAGAGAATCTTGGATTATACGTGTTATTGTGAGAAAGCCATGATTTACCCCTGACAACAAGCTAAATTCACCCAGAAGCCCACTACCAGAATATCCGTTCGTTTCAGTATGATTGGTGTATAACAGTTTGCCTCATGGGCCTTTGTCAAAAACCTTTGTTCGTAATGTCATTTTGTTTCGCACAAGAATTATAAAGATAGTTTGTTTGTTTTACCGAGTGTATATGTTACGTTTTTTTGCGGAATCGGTTATTTTGCAAAATGACCAGCATGCATATTGATAATTTTGTAAAATAATTTATAAACAGACAACCTAAACTAACCTAACCTTACGGTTGAATAAGGTTAGGTTAGTTTAGGTTAGGTGAGGATGGCTCGTGTACCTTGATACACAGTTAAGTGGTCCTGTTCTTTTTGTTTTTCAACTTTGGACTATGTGCAAATTGTGTGAGCCAGTCACTGAGCCATGGCTGTGTTCCGGTAATGAAAATTTACCTTTATTTCCATAAGTCATATGGTCATACAAAACACTACCGTCTCAGCTCATAGGCATCAATGTGCAGAAATACACCTGTTGGATAAACACACACTATACACCCTCAGCTCATAAGGGTGAAAATACAGATACACATTGTACTCCACCTCTCAGCTGTGCTCAGTAACTATACACCTTGGTTTATAAAAGGTTTATAAAAGGTTGGTTTATAATGATACAAACAAGAGTATGGGATCGTTTACTGTAACAGTTGTGCCTGGATATGTACATTATAATACAACAATTGAAATGCGTATTGTACAAGTAACATTATGAATAAAAGAGAGGAGGACCCGGGAGGAGGAGATAGTAGTGGTAGTTGTAGTGCTGAGGATAGTGGTTGTTGTTGTTGCTGTAATACTAGTAGTGGTGGTAGGTGTTGTTGCTGTATTAGTTGTGATGGTAGTAGTTGTTGTTGTTGTTGTTACTGCATTATTAGTGATGGTGGTAGTAGTTGTTGTTGTTGTTGTTGCTGTATTAAGTGGTGATGGAGGTAGAAGAAGTTGTTGTTGTTGTTGTTGTTGTTGTTGCTGTATTGGTAATGATAGTCGTAGATGTTGTTACTGTACTAGTAGTGGTAGTTGTTGTTGTTGTTACTGTGTTAGTAATGATGGTAGTAGTTGTTATCGTAGTGGTGGCGGTAGTAGTAGTGGTGGCGGTAGTAGTAGTGGTAGGGGTAGTAGTAGTAGTAGTGGTGGTAGTAGTAGTAGTGGTGGTGGTGGTGGTAGTAGTAGTGGTGGCGGTAGTAGTAATAGTGGTATGTGGTGGTAGTAGTGGTGGCGGTAGTAGTAGTGGCGGTGGTAATAGTAGTGGTGGTGGTGGTGGTGGTGGTGGTAGTAGTAGTAGTAATGGTGGCGAGTAGTAGTACTAACTGTGATAACCTGCGACATTTGTGATAGTAATAGTTTTTATAGTAGTTGCAACAGTTGTAGTATAAATATGATCGTACAAGAGACGTAGTAGTAATGCACAAAACAGCGGCTACTACTGAGGGTTCTCGTCCTCCTGGGTCCGTTCTAAGTGAAGAATGGAAGGAAGGTACTGAGTCTGACCCTTCAGGAGAATGCTGCCTGTAGAGGGTTGGCCTCACTCAGGCATCATGGCGGTGTTCACAAAAACTTTCTTCTCTTTTAATGAGAGCTAAGAGTGACTTAACCAACCTCTCACACACACGAAAAAAAATGCATTAGCTCACAAGGAATCCCCATGTTCAGCTTAGGATGACTGTGGACCTCACAAGGGTCCTCCCATAAGTTTATTTTCATCAGGATCCTACACAGCTCACAGGGACCTAACGGAACTCACAGAGCTCACAAGGACCGTTAAAAAAAAGATCTCACAAAGACCGCATAGAGCTCACTACCAGGAATAAATTTTGTTGAGGCTCTCCTGAGGGAAAAAAAAAAGCTTTTGTGATGTTCCGCGACAGTGAACTAATTTATAAACGAAAAGACAGAAAACTCCAATGGATTTTTGTTATTCGTTTCAAGTTCCTATTACGAGGGAAAAATTATGTAGACTTTTCATTGGTGACGAAATTTAATGAATAGTTATTTTACATATTATCGACAGTTTTGTAAATCTGATTAAAAAATAAATAAAAATCAGAAAAAAACCAGCAGCTCCTGAAAGGTTCACGGGCACTTAGAGTAGCAACCAACCATTATAAGGCAGAGAGGAAGTGTCCACGCGACTAGGTTTTTTTGCTTATAATTATGATACACACGCACTCCGACAGGACACAGGCAAATGAAAAAAAAAGGGAAGTCACGACCCACTCCACCCCGAGGATTGAGAGAGAGTGTGAGGGGGGGGGGCTGGGAAGAAGTTCGGATTCATTATCTCGAAACTTGTGTTCATTTTATCGAAAACTTTAGTTGTTTGAATTCTGGATTCTTTCTCAAATGTTGGATTCAGTGTTTTCGAAAGCTGGGTTTACTTTGACATATGAAATAATTTTTGAAAGATGGGGGGGAGGGGGGAGGTTATTTTTTCTACACTTCATTCTTATAGGTTTAGTCTTCAAAATGATATGATATACCTTGACTGTTGGGTTATTATCTCGAGAAAAGGTTCGGCTCTGTTTTCAGAGACTGTTCTCTCAGACAAAACCTTAGAAAAAATTCCAAGACAACCGGGACAGTGTCAAGGAAGAGCCACAACCTCCCTGGACGAGGTTGTTATATATATATATATATATATATATATATATATATATATATATATATATATATATATATATATATATATATATATATATATATATATACAATTAATTCTTTAACCTAAATTATATAGTGTAGTTTTTCCTCCAGGTGGTCCAGTGGTTCATCATTGCAATGTATCATGACTCAAAGACAACAAGGACAATGATCCATTTATGTTGTTATATATATATATATATATATATATATATATAGTTTAAGAGCTGACGAGTGATGTCAGAACATGCACGCACGCAAACAGACTGCTGATGACTGGGGAAGAACAGTGAGTCCGACAGCAGGAAAAGACCAACACGCACATGAGGTTATTTCACTCATTCACCCGCTTCCACGACGAGACGAGAGAAGGCGAAGTTGAACACATATTTGGGATTAATAAGTTTCTAGTATCGTGTAAATGTGTTATTGTGTGTGGGTGGGTGGGTGGGTGGGGGGGGGGAATGGGTCGCTGCTCCGAGTAGAATACAAGAACCCATCACTCAGGGTTCAGTTCACAACAGTCAGGATCGCAGCTTAATCGATATGTTCTCAGTCCATACGTCAAGGCGATTTCTGGTAACTCCGGCGAACACAAGTTGCACGAACAATAAAATGTGATTCCTCCGTCTGGACGAACGCAGGATTCACAACGTGTATGGTTGGGTCGGGAGAGAGAGAGAGAGAGAGGAAACAGAGGGCCGAGGAAAAGGGGGAGGAAGGACAGACAGAGAAGAGGAGCAGCAAAGTGTGAAGGGAAAAGTAAGGGACGATGGATTGGAGAAGGATATAGGGAGGACAAACTTGTGTACTCTTACCACAAGAATATAATTATTTTTTAAAGTGATCTCTTATAATACCTCGAGGAATAGTTATCATTAATTAACAAAAACAACAATACCCTGGTTCATGGCGGTGCCACCCATGTCAGGGAGCTATATAGAAAAAACTTTGGACCTGCTACTTAAGGTTCATATTAAGTTTTAATCAAATCACAGTTGCTAGAACCACATGGATGTGTGTGAGGTCTGACACCTGGGTCAGACGAGAAGGGAAGTCATCATGCAACACAACAAGGCCAAGCGACGAGGCCAGGACAGATCAACACCACGCTCACGGTCAACACGGTAAATTTTTACAGATTTTTGAGAAGGTCTAAATTACTGGGAGAAAAGGGACGTCGGATTTTTTTTTTTTAGATTTCACAAACTTCATAAGGATCTAGTTGGGGGGGGGGGTGATGAACGTTTGACATTTTGAATTTGACAAAACTCGACTTTTGAGGATCTAAGTGTCATACGCTAGGGAAGGAGGTGTGATAACATTTTTTTTTTAACTGGACAATTTTTTTGGAGGGTACAAGTACAGTTACTTGCTAGTTAGTGGTGTATTTACCATATGACAAAAGTTTATAAGATCTAGATATAAGAGGCTATGGGAGACGAGATGTGTTTAATATCTGGCATTAGACAAACTTTGTTAGGGCTGAGGTGTGTTAGCTTGGCTGGGGAGGCGAGTACGATATTTTAAATATTATACATTAAAAAATAACTGAGGAAGGAAATGCCACATGTTTTTAATGAAACAAGTTAGGACGAAGGTGTTACTTATTGTAGTAAGGAGGAGGGATGTGTGTGACGTAAGCAGCGCTGGAGTAGGGGGCAACCAATCGTAAACAACACCGGAGGCGAAAAGAACCAATCATAAGTAGCACTTAGGCAGGACGGAACAAATTATAATTATGCTTAAATAGGAAAAAAAATAATCGTAAATAACTCTTATGGAGGAGGAAGAGATAAGTGACTGGCTCTCGTGGCCAGTGAGGAACACTTGGGCTGGACAACATTTCGCAGCAGAGTCGACCAAACTTATTAGCTTCGCCAAGGCTAGCACCAGGGTGAAGAGGAGTCAAGAAGGTGTTGTGGTGGAGTGAGCGTCACGCAGAGGAGGATATGGTCATTCTACAGTATCCAGACGATGAAATAAACACAAGAAAAGATTCAAGTTAGTTAATGTATAAGTCTCCAGACCTTTTGTGTACAGTGGCCACTTGTGGATTGATATGAGGGGGCACGGTGGTAACAGTGGGTGACTCTTTATGATATAACTTACTATTTCTGTTGAGTCCTCGTAGCTAAGAGGAACTGATGTAAAACCCGATCACACAGAGGAATCTTAATGACCAACTTCCTCTCTTGGGTTCTGGTGCGTCTAGCGGGCACTTGTGGATTAGCTTCATAGGGAACTATTTTAATTAACTTCGGGTCGTCCTAAGTCATACAAGGATGGCTGGAGAGGGAAGCTACAGGAACGGTAATTCTTAATATTAGTGAAAGTGGACTGTGTCTTTGCGTCAGGGAGCCAGAAGTTGACATCAACTCACGTGGTAGAGCTGGTGGAGGTCATTCCATTTCCTCTAAATGAAGGGAGCACCTGAGCTGTGGTAATGGCTCTTGTATTTTGGTTTAGGTGTTTCAGCGACGAGGATTATTTGTACCATTTGTGTATTAGTCGTGGCTGAAGGACTTCATTAAGTGACTTAAGAGCTGATGACACATTTGATTCCTAAAGGTAAAATCAGTTTTAGATAATCACTCCGACTCTACCTTCAGACTTGCCTAAATATTTGCCTAAATATACATGAAAAATTTTAGGAGTACCAATTGTTCCTTATGTTTTATACTGTGGATAATGTTTTAAATTGTCCTATTTTTTTACATTAAAAATTTACCTCCTAGTTACTATGAATAATGTGTCAGAACTATTCCCTTTTTTTTTACGTTTATTTATTTACCCTCTCCTAGTAAACGATTGAGAGTTAGTAAATTGGACTTGAACGGTAAGTAGCATGGGAGTCGAACCAGAGCAACAGGAAATTGTTACAAGGTAAAAACTGTTGCAGGGAAGGAGTTACGGCTGGGGGGGGGGGGATAACGGGGGAAGGGGGTTACGGCGGGGGAGGAGTTACGGCGGGCAGGGGGGGGGGTAGTTACGGCGAGGGAGAGGCCCTGTATTGACAAGCGTGACTCTGTAGACAAACTGTATCAGTAAAGATAATTACGTCAAGGAGACCATGTGTTATGTTATGGTTAAGACACTGTTGATGACAAACCTTCCTCAACCATGACAACAAATATCCTCCACTATTTCCCTCCATGCGACTTCACAATTCTTAACTGTATATGTGGCGCGAAACGGAAAATTAAATGTTATGAAGCTCATATCTGGGGGAAGGATCTGATTCTGCCAAATTCTGATTGGCTGGCAATAAAAGATTCGGAGAAAGTTTCGAAGCAGTGTCGTTTCAGAGGGACCTGACGAAGCAGCTTAGGAGCCCAGTGACAGTTAACACCACACAGAAAAAAAAGTTCGGAAGAGTTGTTTCTTATCCTCGATACTCCGAAACAAAGTCGTGAGAGAAGGGGCAGATAAGATCAAGAGGTAGAATTTGTAGCAAATGGTAAATTAAAAGAATTCCATGGACGAAATGAGGAGTTAATGGCGTAAAGGATGTAAGGGAGAGGAAAGAAATGCTTCAGAGTCTTTGGTAGTGGACACTGTGGTGACATGATGTGTTTGAGTGGAGGTTCACCATGACTCCGTCTCGCTGGCTGGCTGGCGACTGACTGACTAGACATAAACAACATGCTCACTATATATGGGACGCCAGGAGGGATCCGCAAGCCACGGAACAGTTTCATACATTGAGACATTTTCCATTAGATACAGTGTCACAGGTTCCTCAACAATCCCTCTTTACGACATCATCAGCCAATACTGTTTTTTTTTTACGAATCTTGTGTAAACCATAGAACAAGAAATTACTTATATAAACCTTGAGCTTAAACAGCGAGACTCGACTGCGCATGCGTAAAGCTCTGTCAGAGAGGGAGAGGATCATTCCGTGGGTCATAGAGTTGAAAGTGAAGGGACTGCCCTCGGATTATTGCCAGATATCTATTGGGCAGCCCTTTGAGATTTAACAGTAAGACCCCATGAGTCAGGAGCGAGCAGTACAAACATTGGTCATGGTACACTGTACAGATGCAACGCCATCGAGGGGGATATAAAATAGCGAATCATAGGATACTGTCGTGACGATACAAAACGAGGGATAAGTTTGTCTAGCATAAACTGGGGATATAGATGTTTAAGAGGGTTACTTTTTTCGGCACTTTGAAAATGGACATGTTCCCTGTCCTTGGGTATCCTGGGGCGGCGGCTACCACCGACATTCAAGAAATACCACGAACAGTAAAAAATGCAATTGTTCACATCGCACAGTAAAAGTTAGCAGACTACACGCTGCTGGCTCTCATAGCCCAAACTTCTTAAAGAGGAAATCCTTTCCTTTAGACATCACATCAGTTACGGGATTCTGCGTGGCTAAGTCGCCTAGTTTACCCATGAGGTTTCCTTCACCCATTGGGTTTGGTAGCCCGGAAAGTCCTGCCCCCAAGCCACCAGGCAGCGCCCCAGCCAGGCCGCCAGGCTTCTCCTCCTTGGCTTCTCCTTCCTTGTTGGCCCCGGGGGCAGGTTCCGCAGGCTTAGTGATGGTAGTTGTATCTTCATCGAGGGGATCATTCAGGTCGAAGTCTTCCATCAGTTGGTCCAGATCCGCCGAGGAAATGGCGGGTCCATTGTCGACTTCTTCATCAAGAAGGTCGAGGCCGTTGAGCTTGGCCCTGGAGGCGGCTAAGCTTCCTGCAGTAGCTGCTGACGAGGTCGTGTTAGTGTGCGTGGATCCTGCCGTCGTCGCCGACGACTTGGTGACTCCTCTTTCCCGGGACACAGACCTACCACCTCTCTCCGCTGCGCTGCTGGTGGTACCGAGGTCTTGGTGGTGGTCCCCCAGGGCCCCCTGGGCCCCCTTCATATCCTGGGGAAAAAGCAGAGAGGAATGAGTTTCACGTAAGTTAAGGGGGGCGGGTTGAATTTATTAATATACTTCAGATAGCACTAGACAACTGCCAGCGTGTGTTTCTCTAAGCTACTTGGGAAGGTGTGCGAGATAAAC
Organism: Homarus americanus; assembly: GCF_018991925.1. Taxonomy (NCBI): domain Eukaryota; kingdom Metazoa; phylum Arthropoda; class Malacostraca; order Decapoda; family Nephropidae; genus Homarus; species Homarus americanus. The sequence continues at coordinate 6,934,679 of NW_024739542.1, read as the reverse complement.
ATGCGCCAAACTGCTTGCGCCGCTGCTCTTCTGCGCAGTCGTGAGAAGTTGGCACTCCAACAGGGATCTATATATACAATTAAAAACCACTTTGGTTTTTCACATAATTTAGAGCAAAGACTTTCATTTAGTTTATTTGCGTGTCATTTTAGTAGGAAAAGGTGGATAGTGAAGTAACTATACGAGGAGCGAACTGTATACAAGCCAGGAACCAAACCAAGAGCTAAGAGCAAGGAGGAGGAGGACCCATGCGCCGTCATCATGCAGATTTTTCGGTCACCAGCTGCCCCGAGTCATGAGCGTCGCCTTAGGGGGTGACAGACACATCTTGTGACATGTAAACCAATCAATTCCTCAAGAGGGTATACAAAAACTTGGCACTGGATAAAGGAAAAATGGTCTTCTAACAGATACTAATCGACCGGCTGGCACCTAAACTACGGAAACTCTAAAATTAAGGGATAAATTATATGTCATCCCAGCCATTCACTGAAAACACACCGCTGGTCACATATAAGACCCAATACTTAACATACAGGTAAGAGTATTAGTCTGCCTCCAAGAGCTGACTATAATAGTGTCACAGATTAATAGATGATAATTAGCAACAACATTTTGAGTATTAATTTTTAATGAAATTTTTAAGGCTTTTCCTACAAACACGTGACATCACAGGTCAATACATGATCACTACTCAGTCCTTGAAGATTGAAATCGTAATATAAAGAGCCAATAGGATCGCCAGATATTCACTTGACAGTTTACTGGCTGGCGATGATATAGGCTCTGATAGGCTCTACTCTTCTGCCTTTATCTGATGCTTTGCCATCTAGTTCGACTGCAAAAGAAGCACCTAAAAGCTGACTTAACTACTGAAAAAGCCTCCTAACTTGGCTGAGGAGTGATCACATATGATAGAGACGAACTGCTAGCTTATACCCGTGATACAACTCCTGGTGACAGCTTAAGACAAGTTGAGGAAGAATGATTTAACTTCCAGAATATATATATATATATATATATATATAAATATATATATATATATATATATATATATATATATATATATATATATATATATATATATATATATATATATATATATATATATATATAATCTTATGCATATTATACTTTTAAAAACATTACAGTATATATAAAAATATTTTTTTCAGCTAACTATATTTACAATACGCTACAGCTCATCGCCTTCTACAGATCTGAAGATACAAAAACACATAGGCGGCTACACTCATTACGACTGTATCTGAAGCCAGTAAACTATGTATTCGATTAATGTTAAGTCTAAAGACTAAGGCAGCTCTACTTTTAGATGAGGTAAATCATCAAAACAGGTGAGTGGATATTAAGAGTCCTAAAGACTCAAAAAATCCATCCACAAGGAACTGAGGACTCAAGAGGGGGGTGGGGGTGTAAAGAGGACATTTTCTGTGCCGCGGGCTGGAGTTGTACCACTGGACCCAGAGTGGGGTCCAGTACCGGGACACCACCATTACTTAAGTTACCATACCTAATTTACCCTCAGATGCTCACACTTCTTCTTGAGCTTCCACTCGCAACACTGCATGAACTTCTTGCTGTAACAACATGTTAATTATGGTTCATTAGCAGGTGTAGTGTGTGAGGAGCCAGATACTGTACAGGTGTAACTTTTTTAGGGGAGTCAGTCATTAAGTACGTGCGAGGGTGCAGATGTTTGTGTCACTAAAGGGGTGTGCGACTGCAGGCGAACGTCTCCGTCCAAAAAAAAAAGTACAAAGACAGATGAACGTTTGCATCCAGAGTGCGACCACAAAACTAGTGTTTGCGGTTAAACTGTGACGGCAGACGAACGTTTGCGTGCGACGACAGACGTTCGAACGTTTGGCGTGCGACCTATAGGATTGTTCGTTCTCAGGCACGAATTAGAAGCTTCAAGAAGTGTGATCAAAACATCCGGGGATATAATAATATAATGTACATTATAAGAGACAAGTCAATATAATAAAAAATCGAAAGTGCAAAACAGCGTCGTCTGTGTGTCTCAACGCTGGTCTACAAGAGGCAAAACACAAATAAACGTAACAAAAACAAAACTCAAAAACGTAAAATATGTGAGCAGACTCTACAGTACGTCACTCAATGCATTAAGACAGCTGCCTGCCATTGACAACATTTATATTGACACAAACACTGTTTCAGCAACTAGAGCAAAACGAGGCAAGGAGGAAAAGGAGGGGAGGAAGAGGGAGAGGTAGGGGAGGGAGAGGAAGAGAGGGGAGAGGTAGGGAGGAGAGGATTAAAAAGAGTGGTTAAAGAAAGTTAATAAAATAATAAAATATATATATATATATATATATATATATAAAATATATATATATATATATATATATATATATATATATATATATATATAAATAAATATATTTCTGATATAGATAAAAGTAAGATGATAATAGACTGATACATATATGAGAACAATATAAGACAGAGACAATGCCAGAAAAATGGAGAGAGAGAAGAGACAGCAATTTGTCAGTATATAGCCAATACACAATTATATTAAATTTCAGCCATGAATATTCTCAGCTGATTATATATATATATATATATATATATATATATATATAAGAAAATTTTAAAAACTTGTTTCATGATCACATCCATTGTTTTTTTGGCCATGCAGACACTTACCTGACCGCTAGTGACTGATCTACTAGCTACTGAACGGGTATCTAGCGAAGAGAAGGGGGAAGGTGGAAATTAGTTAGTATGAATAAACGACCAGAAAATAAAAACGAAAATAAAAGGTATTCCGACACTATCATTCCGGTCCAGCCCGGAGTCCAAGCTGCAAGGACCCGATGAGTTGTATTTATTTGAAGGAGAGGGGTGAAGGGGGGTGGGGGGTACCAAAATGGGGAGACAGAGGAAGGGGATGGGATGGGAGGTATGAATAGGGGGAGGGAGAGGTCAAGGGTGAGCATTGGGAGAAGGGTGTGGAAGGGAAGGTGGGAGGAGGCGTGGGAGAGGAGCTAAGAGGTCGGTGACTGTATTTACCAGGAAGACGGGTTGGGATGGGATAGGATGGAAGGAAGGGGGGGAGGTGGTAAGAGAAGGATAGGCACTGGGTGCGAGGAGATGGGAGGGAGTGGAAGGGGGATGTAAGAGGATACAAAAGGCGGTGACGGAGACGGATAGCAGTAGTAGTAGTAGATGGAAAAGGGGCTGGAAGAGGGAGGAATAAACATTGGGAAGGAGAGGAGGGGGAGAGGAGAGAGAAGAGGAAAGACATGGAAAAGGATTCGTAAAGAGTAACTAAGAGAATCAATGAGACAAGGATTAGATGTAAGATAGGATAGAATGGATGAGGGATGAGATGGGAAAGGAGGAGGAGGAGGAAGGAAGAGGAATGGACACAGGTTACGGAAGGGAAGGTAGCATGGAGAACAGTAGGAAGAAGAGAGATGGGCAACAGGAAAAGATAAGGGGTTGAAAAATGTGGAAAGGAAATATGAAAGAGTTAGAAGTAGAAGGGAAATGGGAGGGAGGGAGTGGAGGGAGGGTGAAAGAGAGAGTAAAAAGAGGAAAGGAATGGGGATAAAGAAGATGGAATAGAAATAGAAGTGGGATGAATAATAAGTTAAAAAAGTTGAGAGAAAAGGGAAGAGAGAGGGTTAAGAGGGGAATGGAAAAGGGATGGAACAGGAATGGAAGAAAAAAGAAATAAAGGTAGAAAGGAGATAAAGAAGGAGAGGATAGGGGTAATAAAGAAAATGAAATGGAAGGGGAATGGGATAGATAAGAAAAGGAGGAGGTACAGGAACTAGATAATGACGACAATAGAAGAGAGGGAAAATAAAAACGGAAAACAAAGAAAAGTGAAAGGCATGTTAGAGGAAGGAAGGAAGGAAGGAAGGAAGGAAGGAAAGCAATAAAGAGAGAAAGAAAGAAGGAAGGAAGAAGGGAAGGTAGGAAAGAAAGAAGGAATGAAAGAAGGAAGGAAGGAAGGAAGAAAGGAATGAAGAAAGTGATATAAAGGGGGGAGAAAGAGGATTAGGAAGAATGAAAGACGAAAGGAGACGGGATAAAAGAGACTGAAAAAAGAGGGAAAGGAAGAGGTGGAGGAAGAATAAGAAAGAAAAGAGTTTGGAGAGAGAGAGAGAGAGAGAGAGAGAGAGAGAGAGAGAGAGAGAGAGAGAGAGAGAAATGAACTAGGCGATATCAGCTATTGAGGAAACGAGAAAATCACAATAAAAACAATAAATAGAAGCGACGAACAACTCGACGAAAAGAGGAAGAGACAAGAAATTCGAATAACAAGAAGAAGAAGAAGAAGAAGAAGAAGAAGAAGAAGAAGAAGGAAGAGGAGACGAAGAAAAAGAAGAAGTAGGGTGATGAATGCATTAGGCAAACGATGACAGCTGACTCATAAAGAAGACCAAGAAGAAGAATAAGAAGAAGATGATGAAGCAAATGAATAACAATAATAACAATAATCCAATGAAACAGGGGAATGAAGTTATAATAGAAAATGAGATAAAACAACAACAACAACAACAACAACATCAGCAACAACAACAACAACAGCTGATGACGCAGAAGATGAAACATAAGACAGAGATAATTTAAGAAAGCCAGACAACAACAACAGATGATAAATGGAAAAGAAAAAGCAAGATTGAACAAGAGATAAACAGATAAGGGAGAGAAACAATGAACAACGTTAAAGAACCAAAGATAAAAGATTAAAATAGCATGTAGAAGAATATCAACTAAAAGATAAACCAAAAAATATAATTGAATCGAGACGAAACGAGAGAGTTGCTATCGATGAAAAATTTATCGAATAAGAAATGTTTAGACAAATGAGAGATTTTTGACTCGTAAGAATATATGCAATTGCAGAATTAGATATATACATTACAAGTACAGGTATATAGTATAAGGTATAGAGTATAGGTATAATACTGTAGGTACATAATTAACCATTAAAAAGTATAGCAATAGGTTGAAAATTTAGGTAAGAAAAATAGGCGTTTAAGTTATAGGAACAATTACAGAGTATAAGGACTTTTTAAGTAAAGGGATTTGGCATAAAGTACAGTTAAAAGTACAGAATTAGACATGATAAATACAGGTTTAAGATGATGTATGTGAATTATGTATTGAGTGAAGGATGAAGGATACATGTACAGATACAGGTACAGGATTATGTATTAGTAAACAATTAAAAATATAAAATAAAAGTGAGAAAAAGAAAGTTAGAAATAGTTAGAGAAAGTAAAAAAAGAGATACAGTTATAATTAGAGACACTGATGAGACGATAGAAATAAAAAGAAAGCGAATCGAGAGAGAGAGAGAGAGATATCATTACGATAAGCTTGGAAGCGAAAGAGGTGACCAAAAGAGAGAGAGAGAGAAAGATAGAGACAACGAGATCCCCAAAGTGACGAAAGTTATGAGACAAAAAATGAGACAAAAAAAAGAAAGAAAAATATTTACACGTAAACTTCAAATTGAAAAACAAAAACAAAACAGGAGAGCTCTAGACCATCCAAGATTCATATGTTAATTTATTCCCCATAACACTAAGGGAACAGAATCTAGTTAAGGCAAGTATCTCACAGCACACGTAGGTAGGAACTTCTTTAGTATCCTAAGTGCTATTCTCACATCCTTTGGTTACGATAAAAAACAAAAAAAAATAACTTACGAAACTCTGAGAAGCCATGAGGCAAGAGTCTGATTCTCAAAAGGGTGATACGAAGAAAGATGTACGTATGTGTGTCACTATGGGTACTGAGTATCTAGTCAGAACAGGAGTCTCGGTGTAATGTTGACGGTATGGTCCCTAGCTAGAGGTGAGGGAGAGGATAGTACGGGACTCTGAGAATCAAGGAGAATCAAGGAGAGACAAGGAGAATCAAGGGGAATTAAGGAAAAGCGAGGAGAATCAAGGGTAATCAAGGATAAACAAAGAAAGGAAAATCAAAGAGAAACAACGAGAATCAAGAAGAATCAAAAAGGATCAAGGGGAATCAAGGATAATCAAAGCAATCACAACGCACATTCCAAAGAAAGATTCGTACTTCAAATATTATCTTAAACTTGAACTGTAAGAAAACGTCTGCTTGCCTGTCTGGGACTATGACAACAATATGAAGACCAAAATGACGTCAACAATGCCCCGAGACTTAACCGTATATTATAACTAGTTCGGTTTTCTTATCCTCAAGCTTAAGATAAAATATTTATTGCACGAATCTTTGAGAGATTTCAAGGTCTACAAATTCACAAAGATTCAAACGGTGACCAATTCCTCGTTAATGAAGAAGCGAAAATGTATCTAACTAATTGACTTTAGTTAAAACACACACACACACACACACACACACACAAAAAAACTCGTACAAAAAATAGCTTAAAAAGTTACATTCATTAAGTTTCTATGCCTTAACATCACTTGGTGTGTAGCGAACGTATTTAGCTAAAGATAGAGAGCCTTATTGTACACTAATTAAAGCGATTTCTTGTACGATAGCTTTGTGTTTTAACTTATATCAACAATAGAGGTTCATTCTTACATTTTTTTTTTGGTTGGTTCAATAAAGCTCCAAAAACACAAGAGTTAAGAAGCGACTGATAGCTGAAGAAACATTTCATAAGACACCGGGAAGATAAGAAATGGTAAACCAGTAGAAGAGACGAAGTAAGAAGATGAAGATGAAGAAGAATAGGAAAATAAACAAAATGACGGAAAAAGACGAGGACAGAGATGAGAAAATGAGGAAATAGAACACTGGATGTAAAGAAAATGAGTGAAAAAATATTAACCCGAAAAGTAAATCAAAAGGAAAAATCTGAATAAAAATGATAAATAAATGAAAATGAAGCAACAATAAAAAAAAGAATGGAGAAGGAATACGAAAGAATGAGAAAGACTCGACAGATTAGAATAAACGAATGAGAGAGAGATACACCAAGAATAAGAGAAAATGATAAATAAATGAAAATGAAGCAACAATAAAAAAAAGAATGGAGAAGGAATACGAAAGAATGAGAAAGACTCGACAGATTAGAATAAACGAATGAGAGAGAGATACACCAAGAATAAGAGAAAAGCCACAGACAGCAGAGTGATGGATGAACAGAGTTTGACTGAAATCCAACACACACACACACACACAGACAGACACACACACACACACACAGACAGACAGACACACACACACACACAGACACACACACACACACACACAGACAGACCAGACAGACCAGACACACACACACACACAGAACACACACAGACAGACACACACACACACACACAGACAGACACACACACAGACAGACAGACGAACAGACACACACACACACACACACACACACACACACACACACACACACACAGACAGACACACACACAGACACACACACACACACACACACACACACACACACACACAGACAGACAGACAGACAGACACACACACACACAGACAGACACACACACACACACACACACAAGTGAGCAGACACACACACACACACACAGATGAACAGACAGATGAACACACACACACACAGACAGACAGACAATTTTACACACAGACAGACAGACACACACACACACACACACAGACAGACAGACACACACACAGACAGACAGACAGACAGACCCACACACACAGACAGACAGACAGACACACACACACAGGCCACACACACACACACATACAGACAGACAGACCCACACACACACACAGACAGACACACACACACACACCACAGACAGACACACACACACACACACACACAGACACACACACACACAGACAGACCACACACACAGAACACACACACACAGACAGACACACACACACACAGACAGACACACACACACAGACAGACACACACACACACACAGACCAGACACACACACACACACACACACCACACACAGACAGACCACACACACACACACAGACCAGAACACACACACACACAGACAGACAGACACACACACACAGACAGAAGAACCATGATTCATTAGCATGACACTAAGAGATGACACGAGGAATGGAAAAAACGACGTGCCATAGATTAAACAGGGTGACACTTAGGATTATCTTGACACGGATTAACAAGAGGAAATGCAGATAATGTGACACAGAAATGAGATGACAAAATATGATGATCTGACACGTAGATGACAAACTGATAAAATGGGTTGACACGAGCTAACGAGAAGCCAACACGTATAGATCATGTTGTGACACAATAAACATATGAAGTTGACACAAATTAAATGTGACACAGAAAACTATGGGGTAACATGGCAAAATGGGGGCAGACATGTACAAGTTTCATGGCATATTAAACATGGGGTGACACAGATTTAAAAGGGGTGACACTAAAAAATGGGGTGACACTGAACCATGAGCTGATACAAGACCATGGTGTGACACAGGCAATAGGATGACACTTAAAACAATGGGGTGACACTGAAAAATGGGGTGACACAGAATAGATAGCGAGTGACACAACACCAAAAGACTGGAATGACACACACACACACCGCAGATGACACCAGATATCGAGAATATACAAACATGACACATAAGGAATAGATATGAAAATGGTTCCCCCCCAAAATAATTAATAAATAAAATTGGAAATAAAAAAAAAGAAGGAAGAGGGAAGGAAAAAAAAGAAAAAAACAAGAAAAAAACAAGAAAAATAAAAAAATAAAGAATGAGTAAAACAACAAATGTAAAGATAAGGGAAAATACGTTGAATAAAGTTGAAATAAAACATAAGAAGAATAAAGAAGAAACAAAGAAACACGCAAGAAAAAGTGAAATTACATTTAATAATACTAATAATGGCCAGAGGAAGGTCAAAAGAAGAGAGAGAGAGAGAGAGAGAGAGAGAGTTAAGCAGTTAAGTGGTGCCTAACGTGAAACACAGAGCCTTCAACCTACTGTGATGAATGATAGGTAATGGTGATGGCAAAGAGAGATGAATGACCCCCAAACTACATTCCACCTCCGGGTCCGAATAAACACAAGTCGGGGTTAGGTTTAGATTTGGTTACGTTAAGGGTAGATTAGGTTAAGATGAAGTCAAATTAGGTTAAGATGAAGTCAAATTAGGTTAAGATGAAGTCAAATTAGGTTAAGATGAAGTCAAATTAGGTTAAGATGAAGTCAAATTAGGTTAAGATGAAGTTAGATTTAAGTTATTTTTATAAAGTTTGGTTAGCTTAAGTAATGGTTAGATTGAATTAGGTTAGGTTAGGATTATGAGTATGATAGATTAGGTTACATTAGAATGGATTAAGTTTAAGTCAAGGGTAAATCACAATAAATTAACTATAGGTTTTAATTAGATTCAAGATCCGGGATTGGAGAGTAGCTGATCCCCTACAGTGATCACCGTCATGGCAAGTTGAAACACAAACTGATGCTATCTGACAGAACAGCTGAGAAATAATCGTGATTCCTAATGGTAGAGTCAAATGGAACTTTGTAAATGCACAGCAACACTAATGACTTGAAGTTGTAAATAAACTGGGATATAAAAATTACTTTGTTAGTGATGAAATATTGATGTTAGTTAGTATATATATTTCTAGTGGTGATAAAGAGTGATTAAAGTAATTAGCTAATGTGTTTATCGTATATATATATACTTGTGGTGAGGTAATGATTGCTTTGTTCGGTGAAAGCTCTATTTAACGGTCTACATGGAGAGAAGAATCCTTTATATCGATGGTCCGCTATAGGTGAAACGTCCATCTATAGAACTATATAGAGATGAAAGACCATTATACCGAGGATCCGTTAGATATAAAACCTCCATTTAACGGATTATATGGAGAGAGGAGTCCGTTATTTAGAGGCTTCACTGTATATGTGTTAGTGATAACAGAGGCTACTGTACTGTGTTGACGTAAACAACAACTCCATTGGCATCATACAAGTGAGGAATCAACATTTAAAAATTTATTTCAAAAATCATTTACGTCAACTTACCCACTAACAAACTATGTATATGTATGATAAATAATACATTCACACAGAAATGTATAGGTATATAAATGTATACATGTTAATGAGAATAATGTTTAATTTTTCATATATTGTGTAAAATAATGTAAATCGGTAAGAAACATTTGCTGGTAAAAAAAAAATGGCCAACATGTAGAGGATAAAATTATGTTTAATCTGTAAATAAAAAACAAAAAACATTAACGATGTATTTTCTTTTTATGTTTTATTACTCTCGAAATATTCACTCAAAAATAAATTATTCTACAAGTCTCTTAATGCCCAGGTGTTCAAATCAACCACGAGAACTTGGTGGTAAAACTGAGACACACAAGAGAAGACAAACAAGCGTCAGTAGAAGACCAGAAGAAGAGAGAGAATAAAAGATGGGGAGGTGTATGGGGTCATGTTAGCTGTGAACTGGGGTCATGTTAGCTGTGAACTGGGGTCATGTTAGCTGTGAACTGGGATCATGTTAGGTGTGAACTGGGGTCATGTTAGGTGTGAACTGGGGTCATGTTAGGTGTGAACAAGTGTTAGGTGAACTGGGACGCAAGAAAAAGTGGGGCCGCGTTAGTGAATCGGGGCCGTTAGGTGTGAACTGGGGTCATGTTAGGTGTGAACTGGGGTCAGGTGTTAGGTGTGAACTGGGGTCAAAAGAGGGTGAACTGGGGTCATGTTAGGTGTGAACTGGGGGTCATGTTAGGTGCAACTGGGATCATGTTAGGTGAACTGGGCCGCGTTAGTGAACTGGGGCCGCAAGTTAGGTGGAACCAAACATGTTAGGTGAACTGGGAAGTCATGTTAGTGTGAACTGTGGGTCATGTTAGCTGTGAACTGGGGTCATAGGTGGAATTGGGACTATGTTAGGGTGAACTGGGATCATGTTAGAGAACTGGGGTCATGTTAGGTGTGAACTGGGGTCATGTTAGGTGTGAACTGGGGTCATGTTAGGTGTGAACTGGGGTCATGTTTGGCGTAAACTGGGGTCATGTTAGCTGATATAACAAAAAAGTGATAGTTTCTTTCCCTAATACATAAACTGTATTGTAAATAAAACAAAATAATTCAATTCCTGGATGAGAGATAAACAGAGAGATCAAAACTATGTACATTCGCTCTTTACGATTTTGTGTGGGACAATATTACACAACGGACGAAGGATTTTGACAACCCTACCGAGACAACAGGAGTCACAGTGTTCATTATGAAATTCATCGATCCCCTCCGTGAAGATACTGTTTTTTGAGAGAGTACAGTATTGAGGCAGATTAGAGAGAGAGAGAGAGAGAGAGAGAGAGAGAGAGAGTTGATTAACCTAAATGAGACATTGATTATGGAGACAGTAAGCCATCCTCTGCGAGACGGATTTACGTATACACACAGGAGACATAAATAATCGAGATTGTTTTAGACTATAGACGCTCACCACCAGACAACTCTAACCTCTAACTTTTAAAAAAACCCCAAAAATTGACGAGACTCATAAGCAAAACACCAATAAGCGAACAAACAATCTTAGGACTTTCAACGAGGCAAATTAATACACAAGACAAACACCAACACAACAACAATGTCATGTGTAGAGGAATGATGAATGAAAAGAAATTAAATCCGAAAATGGGATATGAAATAATACGAAAAATTGAACGCTGTCTTTAACAACGTAATGAGAGAGATATATAATATGCATATGTATGATGAAAATATACACAAGAAAATGAATCAGATATTTAAGTTATTTTGACATTCCTAGGATTACATAAAGGAATACAGGTTAATGAGGTGGTGGGGCTATCAAGTACATGTTCTTTTCTTACCTTGCCCTTCACGAATGAATGTTTGGGAGTAAGATAGAGAAGAAAGATGACGGAAGCAAAAGAGGACATGATGAATAGAGAAATATAAACGAGTGGGAGGATAAAGTCGAGAAGAAGGTGAGAGATAAAAAGGAGAGGATTCTGTATTGTCTGAGTCTGTGAGAGTGTGGACAAGTATGGGAGGAGTTTTAAGACGGCTGAAGCATGACGAAACAAGTCATCACAGCCAACTTAAAAGAGGAAATTCAGACTGGAGAAAAATCTGGGAAAAGAAAGAAGTCATGATGAAATAATTACATCTTCTCGTGGCATGATTCAGAGGTGCTGTCCAAGGATGTTATGAGAGGAATGTTATGTTTTGTGTTTATATTGAGAAGAATTACATTTCAAAAGATAAATTTTGGTGTGTAGGGAAATATGCGTCGCTATATATTGATTGGTGGCGATTTAATGACGAAATTTGGCATTTTAGAAAGAGAGTTTGAGTTTAGACAGAAACTAGAGTTCTGGAGGTCGGTAATGGCGATTTAGGGCGAATTTTGGTGAGTTGTGGGTGATTCTGGAAGAGGGGACGGAGATCCGTGCGTCGGGTGGAGCCAGGCAAGATAGAGGCTTAAGCTGACAAATCATTTGCCTACACCCGGAAATCAGGGGCGGAGCCTCGCATGTCTGGGAGGAAACTGACAATTCAGGAGCAGGGAAATGTTAAATATTGGGCAGAAATTGACGTGAAATAGACAGATTTGTTTGTTTTTGGCGGAGACTGGCAAGTCAGAGATGGAGAATGTCAGAATGTCAAGTTAAGGACGGAAAACAGCGAGTCAGGAACAGAGAATGTCTAGTTAGGGACGGAAGATGGCGAGTCAGGGACAGAGAATGGCAAATTGGGGACAAAGAATCGCAAGTCAGGGGCGGAGATTGGCTAGCAATTCATGGGTGCGGATTTGTAAATTAGGGGTGAAGAATGGTACAATTAGGGAGGGAGATTAGCCAATGTGAGTTCAAAATTGGCGAATTAGGGGAGGAGTCTGACGAATCAGGGACGGAATCTGTTAATTTAGGGGTGGAGACTGCTATATCAGGAGCAGACTGGAGTAACGGGGAGGAATGTCGGCCATATTGTGGATGGAATGGCAAGTTAGGGACGAGGATTGGCAAATAGATGACGATGATTGGCGAATTGCGGACAGATATTGGCGAATTGCTGAGAGATTAGACTGTAAGGGGAGGAGTTCGGTGTGATATGGGCGGAGTCTGATGTGTTGGGGAGGAGCCTGATGTGTTGGGGTGGAGTCTGATGTGTTAGGGAGGAGTATGATGTGTTGGGGAGGATTCTGATGTGTTGGGGAGGAACCTGATGTGTTGGGGAGGAACCTGATTTGTTGGGGAGGAATGTTTGTTGGGGAGGATTCTGATGTGTTGGGGAGGAACCTGATGTGTTGGGAGGAGCCTGATGTGTTGGGGAGGAGTCTAAAATGGGGGACATTGAGATTCAGTTTAGCACTTTAGAGCAAAATCTGGCTTGTCACATTGGGTGTGTGTGTGTGTGTGTGTGTGTGTGTGTGTGTGTGTGTGTGTGTGTGTGTGTGTGTGTGTGTGTGTGTGTGTGTGACATTAGATAGGGCTTTAGCTCAGCTTGAAAGAAAAGATCAAATAAACTGTGATCAATGGAATAATTTTTTTGGTTTTGTTTTTTGAAGAGGAGAAGCTGCAGTGTTATAATCGAATGAGTTCTCTGTTGTATACAAACACATTAATATCAGTCTATGAAGAAAGTTAAGCACAGATAGTAATGTGAAATGTGACAGACAAGTAAGTCAAAAGTAGACATTTTACTCAATACAGTTAGCACATAAATTGAACGGAAAAATTTGCATATTGATAATACACTACAAGGTAATGTATATAAAGAAAAATCATCTGTTTGTGAAGAACTTAATGGTGATAAATATTGCTACCCATTATAGATATATACATTATGAACACACAAGGCATCGACAATATGACATTATCAAATAAATACCAAAGTCACAGCTGAAACCAAAGGATAATAAATCTGTCTTTACAACATAAAAAAGTTCTTGAGCATTAATAGCAAACATCAATGGTAAATCACATCATAGCTGTAATATCATCCTCATAGTGTAACGCGGGAGAACAGGAGAAAGCACCGAGGTCTACAATTACCTAATTAGTGTAAGGATCGACATGGAAAGCCTCACAGTACTTGATGCATATAGCGACAGGGCTCTAATAGCCTATACTAATGAGATCCCACCAGCCTTGAAGGTCTTGTTACCACAGTGTCTTGGTGTCGTCCTTGACTGTATACCTCCAGCACCAGGTGAGGTATGATGTCTCTTACCAGGTAATTATAAACCTTGACATAAATAAAGTCAAATTTTATTGATCCAAGATTGTGAATATGAAAGACTATTTAACAGTTTTACGAAAGGTAGATTATTCTTAGGCTCACCTCAATTTTTACCTGCTGATGATTATTGTCATCCCGGGAAACATTGTCGGTAAATGAAAGGTAATTTATACAAAAGAACCTCGACTACCACGGGTTACTAGCGAGCGTATAGATTCACACAGCTAAACTTATTAACTGTATGTTACCAACTGACTACAAGTTTGCGAATGAGTTAAATCTTTTTTAAACGATTCTCGCTGGAATTAATTTACCCATCTGCTTGTTATCAAGAAATCTAATATAAATTTCAGCCTAACTTTATAAACTTCTAACACAACAGAATTATCTTAGGTAAAAGATTCAGCCATAATTGTGATTCTTATGACCATCTGAAAACATGTCATATTGTGATACAAATACATGTTTGGTTACAGATGCCGTAGATGGAAGGTCGCACCTGTGACTGGTTCTACACCTGTTGACTACGTAAGCATTTCACCAGGAGTACTAAAAAAAAAAAAAAATTCTGAGTTTAATAAGAATAAGTTTTATATACTTATGGGATGTCAACCAGGAACGAAATTAATATTAATTTGGGAGGTGAGAGCAGAGGTAACAACGACGAGGCTATGAGCGCTCTTCACCAAGTTGTTGCCGCAGGTGGTGCTGGTGAGCTGCTATAGAGAGCCGTATCATCCTGAGCTCAGCCCACCGTCTGTGTGTGTGGTTGAGCTAAAAGATCTAAGGACTAGTCGATCCTTAAAGGAAGATCTAAGATGGTGTTAGTGTACTACAAGATGGGGGTATATATTATACAAGGAAAGTGATATACTGTGAACTAATATGTTGGATTATACTGGATGCTGCCATACATGTTTGTCCCACTGACGGTATCACTGTATGACCCAAGCTGATCCCGTTTAGTTTTAATTTATATATCAAGGAAATTTCTCAGTGAATCCATACTTGAAAGAGGAATGGACATATTAGAATAGTTAAACCTGATCAATGTTCATTAAGTAAGGAAAGAGACTTGAATTTTGCGCTTCTGCTTAAACAAAATCAAAGAACAAAAATAACTAAATGTATAAATCAATATTTTATTCCGATAAGCCATTACAATATAAACAGAAACTTCACAAAATCTTTCGTTTTTCATCGATATAACCAATTGTGTTTCTTTGTCTTCAGCCTTGCATCCAATACTATCCAAATTTACAATACGGTGGATTTTATGACTTTTAACGTCAGAGGGTATTGGTCTATTATCATGGAGCGCTAATCTAACCCTTCCTGTCCTACGTGAGGGGAAAGTTGACCAGTGAGAGTAACACCCTGGCAGGTACAAGGTGCACCAGCAGGAGGGGGGAGACTGGTGATTTGAGAACTACTACTGTACTGCAGAATGAGAACTAGGAATAAAGTGTGAGTGATAATGAGAAAAATAATTTAGGTGAGAAGAACAACAACAACAACAACAACAAGGAGGAGGAGGAGAAGAAGGGAGAGGAAGAGGAAGACGACGAAGACAAAAAAGGCGAAAGAGACAGCATGGAATGACAAGATAAAAGTGAAAACATGACAGAGTAAAACAGATGATTTAGGAAGGACAATAAGGTGTACCCAGGAAGTGCTTGAAGGTTAGTGCTTGGAGGAAATGCGTGGAGTGTGTGTGTGTGTGTGTGTGTGTGTGTGTGTGTGTGTGTGTAAAGGAAGGAAGTAAGTGCGTGAAAAAACGAACAGAATATATGAAGAGGATCACGATGAATAGATATAAAAAATAAAACAAGTGCGAAATAAAACACAATAAAACGTAAGAAATCGAGAAGGCCATAATGAGAGGAACCGACAATAATGACACACATGAAGAAGTTATAATAAAGAAACAGAGACGAGGAGAGATAAAACAAATGTAAATACAAACGAAGCATTTATGGCTAGTGAGATATTTTCAAGAGAGAGATATATAGACACATGGAGAGAGTGAGAGAGTGAGAAAAAGAGAGAGAGAGAATAAAAACATAAAATAGTATCTTGCAAATAAAAAGGTGGATAAGAGGACTGGACACCACAGTCATAGGAGGAAGGAAGGAAGGAAGGTCTTAGTAACTCAACAGAACAACTCATAAAAGTAGAAGGAGGAGGATCTGGGGGGTGGGGGGGGGGGAGTGGTAAGGACAAACACAAACAAACAGATACAACTTCGTAACTCAATCATTGGAATAAAATATAAACTAATATGCATATAACATTAAATAAAGCAATGAGAATAAAGAAGCGAATATGAATCAACGGATAAAGAGGCAAGCAGAAGGAATAGAACATGAATCAAGAAGGACAATAAGTAGAAGAGAAAAAAAAATCACAGGAGGCAGAGTGAGTTTTGTTGTCCTCAAGCTGCAAACCGAGCTGGTCCTTATAAAACCATTCAAAGCCAGACAGTAATGGACACGATCACAGTCAAGCTAGATAATACTGAGTTGGCCAAAAAGCGTCAGAGCGGTGGTATGTGGGGGTCAAGCAGACGAGGCAGCAAAGTGAACACTCGGACATAAATCATATTAAGCTGCTAAAGATAAAGCGATGGACAGGATGATTAAAAAAAAGGGGGGGGATGGAAAAGGATGATGGAGAGGGGAGTACTGGGATGATGCTTGGTTGGTAAGAAGGTGGAGATAATAGAAAGAGAGGAGCTAGACATTGGTGTGTGAAGTTAGTGATAAAGGGGAGGAGCTTAGAGCAGGAGGGTGGAGCTAGGGGTAAGGAGGAGGGGCTTAGAGCAGGAGGGTGGAGCTAGGGGTAAAGGGGAGGAGCTACGAACAGGTGGGTGGAGTTAGTGGTAAAGGGGAGGAGCTTAGAACAGGAGGGTGGAGCTAGTGGTAAGGAGGAGGGGCTTAGAACAGGTGGGTGGAGTTAGTGGTAAAGGGGAAGAGCTACGAGCAGGTGGGTGGAGTTAGTGGTAAAGGGAAAGAGCTAAAAACCGGAGGGTAGAGCTTGTGATAAGGAATAGGAGCTTAGAACAGGAGGATGGAGCTAGTGGTAAGGAGGAGGGGCTAAGAACATGAGGGTTGAGCTAGTGGCAAGGAGGAGTGGCTAAGAACATGAGGGTTGAGCTAGTGGCAAGGAGGAGTGGCTAAGAACAAGTAGGTGGAGTTAGTGATCAGGAGGAGGAGTTAAGACCAGGAGGGTGAACCTAGTGGTAAGGAGGAGGGGCTAAGACCAGGAGGGTGGACCTAGTGATAAAAAGGGAACAGTGAGTCGATTCCAGAAGGGAATATGATGAACTATTCTTTATAAAGTGGAAAAACTCAAGGTCAGGTCTCGCAAATTCTTTTAAAGGGAGGATGTAAGTGGAGGAGGGAAAGAAAAGTTGATGAAAACCGGGCATAGAATTTATTTGGTCAGGGTGGAAACTGCTTAAGAGGGAGGCCTTTACAAACAGGTGTGAGGAATTTACAGGTAAGTTTGAGGACAGGTAGGACAGGTAGGTGTAACGAGTTTACATGCAATTGAAATGAGTTTACAGACAAATGGGAGCAGCTTATGCATCGGAAGAAATAGTTGCTAGTTGGTGAAAAAATAGTTGTGCACAGATAAGAAAAGTTTACAGGCAAGTGGTGGAGCATACACATAAGTGGGAGGAGCTTACACTTAAGTGGGAGGAGCTGAGATAAGTAGGAGGAGCTAAGAAAGGAGGAAAGAACTTGCACATAAATGGGAGGATCCGGGACAGGTGGGCGGAGCTAATGGACTGGTGGGAGGAGCTACTAGGTCGGTAGGTAGAGTTTAGGGACCAATAGGAAGAGTATTTGGATGGATGGGACGAGATTACCGATAGGTAGGAGGAGTTTCTGAGCAGATGGGAGGAGCTAAGTAGTAGAGGGGAAAGGGGGAGGGAAGGAGGTGGGGTGGAGCTATAAAGGGTATCAACTCCATAAAAGTCTGGGAGGGAGGCATGAGTAAGGGGAAACAGGCCGAGCAAGCCCAGACAAAGCGTGTGTTGGGTGCCTGATACATCGTCATACCAGCTGGGGCAGAAAACAGGAGACCTATGTAAACATATCTAAGGGGACATTGCTTTTTGGATTACCACAACATCAACTACACAAAAGATAAACTGGGGAAGAGGGGGAGGGAAGCGAAACACCATGACGTGACATGTACATCCAAAAAAAGTTTTGTTTTTATTTACTATAAGTTTGATTATAAAAGGGAAGAAAACTAATCAAAGTCAAGCATTTTAATGAGAGCAGAACGACATCAAATACGACAAAGACAGAGGCAAATGCTGTTAAGTCAAACCGTAGTAGTTTGTGACGTGAGCGAGCTATACAGTAGGTCTCAAACTTTGAGACTTCATCTCAGTAAAAAATTAACGCTTCTCTTGCTATGAAACTCCTTTTCGAGGCTACCTAAGAGAAATACTCTCGTCTTCAGGTAACCATGATTGTCCTGTACATGTCATCGTATTGTCATCTGTAGAGAAGAACTGAAACGCTTTAAGTAAAAAAAAAATCGTAAGTATCGAGACCTTTGTGTGGTCAAATTCACACACTCTTTGCTAAGTGTCAAGACCTGTATGTTGGCAAAGTTATACATAACCTGTGATAAGACCTATATTCTTAGCTACATTATCCTTTCCCTTCACACACACACGTACTATACACGTTGACAGTAAGACTCTTGACCTGGAAGTGTATATATGTCAGGACGTTTAAGAGGTAGAGAAGACGTGCTTTTATAAATGAAGTGGTTACAGTAATGTCGTGAAATTTGTCAGACGATACAGAAATGAAATTGTGTATCGAGTCTTTCATTGGATATTTAAGAGTCTTTTTTAATATGTTATCGAGTTATTACTTTTGTTTTTTTCCTCTTTATCGCGTTTTTTTTTCTTCTTTGGTTATCATGTTTTTTCTTTTAATTTTACGTGTATTCTTCTTTCCCTTATGTGATATTCTCTCGTGTGTTTATTTATGTTTCATTAGTGTATATTTGTCTCTTTTCGTGTTGTTTTCGGTTTTATTTATTTTGTTCTGTTCTTTGTTGTTGTTTTTTTGTAATATTTTTGCGTCTTTTTCTTCGTGTTTGCTGCGTCATTTGTGTGTTTTTACGATTTTGCAACTTCACTCACGAGGATGAAGGAACATCGTGCTAGCTGGAAGTATCAAAGGTGACACATTGTGGGGCAGGGGGAAAGGGGTAAGGGGGTGGGTAATGGTCTAAGGGTTAAGGGGGTAGAGGGCGGGGGATGATGGGGTAGGTGGAGTTAGGGGTAGGAGTGAGAGGGGAATGGGTGAAGGGCAGTGAGGGGGAGTGGGGAGGAGAGGGCAGGTGGAGGAGAGGGAAAGTGAGAGGGAAGGGGAGTGAGAGGGAAGGGGGAGTGAGAGGGAAGGGGGAGTGAGAGGGTAGGGGGAATGAGGGGAGGGGGATGGCGCTATTACCGGGAAGTGCCATTATCGGGAAGTAATACTATCTAAAACAGACACCACCGGAAAGTGTCATTAACGAGATATGTCACTACCCAGAGATAACACTATGGTATAATGACACTACTATCGAATGACACTATCGGGGAGTGACACTACTGGGGTGTGACAGAATCAACAGGCGGTGATACTACCGGTTGATGACACCAAAGGTAAGTCAAGACTACCAGGCAGGTGACACAGATGGTAGGTGCTGCTATCAGAGGGTAACAGTTCCAGGTGACACTGAAGACATATGGCACTAATAGGAGGTGGCACTAGCGGGAGATGGCACTACTGGGAAGGGCACTAATAGAAGATGTCGCTAGCTAGGGATGGCAGTACTTGGAGGTTCCACTAGCGGGAGATGGCACTAATAGGAGATGATACTAGCGGTTAGGGGACCTCTACTCGGAAGAAGATAACAGTGCTGATGGTAAAGGTGTCAGTTATGGGAGGGTGTCAGTTATGGGAGGGTGTCAGTTATGGGAGCGTGTCAGTAATGGGAGGGTGTCAGTTATGGGAACGTGTCAGTTATGGGAACGTGTCAGTTATGGGAGGGTGTCAGTTATGGGAGGGTGTCAGTTATGTGAGGGTGTCAGTTATGTGAGGTGTCAGTTATGGGAACGTGTCAGTTATAGGAGGGTGTCAGTTATGGGAGGGTGTCAGTAAAGGACAGTGTCAGTAAAGGATGGTGTCAGTAGGGGACAGTGTCAAATAGGATAGTGACAGTAAGGAAGTGTTTATAAGCTACAGTGTCTACGGATGAAAGTGTCAGGAAGTACAGTACTAATAAAGACAGTGCAGTACAGGACAGTGTCTGCAGAGGGAGTGTAAATGGAAGGACAGTACCAGTAGAGGAAAGTGCCAGCAAAGGAAAGTACCAGTAGAGGAAAGTACCAGTAGAGGAAAGGTAGTGTCTACAAAGGGAGTGTTAATGGGAGGAAAGTACCAGCAGAGGAAAGTGCCAGCGAAGGAAAGTACCAGCGAAGGAGAGGTAGTGTCGCAGGAACAGAAGGGAATTAATGGAAACATAAGAGACAGTCAGATTATTTTCTCTTTTCATTTACTCTTCATCTTGTTCGTAAAAGAGGATGAAGAAAGGAGAGTGAGAGGAGGAGGAGGAGAGGATAAGGAGGAGGAAGAGGAGGAGATCGGATAACTCTCTTTATATCAACTGTCAGGCTGAAACTGTTGATTGGGATAATATGAGTAATTGTTTCCGTGTGGATGAATGGTGATGGCAAAGGAGGCGGCGATGGCAACGGCAAACGGGGGCAATAATGGCAAAGGAAGACATGCTGTTGGCTAAGGGTTGGCTATGGCAAAGAGGTAGTGATAGCAAATGGGGGTAGTGATGGCAAAGAGAGTTGTCATGGCAAAAAGTGGTGGTCATGGCAAAAGGAATGATGATGGCGATGGCAATGATAAAAAGACGGGACCTAACCCTCTTGTACATCATAACGCAGTTTGTGTCATGATGAGTTAGAGGGTTAAAGCGTAGGCGGAACAAACAAGTGGATGACGCCAACATGTAAGAATGATGGATCTACTAATAACGTGGTGCTTGTACGTGGAGATGATCAATAAGTGGGCGGGTCTAATACTGACAACGAGATGTAATGAATGGGCGTGGTCTAAATAAAAGGTGTGGTCTAGTAAATGGGGCGGGGGAGAGGGGGGGTTCACTTGAAGGTGGGGATAGCAAATGGTGGGGATTATTAAGTGAGTGAGATTAACTAGTGGGAGGATCTAGTGAATGGGCAGGGGTTAGCCAGTGGGTGGGGCCAACAAGGGGGGAGCCACAAGGAGGGCCAACAAGGGGGAGGGCCACAAGGGGGAGGGGCAACAAGGGGGAGGGCCACAAGGGGGAGGGCCAACAAGGGGAGGCCAACAAGGGGGAGCCAACAAGAGGATTGGGCTAAACAAAGAGGGTGGGGCCATCAAGTATGTGGGTCTCAAGTGGGAAGGACTAACAAGTGGGTACGATTAACAAGTAGGCAGGGCTCACAAATGGTTGGGACTAACAAGAGGGTGGAGTTTACAGGTGGATAGGGCAAAAGGGGGCGGAGTTAACAAATGAGTGGGGGCTAAAAGGGGGCGGAGTTAACAAATGGTTGGGGCTAAAAGTCGGCGGTACTAGAAAGTGGGTGGGACTAACAAATGGGCGGAGTGGTTGTGAATGTACAGTCAGTAGCAGTAAGTAAGTCACCGAACTGACTTACCCTGACTGTCATCTGGTGCGTGTGTGTGGTTTCATCTCATTTGGGGTCGATACTGCTTCAGTTTGGGAGGGAACGAAGTTTTGGGTGTACCGAGGCTGCAGCTACATTTTCTCTTTATGCGTTTTAGGGGTAACTGCAGAACTCTAATAAGTGTACAGTATGTTAAGTGTCGCAGTAATGTGTATCAGGAGTTATCTATATTTCTATATTTCCCCTCATATTTCTTCTTTATATCTCGAACGGTCTTCAAAGATTATAAAACTATTATAATTTTAACGAAGCATTATGAAGTGATTTCGTTTCTTTAGCCTTACTTTGACATCCAATGAAAAATAATTCTTTAACGAAATAAATACAAAAATAATATCAATATAATGTGTTGTAATGCAAGATTTAGTAATTCTTATAAATCGATAAACGTTACTTTTTTTTTCTTCAATGGGAAGTTAATCTGAATAAAAAGATAAATAAATAAATAAACCTTTCAGATACAAGTTACTTGTTATGAGGAAAAACAACGAGTAAAACTTTTCATCAGAGAGAGTTGTGTCAAAAGCCCTCGACTTTTTGGTTGTGTTCCTTCCTTGCCGCAACACCTTATCAGTGGCTCCACATTCGAGACTAAGACGAACACACAACTGTAGGGAAGTCAAGAGTACAATATGCAGGTGTATCTGAACTACCAATGAATTACACTACAACTATGTAAACTAACTAACCCTCTAACTAGCAGGTGGCACAACACGTACAACAGATGGGTCAACCCACCACAAACATGGCCACAAACTCTCCTTGCAACTGCTAATGCAACATACACAACAGATGGGTATAATCCACAACAAACTTTCCTTGCAAGATTCTAGATTCTCATACAAACAAAACAGATTCAACTCGAATGACAAAATCCAATACTCAAGACCCGGAGATTCATTCTAAGCAACTCTGGATTTCACCTTGAAGGAGTCAACGTAACTTATACAGTAAAGAAGGCTCAAAGGAATGTTATACAAATTACTCTTCAGATCTTTATACGAACATCAACGAAAATGATTATAAGATCGGATTAAGAGCCATTCCTCCGAGTATCTGAAGGGGAGATTACAATACTACCGCTAAATGGAAATGAAAAAAAAAGGGTGATAAGTAATAATCCGTTAGCCGGAATCCCTCAAACCCGGAACTCTCTGATAACTGGAATTGAAATTTTCTCAGAAAATAGTTCCCAAAACCGGAATTTTCCTGAAAATTCCGGCTTTAGGAACAATTTTCCGAGATGCACATTTTCTGGAAAAATTTCGAGAAAATTTTCCCAGTACACGGAAAATTCAGGAAAATTCCGGGGATGGGGGAGTTTTTTCCGGGTTTGAGTGATGAAAATCAGGCGCATTTTCTGAAAATTCCGGGAAAATTTTTCCATTACCCAGAAAATTCCGGAAAATTCATGGGACAAGGGATTTTTTCTGACTTTGAGAGAGTCATCTCGTTACCCGGAAATCTCTCATTCCCGGAAGTGCTCTGCACCGGTTGTTCTGGCTAACGGAGATATCACCTGTATATATTTAGATCATTGGAGTGTGGAAGCTAATGAATCCAGTCACGACATTAACCAATTTGCTTGTCGTACACAATCCAATGCTGAATGACATTACCCATCCCCCGTTTTATACATGGGATATATGGGGAGGGAGAGGTGGCCATGAAACGACGTGCTAGACCGACCAGTGCAAGTTGCCGAGTAAATAATAATATATTGAAGGAAGACTCAGCCCGGGTCACCCATCTAAAGAGAACTAACAACCAGCGGTGTTTTAATTACATTGAAGAAAATGATTGTAATGGAGATGTATGCCTGGTTATGAGTGACTGTAGCATCCCTTGACCAGTCGCTGAAAAAAGGTAATTAGCTGAAAATTTACCTGGTGGGAAAATGTGGAAGTAGAATAATTAAAGGTTGATGTTACTTCAAATGTTTGGTAGAATGAAGAAGTTGAGGAAAGATGATGATGACATTTGGGAAATTCTGGGATGTAGGAGAATGTGAGGGTTGACGTAAATGTCAGATCTGAGAAAATTTGAAAGTTGGGAAAGTGAGAAGTCTATGGAAGCATAATTCTGAAGGAAAGGTGAGGCGTGTGGAATATGTTAGGTGGGAAAAAGGAAATTTGGAGAAAACAAAATTGTGAAAACGAGATTTTTGGTGAAAATGTGAAGTGGGGAAATGAGAAATCTGGGAACGTGATAGGTTTGGGAAAATGTGACAACTATGGGAACTAGGTGGAAGAAAGCATGAAGTTTTGAGAAATTTGGAATCTTGGAAAACGTGAAATTTGCAATAAGGTAAATTCTGGCACAAGGAGATGAGTAAGAGGAAGTGTGCCTATTGATGAATCCAACGTTAAGGGAATATTTCAGATTAGTGAATATATGAAGACAGAGAGAGAGAGAGAGAGAGAGAGAGAGAGAGAGAGAGAGAGAGAGAGAGAGAGAGAGGTGAATAATTTGGGAAACTTTATTCATCAGCAATAAATCAGAGCCAAGAAGACAAGTGCATTAAAAGCTCAAGAGGGAAAAATAATAATCGTAACAAAGAATAGGAGACTGGAAGCAATTAATAGTTATTGTACAGTATATATTTGGTTCAACTGATAATGACCTATAATACTGATTTAGTTAAGAACGATGAAATACGACACTAAAATGTTCCTTGAAGAAATTAATAAATTTTACATAGTTTTTCGTTCTTAGGGTTGTAAGGTTTATGGTTTGTTGTGAACGTGAAGAATAGGAAACATATATGGTTATTATAGGCCAGGGTAGACGGGGTGGGGGGGTGGGGGGTATCATATACATATATGGTGTGAGAAAGACTATGTGATGTAAATTTGGTCCTTAGGAAAGACGAGAGGAGGGAGAGGAGGGAGGAAGGACAAGAGGAAGAAAGGAGGGAAGGAGGGAAGGAGGGAAGAAGGGAGGGAGGGAGGGAGGAGGGAGGGAGGAGGAGGGAGGAGGGAAACAATGTATGGCTCCAGGTGAAAAACAAGACAATTCTTATATTAAAAAATGGTGGGGTAAGGACGTAGATTTATTCCTAATTATAAAAAACTATCAGACAAAAAGGAGAGATGAGAGGGTGGGTGGTTGGGCGGGTTGGGTGGGCGGTTGGGCGGGTTGGGTGGGTGGTGGGTGGGTTGGATGGGTGGGTGGGATACGGTGAGGATAGAGTGGACAAGGGAAGTTGAAAATACGGTTGACTTAAAAAAAAAAAAATTGTCGGGAAGAAAAAAATAAAAAATAACAAAAATAAATATTGGCTCAAAAAAACTTATCAGCAAACCAAAAAGTTGTGGAGATAAAAAAAATCATTGGGGCGGACACACCAGCAAATAACCAGGGTAAAAAAAACAAAACAACTCCACTAGGTTGACGGACACCGATAATTAAAAACAAAAATGTAAATAATAATAAACATCGAAAAAACACTGAAAGGTCCCATGGGAGTATATAAGCGTATACGCCACCCTCAAACAAGGCGGCCACCATCAGACACACACACACACACACACACACACACAACAATCATTAGCCATGGTATTATTATCTAAGGTGCTGCCTCGTGTATAAATCATCATACTCGTTGCCTTGGTGATCTTACTTAACCCTTCAATAACGTCAGTCTTTCGTCTAGACTTTGGACATTTTAAGACTGACGGAAAATATCAAACATCTGGCCCCTGGAAGCTGTGGCCCCCCTGGATATAATTACGGTTCACAAGGTGGATTTATCTTCACTACTCAGGTAGATTATAGTGACTCTAATGAATATAATTAGTTCATAGTCTCACGGATGTTATTAGGCAGCAACTTAAGATACTAGTGACACGACTCTGGATATCAAAGGCAATTTAAATGTTATAATAGAAAACATTGTAGAGAATAAATATACTTATGATTATACACCGATATAGTCAAGAAATTGATGTAATTTAATGCCGATAATTATGGGAGTAACATAGTTAATATTATCTCTTGGGTAGAGTTATTGCCAGGAGCCGGACCACGGGTTTGGTTAGGCAAAATACGGGTAGGTTAGGTTTAAGTTAGGTCAGGGGTAGTTTAGTTAGGTCAAGTCCGGGGTGGGGTAGGTTAGGTTAGGTTAGGTTAGGTTAGGTTAGGTCAGGGGTAGGTTAGGTTAAGTTTTGTCAGGTCCGGGGAAGGTTAGGTCTAGTTAGGTCAGGGATAGGTTAGGTTAAGTTAGGTTAGATTAGGTTAGGTCAGGTTAGATACCAAGTCCGGGTCCATAAATTAGCGAGTTCTTTAGTTGCTCAAGACAATAACTCAGGCTTTAGTAAACGATTATGTCGATCTTTTTGAGAGGTAAAATTATGCAAATCATATATTAGTATTCTGTGATAAATCTTTCACGCATTATTATTATTGGGAAATAGATCCACCATTCAAATACACAACAGGATGAAATATATTCTTTTTATTTACATTATATTCGAAAATCATCAATAATTTTCTAACACCTATTTACAACACTTATAATGATATGTATAAAAAAATCGAATAGAAAAAAGTCCATTTCTCATTTAAAATCTACTATAATTTATATTTTTTTTCTGCATTTATTTTTCATCCTCATTAAGTGTTAAGTATTTTTCTTCGTGCTTTTTTTTTTAGTGTGTGGTTTTAAGGCTGTGTGTTAAGGTCGTATCCACCGCCGTCAGAGGTAATGTTTCAGGGTCACGTCATTGGCCTGAAGGTTTATTATGATCTCTCTCTTTGGTTTAATCTTAAGGGAAAGTTATTAAACCATCTCTAAGGGAAAGTTATTAAAACCATCTCTAGGGGAAAGTTATTAAAACCATCTCTAGGGGAAAGTTATTAAAACCATCTCTAGGGAAAAGTTATTAAAACCATCTCTAGGGGAAAGTTATTAAAACCATCTTTAGGGGAAAGTTATTAAAACCATCTCTAAGGGAAAGTTATTAAAACCATCTCTAGGGGAAAGTTATTAAAACCCTCTCTAGGGGAAGTTATTAAAACCATCTCTAGGGGAAAGTTATTAAAACCATCTCTAGGGGAAAGTTATTAAAAACCATTCTCTAGGGAAGTTATTAAAACCATCTCTAGGGAAAGCTAAAACCATTCAAGGGGGGAAAGTTATTAAAACCATCTCTGGGGGAAAGCTAAACTATCTCTGGGGGAAAGTTATTAAAAACCATCTCTAGGGGAAAGTTATTAAACCATCTCTAGGGAAAGATAAACCATCTCTGGGGAAAGTTATTAAAAACATCTCTGGGGGAAAGTTATTAAAACCATCTCTGGGGAAAAGTTATTAAACCATCTCTAGGGGAAAGTTATTAAACCATCTCTGGGGAAAAGTTATTAAAACTATCTCTAGGGGAAAGTTATTAAAACCATCTCTAGGGGAAAGTTATTAAAACCATCTCTAGGGGAAAGTTATTAAAACCATCTCTAGGGGAAGTTATTAAACCATCTCTAGGGGGAAAGTTATTAAACCATTTCTGGGGGAAGTTATTAAAACCATCTCCAGGGGGAAAGTTATTAAAACCATCTCTAGGGGAAAGTTATTAAAACCATCTCTAGGGGGAAAGTTATTAAAACCATCTCTGGGGAAAAGTTATTAAAACCATCTCTAGGGGAAAGTTATTAAGCCACCTCTGGGGGAAAGTTATTAAAACCATCTCCAGGGGAAAGTTATTAAGCCACCTCTGGGGAAAAGTTATTAAAACCATCTCCAGGGGAAAGTTATTAAACCATCTCTAGGGAAAGTTATTAAAACCATCTCTAGGGGAAAGTTATTAAGCCACCTCTGGGGGAAAGTTATTAAAACCATCTCCAGGGGAAAGTTATTAAACCATCTCTGGGGAAAGTTATTAAAACCATCTCCAGGGGAAAGTTATTAAACCATCTCTGAGGTTTTTTTATGGTCTTAGTGGGGATAACAACAAACCTCATGGGAGTAAAATTTTCACCTTTTTTCTGCCGATATGTTGAGCATATTTTGTTGTTTTCTTTGAGGCACCATTAATAAAACCTCTTGAGCTCGATGTGGAGAAAATGAGATACAGCTCTTGTTGATATCTCAGTTATGAATGAGTAGACTGATCAAGAACTTCTTTTACTATTTAATTTGATCTAGTTTAACAGCTAAGTTCTGACTGGCTACTTTTATCTATTAATAAAAAAATGTCCATTCTTGTGGTATTAAGATTTTTTTTTCCTCTGTCTAGGTGTTTATATCAGCTATTCTCTTCAAGACTTTATAATCAACATAAACAATCAAGTAATCCTCTAGTGATCACTCCTGATGACCTCTTATCTGCAATACAACCAAACAGCCCTTAATGAGTCACCCTATACTAGTTTGTCTTCCTATCAATGCCATTTACATTTCCATCTAAACACACCAGAGTCAAGATCCTCGTGCCTATGTCAAATGAACCACACAACAAAATAATAAAGGAATTTTGACAGAGTGTTTTAAGGGGGACTCTTTCTTCACCCCCCCCATTCACTCCCGTCTAAACTCCCTGAAACGGACGTATTGTAAGATTTTATGAGATTAATCGTAAGTGAAATAACAAGCAAAGAATACTATTAACTTACTAACATCCACTGATATACGAAGCAATATATTCTGTGTATCTACCCATAAAAAGAGTGTTGATTTATAAGTTTATAATAGAATGTACAGTGAGTGAAAGAAATTACGACTGTTGACACATTATAGAAGCCACACTGCTTTAGTAAACAACAACAACAACAACTTGTATCGTAGAATGTGGCCATGACTAATGCAGCTTAAAACGTGACCCATGTTATGTGTGTGTCGTAAAGGTTTGTTAAATATGTCTGAGTGCTCCTCCAAGGATCTAATTTACATAAAGTGAAAGCCTATATACTATACTTACTGGGCTCTGATGTACTCTATATTAAGCGTGTGTCAGTGGTGCCTTGTGTACACTAGAGGAATGCACTCCAAGGATCTCATAGGTGAATAACATATCTAGTCTCTGTCTGCTCTACCTGGGAATCCTATTATGCAGTGGAAATTTAGAGACTTCAATCCAACTCGGTGTTTTTAAAGCCATAAAGTGTTCAGTACAGAATAAGTTTTACGTTTAGAATGTGTTTTCCAGTATCTATTCTTGTAACCTTCCCTTCAAAAGGATTCCACACATAACCGAAAAGAGACTACGTATTAAACACTGTTACAGGGACCTTTAAGATCTTTACATAACTGGAGTTTGTGTCACTGTGTTAACAAGTCGACACAGAAGGATAAACTAACTACTGGTTGGTGTGAGTGTGTCTGAGCCTTCACTGTGCGCGTGTACACCCAACCTGTTCACCAGAGAAACTCCGGCAGCTGCCATTAACACTGCATCGAGTTTGACACTTTAGGAAATAGACAAAATTCTATCAGATAATTGTTATTAGAAAATCCTTTCACTTCCACATAAAAACATTAAAAATTTCTGACAAAAAAATAACAATGGTAATATCTTTTAGGTCTATAAACATGAATTGATATTGGACAAAAATCTTTCAATATAATTATAACGAATGTCTAGTTCACGAAGAAAAATAAAATATAGGACAAAACAATATCAGTAATTAATGCCAAAAATTGATTTAATTTTCTTTTTAAAGGTCTGAGGAATCTGAGAAGGTTATGTGGTGAACACGATCCCGGTCAAGAACTGTTAAGGTCACGTATGTTGACCTTACCACACACACAATAAAAAATGAATCTAAAACTTTCTGACCGTATCAACAGAACCTGTAAAGTAACAAGTGTGTTTGTCAAAAGATTTATAAAGGCCCCAAAGCCCCTTTCCCTTTCCTGACAAAGCAGTAAAAAAAAGAAAGAAAAAAGAATGGGTCCAGACAATTACTTTTCCCTGTGTTGGATAAGATTTACTATAAGCCCAGCCAGACTATGTGTGTCTGCCAGCCTCAGCAAAACATGTGTAGGAGAAGTAATTCATCTCTCGAATGTATGGACAAAAGATTCGATCCCTCAATTAAGGTGTCATCTGTTAGATTACTATTATAAAAAAATTTCAGAACGTTGACATGATGACAAGGACAAAAGAGTACAACTGATCTGTAGGTGATTACTGAAGGAACCTAACCCATGACTGTCAAAAAATGTGTCATTGGATTTCCTTCCTCGTTTTTTATCCTCTATGATACAGGTTAGTTCCTAAAACACGTTAAGACTTCATCAAAGCTTTAACTCATCTTTAACTCAAGGAAGGGATTTATTGAACCTTCACATGACTGTAGAGTGGGAGAGGGGGTCCTAAACGACTATCTTTCTCCTACATCTACGGTGGGTCGGGATAGTCTCTATGTCCAACTAAATCTATTGTTCTATTTCTATTTATAGTTCAGAGTGTACGTAGGAGTATGGACAGGGAGGGAGGCAGTCTCTGTATCGTGGGAACATCTACTGGGAGGCTGTGATGATGGCCGAGACCTTCCTCCCGGCAGTCAGTCGGGTCACCAGGAACAAAATCCACTTATGTACTGCTGTTACGAACATCCGACAAATATGATACGAATATATAGTGTACAGTCGAGTTCTTTACTAACACGTCACACGTTATGAGTGTTGCTTTAGTACGAGTACAAACTTTCGTCAGTTTATACTAAAAGTAAATGAAATTGGATCTTGTACTCCGAGTAAAAACGACCGATTGTGTTGAGCGTTAATCAGTGTATCAGATGTTAGTCATGGAAGACATTAACTCCAGGTGATGGTTACACGTCAAGGTTACAAAGGTTGGTGTCTCCTGCTCTGGTAAACAATTTGTCATTCAGAATTATTTGTAGATATAGAAAAAAAACTTCATATTTTTCTCATCAGATATAAGCCGTTCTTTATCATACACTCCCATATATACGTCATCGTTCTCTCTCACCCAGACCACTATGTCAGCCTATACACGCAGAACCATATTCTCTAAGGGTCTCCTGCATGCTTAAAAATCTAAAGCAAGCAGATGGAGCCAAATGACTTCTTCGTTCGCAGTCTCTTTTATAAGTCTACGTATGAAAAATAATATATACTTCATTTAAAAATGCTTTTATAAGAAAAGTATCATATAGAAATATAATCATACTCAAAAAACGCAAGCCGGAGAAGAATACAAAAACAAAACAAAACTCAAGGCAAAAATTACAGTCAATGCGGCACACTAGTCACGCAAAAATATCTAAAAAATTAGCTGCTGGACAATCCTTCTTTATACTGCAACTAGCGGTAATAATATACGGCACTTGCTACTACGACTATAGCATATATATATATACTGTATATACTGTTAAGTAAGTTATACAGCACTGGGGAGGCCAATATGTATAAAACTCCACCTCTGTGTTGACTCCGTCCCCGGTAGATTGTTGTGTATCCGTGGGAGGTTTGACTTCCTTCACCAAGCTCGTGGCTCTACTAAACGACGCCTTTGTGGCACTCATGAAATTACTAAAAATTCCCTTCGAAGGTTCTGAAACGAGAAGGTTCATCCGTCATTGGTATGGACACACAGGAATATTACCCCCATCCAATAAGTTCAATCAAAGAGAGAGAGAGAGTATTTCAGTGATGGCAAAAACAACTGTCGCAAAAAACAAGGGAGGGGGGA
Source organism: Homarus americanus (assembly GCF_018991925.1). Lineage (NCBI taxonomy): Eukaryota > Metazoa > Arthropoda > Malacostraca > Decapoda > Nephropidae > Homarus > Homarus americanus. Next base: position 6,903,011 of record NW_024739542.1, on the reverse strand, counting down.
AATTCATATCTTATTGTGCTTTGGTCTCGACTGTAGTGCATCAAACTTAGCTCAGAATAAAGACCGCAAAGTTGACAAAGGATTTCAATGGCACTGTGAGCTGAAGACAGACTACATAACGAAAGGTGATGAAAGGAAATAATCACACGTAGAAGATTGGATATGGATAGACATGCAAAAGGAAAGGATTGGAGAAGAGGATGATGAGGGAAATAATGAGAAATAACAGGTCTTGGAGGCCAAACAAGGACCAGAAGGAGATCACATCAGAGGCTAAGCCAGAGAAATATATGTAAAGCTTGGAAGGAAAGAGAAACCCTGAAAGAAATAGAGAGGTTTTCTGGAATACAACTGAGAGAAAGAGCTGGAGCTGGAGGTAGAGAAGTCAAAGTTTGTTGGGGGCTGGAAGAGAGAGAGTCTTTGGAAACTTAAATGTGTGAGTTTCCTGGAAGCTACAAGAGACATAATGGTAAAAAAGATACGAGGCGACAATTGAATGGAAGCTGGAAAAAGATCTTCAGGAAATAAGGAGAGGAAACAGGCAAGCATTGAAAGGAGGTTTTTATGTTAGATTTCGAAAGCAAAGATCTGAAACAAAAACGATGTAGATATTGATGACTTAAGAAAAAAAAAAGAGAAATAATTGATTGGGATATAACTAGATGTAAGGAAGGTAAAATATCCTCGTGATGGTAAATAATATTAATGAACTCACAGTGCCAACGAGACAGGAACAACTTCACACACGTAAATAAAAATTGAGAAAATTGGCGAAAATGACAATAAATCAAATATAAACTATACTTATAATCTTAAAATGAATGGGAGTCGAGCTCTTCATAAAGGATCCTACAATTAATAATTATTGAAATGGAACTTTTTCTTACAAGGTGTTGAAACATTATAAGAGGGACGAGCTGTACCCAATTAGAACCACACTTCAGACAGCTTCTCCTAAGGATTCGTAGCAGCTGCAGAAGTTTAGCATTAACGAGCAGCTGGGTAGTTTACGAAGGGAGCGATACAAAAAAAAATAGAGAGGTGTTCTTTTGACAGCCAAAGAGATAAAAGGCCCTGGGACGACGATACAGCAAAGGCAGATAAAGGAGAACTTCACATGGGTGGGGCCAAGAGTACCAAGCAAGGTGAGGTCCTGTGTTTCTGGTCCTAACCTTTCTTCTTGGTTGCGGCTTTATCTTCGCCTCCACCAGGATCAGGCTTGTCTGGGGACTTGCTCGAAGCTGTCTCCTTGGCTGCTTCACTCTGGGCCGCATCCTTTTCTGTAGAGGATTTAGCTGCGTCAGTGTCTTGTTTACTACCATCGTCGGCCTGTTTGTCGACGTCACCCGTCTTTTTACTGTTGGTTTCTGTCACTATGCTGATGTCGTCTGACTCTCTGCTGACGTTGCCCTCCTGTTTGCTCAGTTTTTTGTGTTTTTTTAATCTGCCTTTCCTCTGTTTGCTGTCGTCATTACCCTGTTTACTAGCCGCTTTAACTGAGGTTTTGCGTTTGATGGTGCCAGTGCCTCCTTTACCCACGTGACTGGCCTCCTTACTGTTGTCATCGTCACTAGCAGGGTTCTTATCGCTGTTTAGACCAGTTGCCTCCTTGTCAGTTTTTTTCACGTTTTCATTCGTATTCTCCTTAGCACTTGCATCCTGACTGATTGTTTGCTTGGCCTCTGTCACCTGGTTGTCTGCTTGATTACTAACAGTAATTTTGAAAGAAACTTCTTTGACTTTTGAGGCTTGACTGACATTCTTTTTGACTTCCGAGGCCTGACTGTCATTCTTCTTGACTTCTGATGCCTGACTGACATTCTTTTTGACTTCTGATGCCTGACTGACATTCTTCTTGACTTCTGAGGTCTGACTGACATACTTCTTGGCTTCTGAGGTCTGACTAACAGTCTGATTGGCTTCTGAGGTCTGACTGACATTCTTTTTTACCTCTGAGGCCTGACTGACATTCTGATTGGCTTCTGGGGCCTGACTAACAGTCTGATTGGCTTCTGAGGTCTGACTGACGTTCTCTTTGACTTCTGAGGTCTGACTGACGTTCTCTTTGACTTCTGAGGTCTGACTGACGTTCTCTTTGACTTCTGAGGTCTGACTGACGTTCTCTTTGACTTCTGAGGTCTGACTGACATTCTCAGTAGCATCTGTGTCCTCTCCGCCAGGGGCCTGTGTGGCTTGCCTCTTGATCCCAACAGCATGGGCAGCCTGTGCGGTCATGTCAGCAGCCTGCGCCATTTTGGCCGATAAGAAATTTCCGAAAAATCCCATCATCGTTTCTGAAAACATAATACTGTAGTGTTTTTTGGGTGTACATTTTTCTTTTTCCGTTTAATTTCTCTCTCTTTATTTCTAGATAAGTAAACATTGAATTTAATTCTACAAAACAAATAGATTTAAATTGAAAATAATCCCAAATAATTAATCTAGGACAAAAAAACAACTAATTTTTTTGGTTATAAAAGTAAAAACAAATATTCAAATCTTAAAAAAAAAACAATGCTAAAACACATCTAAATAAAAAAAGAAAAACATTACTTTTTCTCAGACTACTTGAAATTACAACTGAAGGTGACGACACAAAAGTACGTTTTTAGAGAGGATGGTCATCATGTAGTGGTCTTGTTGAAGGCTGTATATTACCGGTTTCGTACGTCAAAATTTCTCTACATTTTTTTTCCCATTACTTTCACACTTGGGTTAAGCTAATACCCCCCCCCCCCGAACCCAGATTAGGAGCCGAACCTACATTTTCATATTAAAAACAGGGGATTTAGCCAGGCCATGATAAATTATGTTCAGGATAAGTTAAGTTAGCGGTACCTTAGACTTGGTTATGTTTGGTTAAGTTATGTTGGGATAGTTTATAGGGGAAAGCTAGGTTAGGTTAGGTTAGTTTCGGGGTAGCTTGTTTTAGGGTTGGGTTAGGTTAGGTTAGGTTAGGTTAGGTTAGGTTAGGTTCGGGGTAGCTTGTTTTAGGGTTAGGTTGTGTTATATTTGGCTTAAGTTAGGTTAAGGTTTGGTTGAGTTAGGTGAAGCTTCTTTCGGGGTTAGGTTTGGTTAGGTTAAGTTAGGTTAGTTTAGGTGTAGCTTAGTTTAGGGTTAGGTTAGTTTAGGGTTAGGTTAGGTTAATTTACGTTAGGTTAGGTGAGGGGTGGATTAGTTTATGGTTAGGGGAGGTATCATTAGGGTAAGGTTAGGTTAGGTTGCGTTAGGTTAGGTTCCGGCTCTGGGTTCGGGTATGAAAGACCCCCCTCTAACCTTTCATGTTATTCATATCCTTCAACTCTATTGGTTTCACTGGTTCTGTAGAAGCTGCTGTAGCTGAAGGGTTATCAGAGGTAGTGAAAACATTCGTAGAATCGGTAGTAGTCGCGGTAGTAGTCGCAGTAGAAGTAGTAGTAGTAGCGGTAGTAGTAGTAGCGGTAGTAGTAGTAGCGGTAGCGGTGGTAGTAGGAGTACTGGTGGTAGTAGTGGTAGTAGGGATAGTGGTGGTAGCTGACACAGTAGAGAACTGGTCAAATGATCCACTAAAAAGGTTGCTGAAAAACTCCATAACAGAATCTGTAACTTAGAAATAATAATAAAAAAAAAATCCTTCAGAATCAAAAAGAAATGTTCTCGTCAAAATCAATTAACCTGGAGATGTTTGGTACAGGTGAAACATTTGCAGGACACTTGAAAAGAACAAACAAAATGTAATATAAGAAACATTACTTGGTATAAATAACAGAATTGAACCTTTTTAAATGGTTTTAGTGAAAATTAAAGATTTGGAAATAATCAAAATGAAAAAAAACTGCATACAAAATGTAGATTGAAATAATATGATTGCTGTTGTACAAGAAAGTTATTTTAACTTCAAATAATATTATTGAAATATTCTTAAGAGGAAAAAAAAATCTAACCTTTCATTGGGATCTTTTCGTCGTTTAGCTGATCCAAGTTTTCAGGTTCGTCTATGGAAAGTGAGCAGTAGTGAGAGAAAAGAGAAAGGTTAATGTATTAACTTGTAAGACACGACACAAAGACTGACAATAAGCAAGAACTGGTTACTGGCTTCATCAGCGCTGACTGGTCGACAAACTCTTTTAGGTACAGTAGTCTGTCAGTATAAACTGGTATTCATACAGCTGACAGATACAACTGGAAAAGAACCTCACTCAGGCCATTACCGTAACAAGTTGGCCACAAAAGTGATATATTTCTTAACAAATAATCAGAGCAGAGACAGAGAAATCAACTGTCGCTCTCAAACTCAATTCTTGATAACCGGAACAAATGCACGAACACGCTGGTTGACATACGGGTTACATTTTTTATACTATAACACGACCACTCATCTGACAGACAAGCAAAGGCGGTGTGAGCTTCGAATCACAATTAGCATCGCTCAAGACCTCCCTGGGCAGTACTCTGGGTATAGGGTCCAACCTTTAAGCCGAAGTTGTCTCACGTATGCAGGCATTCATCTATTTCTGTGCTGAGTGCCGCAGAATTGAATCCCAATACAAGGACAGACATAGTGACAACATTAATGCGCATTCTCTTAGTGACAAACAACTCCCGAATAATTCTTAACAAGTAACAAAATAAGGATATTATAAACAGTTTAAACTAGACACTGAAAGCTACTCTTATACTCTTACCCAATGATTAAAAATTTTCCGTGAAACTTCGAACTTTAAGACCTCGACACATTTCACTTCCCATTTCCAAAAGAGACATAACTCACAGCTCCACTGCTAATCAAGTCCTTAGTATTCAGAACGACCCTATGGCCTTCCCAAATAACCGATCAAAACAACATTTAGAATAACTTTCAGTAGCGCGTGAAACATGAACCTCGACGCCCTTGATGTGGGTTACTGAGCGATTGTCGATGATCTGGTAGCGAAGGTGAGATATTGAAGCAGTGATTCATTTTATACCCGAACCCGTAACCAGGCGGGGAGTAGTACACACACTAAACCTGGCAGTTAAAGGCTTAGGTGACCATATACATTAGTGGCAGGGTAGTAACCTTTAATAAGCTCTACCCTCACCTCACCTCATTGTCAAAATCGGGAAAACTAATAGCAAGATAGCCAACAAAAAGAGGAGGGAGACAGGCCATGACACACACATACACACACACACGCACTCCTATTGGGTGGTACAGGTTAGCCATCTTAGAGGTGAAGGTCCACACAACGTAGATTCAAAGTCGTGCAGGTTTTTGTCAATAAAACTACAAGAAACATGAACACCTGGTAAGCTCCTCGGTTCAGTTTAGATCGATAGTCAAAGCCCTAAACTTATAACATGTTCTCACAGTACACAAACAAACTTGGAAGACTTTAAATAGATGTGCTAAAATCCTTAAGTGGGTAAATAGGACTATCCAGATATCCAAGGATGATTTTTGTATACCAGAGGATAATGGATACTAAATCATTCCATTACCATCATCCGGTTCAAAACAGAAGGACTGCTCGAGACGTTGAAAGTGGACTGAGGTACTGTGTGTCAAATCATATTACCGGCATTTTGAGAAACAAGACTTGCGAGGTGTCGTAGCTAAAGATAAATTCCAATCTTCAATACAAACATACAAAAATGTGTGGCTTAACCTACTAAGTTCTCAAGGGATGAAAAAAGCGGCAGTATAACAAATCAAGCTCCAACAACAGGAAACTACTGCTGGCAGACACGTGTTGCTGATACCAAGACCTGGCTGAGAGGAGTGAGTGAGCTAAGACCCAACAGACAGAGTGCATGCGTGTATACTTGAGTCACGTCACGACCTGGGACCATCCTCGAAAGAAATCCCTTTCTTCTTTTGAGGGCAACAGTTATAACGCATGATACCAAAGATTGAATTAACAAGAGCTAACAACAGCTTACAATACCCAGCCACTAATGCGTAAGGACGCTTGTGTTTTAGGAAGCGTATTTATTGAGCCACTTGCCGGAAGACATTGGGCTTTAAAATTGTCTCTGGTACTGAATTCTTCCACGAGTGATTTTTTTTTACACCGGTTTCAGCCAGACGATTGTTTTTTTTTTAAGAACTCACAAAGTCACCATCTGTTTTTGTTTTTCTCTCGCGCAGATTTATCCTTTTTGTTTCTCGCTATCTATTGTTCTGTCTACCTCTAACTATCTCTATAACTAAGTACCTCTTTCGTTGACTGTTTCATTCCAGGTAACTTACTGCCATTATGTCAGCTCTCTTTTACTCACCTACTATATTTCTTTTTTCTCTCTCACTGTTTACGTCTCTTACTCTTTTTTTAGTTTCCTTTTTTCTTTCTATATCAATCTTTTATCACTATATCACTAGCTCTCTCACTCTTTTATTTCACTCCTTCATTTTTACTCATTTACTCTCTCACATTTTCTCTATCTCTTCATCTCCCCCCTCACTCTCTCTCACCTCGTCGTCAGACAGGTGTTAGCCGCAGGACCCATGCACCAGGTACACGCCCCCCAGACGGCCATGCTGCTACAGTACTGCTATAACACGACACACAACTAGGACAAGCACTACAAACAAACCCTCAGGACCAGGTCTGTTTGGCTAAGGTGAACGTCGTTGCATATTTTAGGCAACTCCAGGAAACTGTAATTAGTATTGGTTTGATCAAGTAATTTCAGGTTATTTGTGGTAATACCTGAGTGACCTCAGGAGAATACGACGTTAAACCAAGACTGAATGAATGTTACTTAGTATAGTCAAAACGAACATAAATGACATGTATTAATAATGTTGATTTTGATGAAAGTTTATGGGGCTCTTCTTTACCAAGGTAGTGTTCGTCTGGCGTTAAATTTCTCCCGTCAGCGTGTCAGTGCTGTGTAGAGAGGAACGTCAGGCGGTGCTGACCGTTCGTGAGGGCACTTTATAAAGGTATACTTAAGTCATGGCCAGACCCGGTCCAGACTGTTTGTATCATGAGTTTTCTTCTTTCCCATGACTGCTGCTTCGTAACGACCTCCTCCTCTTACGTCATCACTACGTCACTATCACCTGCTCTTACGTCATTACTACGTCACTACCTACTCCTCTTACGTCATTACTACGTCACTACCTACTCCTCTTACGTCATCACAGTGCAAGGAGCCATTCTTTTACTGGGCCAAAGACAAAGATCTTTTAGTCATACTCCAAGACTCTAGATACAAGAACGACCTGAAGAAAATTTCCAAGATTTCTTTATATTCCCCAAAGCTACGGGATTCTAATTTATAGATGGGGCGTCATCTTCATCTAGAAGAGACTACTAGTTAGTGTAGAGAGAGATATATAGAAATTAGACGGCCGTCATTCCCAGGTGGAGACTACAATAAAACACTTTGTAATGCATGAGGCGAGACGTGATTTACCGTGTGTGTGATCTTCTGGCTCACCTTTAACTGAACTGTAGAAATAGAAATAGAAAACAGATTTAGAAGGTCCGTCAGAGTCGTATGGCTGGAGGAGCTAACTAAATCTTTGAGCATAAGACATATTTATATGTAATGCGTAAGACATTGTTCTCTGTCTCTCAGGTCCCGGAACTATGGGGAGCGGTTAGTCATAATTATACTGTTATACTGAAAAGAGGAAATGTTAAGACAAGATTAATTTCAAGAGGACCTGGCGTCTGTCACAAGTTTTGCCGAGGCTAAGCATAAGAAAAAACAAATATGAAAATGTTGATGGTTGATGCTTATCTGTGTATGTGTGTCATGGAGGAGCAAGGCTAATGGTAGGGTTACCATCACGACCGCAGGTGCCGTTTCATGTTGTTTATAGGTTAGGTTAGGATAGATCAGGTTCGGTTCAATATGAAATTTCTTTTCAGCTCTCAGCCAAATAACCTGACCTAACCTGACCTAACCTACTGTATACACAACATAAACAACAGGAAACGGAACATTTTCACAGGAATTTTACAGTGTGTTCTGATTCGATACATTGACTTGTGTGTGTATCAAGATATATATATATATATATATATATATATATATATATATATATATATATATATATATATATATATATATATATATATATATATATATATATATATATATATATATATATATATATACAGTATATATATATTCGTTTCTGTTCTTTTCTATTAAATATTTTTCCGTTTTATAAATATAAATATCTGTTCATACTTCTAAATAAATATAATTTGATTAATAATCAATCATCAAGCCCAACAGCCAGTAGGATTAAGAATAAAACAGATTAATTAACTGGGAAAATTTTTTTCCAAAACAAAATCATTTTCTTTCACGATTAGAAAACTTTCCACTTACAATATCCTAAGTTAAGTATTTCGTAAACCGCCTTTTGAAGTTTTTACAGTCTTAAGGTGTGAATAGTACAAGACAAATAAACTCATTATCGTGGCTTAAAATTATTAAGAAATTTGTGAAAAAAATGAACTTAAGTTTTCCATGATCCCAACGTATAACAAAGAAAACCTAAATGACTGAACTTGTCGTCAACGTCCCTCATGTTGGCATATGACCAGAGGCAGACGAAGCTTATTTTTCACGCCCACGTTAGGCAGTAAATGCTTAAATCACATGATATAGTTCCTGCTCCATCGATGGTCTCATAACACTGTGACGTCCCTCGAGTTAAGACGCCGTCAACAATTTGCCTGACCTCTTGTCAACCACTGTGTTCTTAAATATTTTTCTCCATTTTTACCGTGGATGATCCTGAGCTCTATTTGTAAACTCAGAAGAAGAATGACGTGCTAATCACATTAGTGTAACAGTGATGCGTCTTTAAACTATGTTTGTTACTTCTAAACCACTTGTGTTCCTGAAAATAAAACTTGAATAAGCTAGCATTAACATCCACTATACTAATCCTATCTTAGGTTAATTGCTGGTGATTACGTTTGGTTCGGTTAGCTCGTGTACAGTAGTTTACTGTCAACAAATTTTCTTCATTGTTTACCTAACCTATCCTGTCCTGACCTGACCTGACCCAACCTGACCTGACCTAACCTAACCTGACCCAACCTGACCTAACCTAACCTCAATATTCTTAGCTTTATCTCACTTAGTAATCTCTCCTGGAGCTTCCACGTCTTCAACTCATCAAACAATATAACCAAAAAATCGAATCACCTTTCAGCAACATCTTTATATACTGTAAAGATCGTCTCAATACATCTTCTTACACATTATAAGACTCATCATATCTGTCTTTACAAGGAATATTGCTCAATCTTACTCACCAGTTGAGAAAATAACTGAGTTCTTTGTTATCACCACCACCACCACCACCAGTCCCTTCACTATCATGTTACACTTCTTCACCCTTCACTATCATGTTACACTTTCTCACCTTTCACTATCATGATACACTTCCTCGCCCTTCACCATCATGATACACTTCCTCACCCTCTACTATCATGTTACACTTCCTTACCCTTCACTATCATTTTACACCTCTGCACCTTTCACTATCATGATACACTTCCTCACATTTCACTATCATGATACACTTCCTCACCTTTCACTATCATGTTGCACTTTCTCACCCTTCACCATCATGATACACTTCCTCACCCTCTACTATCATGTTACACTTCCTCACCCTTCACTATCATGTTACACTTCCTTACCCTTCACCACCATGTTACACTTCCTCACCCTTCACTATCATGTTACACTTCCTCACTCTTCACTATCATGTTACACACCCTTCACTATCATGATGCACTTCCTCACCCTTCACTATCATGTTACATTTCCTCTCCCTTCACTGTAATGTTACACTTCCTCGCCCTTCACCATCATGATACACTTCCTCACCCTCTACTATCATGTTACACTTCCTCACTCTTCACTATCATGTTATGCTTCCTTACCCTTCACCACCATGTTACACTTCCTCACCCTTCACTATCATGTTACACTTCCTCACTCTTCACCATCATGTTACACATCCTCACCCTTCACTATCATGATGCACTTCCTCACCCTTCACTATCCATTTCCTACCCTTCACTATAATGTTACACTTCCTCGCCCTTCACCATCATGATACACTTCCTCACCCTCTACTATCATGTTACACTTCCTCACCCTTCACTATCATGTTATGCTTCCTTACCCTTCACCATCATGTGTCACACTTCACCCTTCACCCTTCACTATCATGTTACACTTCCTCACCCTTCACCATCATGATACACTTCCTCACCCTTCACCATCATGTCACACTTCCTCACCCTTCACCATCATGTTACACTTCCTCACCCTTCACCATCATGTTACACTTCCTCACCCTTCACCATCATGTTACACTTCCTCACCCTCTACTATCATGATACACTTCCTCACCCTTCACTATCATGTTACACTTCCTTACCCTTCACCATCATGTTACAAATCCTTACCCTTCACCATCATGTTACACTTCCTCACCCTTCACTATCATGTTACACTTCCTCACTTAAATACCCTTAATATCACCCATTAGTCCTGTGCACCTCTCCTAATCTATTTCAGTATCAGAAGAAAAATACTTAGCAGATACACAGCAAAGTTCAGTACACAAGTCTTCAGCCGATGTACCGGGCAAAGTGTAGACGGAACCCTAAATTCTGGGACGCCCCAATGTTAGTTATCCATCGACGGTACTGTACTGTACACCGGTTTACTGCTCCTGGAGTGTGTGTGTGGTTTTATCTTTACCTTCAGGTAGAACACAAGTGATGGCTGCAGCCTTAGCTATTAGTCTTGCTCTTCTGAATAACACTGAAAATGTATTTGTGGTTTCCTGTAAATACTGTATTTTGTTAAACAGGAAATTGTCAGGTAGATTAAGCTCGCGATATATAAGAGGATGTTCGTCTCTGAATAAATCTATCATTTCGGCAATATATATATATATATATATATATATATATATATATATATATATATATATATTATTACATACCAAATTTATTTATTATTAGCGCAAGCGTTTGCATTTAAGACAATCCGCAATTTATAAACATATTCAATTTTAAATTATAGTGAAATCATCGATGATATTAAGCAATTTAGATTTTTAAAAATAATGCAGAACTATTACACTGACAAAACAGGTAAGTAAACATTAATCAAGACAAGACCACAAAAAGGTTTAACCCAAAATAAAAAGTCAAAGAAACGTATATATATTTGACAATTGTGTCAGAGAAAACGCGCTGGCTAAAGGGAGTACTTACCTTTCCTGCGATCTCTTTGATCTGGTCGTGGAGGTGGAGGGGGTCCATGAGCCCCCGGACCTGGCCCTCTTGCGGGCTGGCCAGGTGGACCTGCTCTGTCCCGGGGGTCGAGTGTGTCGCGGCGGGACCTATGTTTTTTATATTTTTATTATTATCTTCCAATAATTAATTTGTGAGGAAAGACTTTTACGGGAGAACAAGAGAATGATAATAATAAAGCCTACCTGTTGATGAGCCTCAGGAGAGAGCAAGGCAGCAGTGGTTAAGGGATTTAGGTTATTACTTTTAAAGATATATTCAATAACATCAGATATATCTTGTAAAATACTAAAAACAAAATCAATAAAATAATAAATGTTACCGTTATTTCCAAATAAAATGCGAAAAAAGTTATATGTGAATGGTAGAAACTCACTAAGCCTTATTCTTCAAAAGCTAAGTTCTCTGTACAAAAGACGTGTCAGAATATTCCACTATAAATAGTTAGGTGATGACTCTATCAACAAAAGACAAATGAGACAGTCATTAATCCCGAGTGAGAGGTAAAATCAAATCAAAATAATCAACCAATAGGCCATAATTTCCCCATTAAAACAACAGAAGCCCTAAGTGACTACACTAACTTAACTCTCTTTTAGACATCAAGATCGACAACTTCAGGAGGGAAATGTAAGAAAATTAAGAGAAGTAGTCAGAGGTAAAGTCACCATAACCTGGAAATATTGAGCTGACCTGTGGTCTTCGGAGTAGTCCTGTGGCGCGTCTTGCAAGAAGTTGGAGGGCACAAGGCCTCTCTGACCCCTCAACTCGCCCATATAGAAGCCGTCGTCGTCCATCTCGCCGTACACGTATATGATGTCACCCGTTTTAAAGGACAACTCAACCTGTCGGAGGAAGACGAGAGGGCTACTGGGGGCTCCTCCCTCCCTACGGTGGTGGGTTGGCGGGGTCTTCTCCCGGGTTATATACTTATATGCTCCAAATTCTAACAATGCTCTAGTTTATAAACTATTCTAAAGGTGCTTCACACTTAAGAGAGAACATTCATCTACTAGAGGATACACCGGTGTTTTTAAGGCTCATGAAAGATATTTGTTGATATTATTAAAGAAACGTAGAGAGGAGGAGGAGTAACAGAGAGGATCATCTGATAATACAGTACAGTGGCAGTCGATCAATAACGAGACAAATTGATGATTATATATATATGGAAGCAGCAAGGACAACAAGACGCCAAGAGGCTGCCCCTGGAGGCGATGTGGCCATAAAGAAAACAAACAAACACACACATGTAGAACACTGAACAACCTCAAGATAGTAATACCTACGTTCTCATGACATATGATACACACACACACACACAAACAACACAGCGGTCGGTGACATAATGAGTAACATCCATTACATAGTTTTAGACAAAGCTCTGGAACATCGACTTACAGGAACAGCTTGAACAATACGAGAGAGAGAGAGAGAGAGGGAGAGAGAGAGTAAGTGAGAGAGAGAGAGAGAGAGAGAGAGAGAGAGAGAGAGAGAGAGAGAGAGAGAGAGAGAGAGAGAGAGTAAGAGAGAGAGAGAGAGAGAGAGAGAGAGAGAGAGAGAGAGAGAGAGAGAGAGAGAGGGAGAGAGAGAGAGAGAGAGAGAGAGAGAGAGAGAGAGAGAGAGAGAGAGTAGAGAGAGAGAGAGAGAGAGAGAGAGAGAGAGAGAGAGAGAGAGAGAGAGAGAGAGAGAGAGAGAGAGAGAGAGAGAGCTTGGCAGACGTGAAACAGAGAACAGGTGACAACGGATCACAGGCTAAAAGGAAAATCATTAATCAGAAAGAGCACACAGTGATAAAAATAACAAAAGGATTAACATAACATATACGTATAGGCAGGAAACAACTGACTTAACACTGGAGAGCGGCTTGAAAATATTTAAGTTAGTCTTTATAAAATTTAAAAAAACATTCATTAAAGCTAAACATTCGCTAAACTTCATGAGATTGAAGTTTAGTAATATAGACGATTACACACACACGCATATTCACCAGCTGATCGATAATCACAGGTAGGAGGACACCATAAGAAAACATTTCCTTGGTTATCGAGTGGCTGGTGAGGGTTATATTAGTCTCCTTTACAGTCACCAGATCTCCAGTGTTGTCCAAAGGAACACGTAACACTCTACAGCGGCAGTGAAGGGCATACTAAGCATTTTTAAAAGGGCAGTGGAATACCATACTGTGTTTCTAGAAGGCCGTGAGACAGGTTCTAATGATGTTAACGTGCTATGTTTGCTGGATAAACTATAGAAGACACACTACTACTACTACTACTACCACTACTACTAGTACGTGTAAAAACAAACAAAACAGAGAGGGAACCTGACACGCAGAGAGTGTGTGTGACATACGCTGAGGGAAGGCAGAACCAAATTCATATACAGTATATATATTTTTTTTCAACGCATGCTGCAGAGACGTGATATATACATGCTCTAGTGCAGCAGAGGTGAGAGACAGGTGGTGGTGAACGCGAGGCTGCAGAAGGAAGGTGTGGTCTGACGTTACTCTGGGTAGGGGGAGAAGGAGGACGAAGAGGAAGAGAAAGATGATGACGGTGAGGAGTATGAGGTGTTGGAAAGGGGCTATATACGGTAGGGCGTGTTAGAAGGTTATTATGAAAAGGACCTGATATTACCAAGGAGATTAGTGAGATATATTTCACAGGTGACACAGTGAGGTGAAGTAGTGTGTGTGTGTCAGAGTAATGCCAGTGTAATGTGTGTGTGTGTGTGTGTGTGTGTGTGTGTGTGTGTGTGTGTGTGTGTGCCAGTGTAATGTGTGTGTGTGTGTGTGTGTTGGAGAGCATAATAGAGAGGGAATGAGCCAAATAATATGTTGACGTGGCAGTGAAGTAAAACAGTGATAAGATCTATTTAAAAATGACTATTAATGATGAGACAGAGAAAATGGTTTATGTAGGAGGTTGTCAATATACATGCTGTGATAGAGAGGCAGTGAAGGATTATAGCAGTGACATAGACTATAGCTGGATGGAACTAAGAGGAACCAAGACCAAGAGACTGTCTATACGTGCTTACAGAAGAGGACTGTGGAATACATCTTTGAAAGGCACACACACAAGAAATAGAATAGTATTAAGCATTTTAAAAGAAGATACTACAAAAATTAATAATATTGTCAGTAATTTTTTTTTCTTTTTTTTTTTTTAGTGACATGATTGACGGAATTATTTTTGGAATATGACTTGGCAAGAGAAGACAGAAGGGTTAAGCAAGCTACATAAAAACCAAACAATAGGGGAGAAGCAGTCAAGGTAAACGAGCTGTGATAAAAGATGAAAATTGAATAAAAACAAATAATAATAATTATCAACAGTTAAATTATTGTAGGTGAAAATAATAAGTAAAAACTACACAATGAAACACAAAGGGAACACTAGACTAAATGTTGCAGGAGATTTAAGAACACAACACAAACTGCAGAAATGACTTAGACCAAAAAAAAAAAAAAGAAGAAAATGTGGTTATTTAAAAGACCGTATAGGAAACTGAAGTGAACATTGCAATAGGCAGAGGAGGAGAAAGAGGAAGAAGGGGGGAGGCAGAGGAGCAGGAAGAGGAAGAAGGGGGGAGGCAGAGGAGGCAATGAATGAACACACACGTTTCCACTGTCCTGATACACTTGTTACTACTCAACTACTGGTTATAGCGTTGCCTCAGCCGCACACAGCACACCATCAGCTACAAGATACTCTCACTTAGTATGTTTGAGCTAAAAAAAGAAGGCGGGGGGGATCCAAGAGGTTTGTGGGAACAAGACCACCAATCGAGATTAACGGATAATCCACCTAAGAAATCCATCATCATTGATCTAAGGGTAAACAGAGGAAGAAGGTTTTTTTTTTGGGTGGGTGGGGTCTTGGATTTAAAAGGAGACTCAAGAGACGTAATCCGGCAGAAGAGGATTAATTAAAAATCCGTTTATCCGACAGGGTTTAGCCTGACCCAAAGTGTATAAACTCTTTTTTTTTAATGATATATATATGGCGAAATTTAGGCGACATAAACATGGCACTTCAACTCTATAAACTTTCCTTGTAAACATTACTTGCATCACTTACCTCCTGCGTGATACAACAAGAGGAATCGCGGAGGATGGAGGCAGCATGGGCGGCGGGTGGGACAGCGGGAATCAGCGTGTTAGTCAACTCAAGAATCCAAATGTCTAAACACCTCACATAAGCCCCTCAGTGTGTGTGTGTGTGTATGTGTATGTGTGTGTGTGTGTGTGTGTATGTGTGTGTGTGTGTGTGTCTTCAAGGGGACCGGTATCTTTTAAAACTAATATTTATCCAATGGTGGTCGAGACTTCAATGCATGAGCGATGTATAAATTACTATTATCATAAAAAAAAAAATCCACGTCATTATAGATTAGATTAGCGGGGATTACCATAAACCAGAAGTGTGATATAACAAGTCAACGCCAGGTTAAGCTCACACATCCCAACACACTGATTAGTTTTAAAAAGTACGTCAACCCCTTGTATAAGATTAGACCCACCCCCCTCCCCCCACCACCAAACCAACACCCTGCACTCACCAGCACTACACACCACTGAGTTACACCCCGCCCCCACCGCTTTACACCTACAGTACACCTTCTACACCACACTCTGTAATACTACACTGGGGTTTATTAGATCAAAGGAGATATGCACAGTGAAAGTTCTTAAACTACATGTGTATGTAGACGTGTGTGGTAATGTGTATAGGTGTATGTGTGTGTGTGTGTGTGTGTGTGTGTGTGTGTGGTAGTGTTAGTGGACGAGGAAATAATCCAAATATTCCACACACAAACACACACACACACACACACACACACACACACACACACACACATACCACATACCGAGAAGGAGGGAGCAGATTACTATATGCTAGGCGAAAAGGGAACGTAAGGAAGGAGAAGGAAAGTGAAGGAAAAGCAAAGAAAATAATAATAAGATAAGGAAGGACTGGTGGAAGAGGTGGTGAGAAATGAAACAAGAAAAAGAGAAAAAAATAACGAAATAAAAAGAAGAAATAAAAGTAGTCAGGAAAATAAAGAGAAAACGATGGGATTAAATAAGAGAGACAAAAGAGAATACGAAGATTTAAAGATAGAAAGAAGGCAAGAGCACTAAGGTGAAGATAGAAAGGAAGGAAGGAAGGAAGGAAGGAAGGAAGGAAGGAAGGAAGAAGTTAGGAAGGAAGGAAGGAAGGAAGAAAGAGAAGATCAGAAGTGTACACAAATCCTCCAACTCAGTGCTAAGTTACCCCTCGAATATTAGTCAATCACTCTTGAGGTGTAAATACTGTTTAACTCTCTTCATATATCATTACTTACACTACACAATAAACTGATTAATAGATGTGGGTTATCACAATGAACCACACCTGACGCATGAGGGGGGGAGGGAGGGGGGGTACCTGGTTATAAACGAGTTCACGACATGTTTGCTACCTTGAACTTGATCATTAGAGGTGATGTTCCCAACACCATACTCCACCTGTGTATCGTGACTCACCCAGAGACATGAATGGAAGGTGTAGTTAAGGTGGTGAAGACAACATGTTACCTGTGGTCTAGTTCAGGGAGTGAGTACCACCTCCACCTGTGTGTTCAGATGTTCTAACACCTGATGACTGGACAGACTGGCAGAAAATTCTCAAATGTGAAGGATTGTGTATTAATTAAGAACTTAGTGGCCGGGTAAATTTTACATATTTAAAGGGAGTGTTATATGAAGCATTTAAAACACGTGAAGAATATATTTGGGAATGTAAATTATAACTTTGCTTAATATTAACTTTTACTAAAGGGTTATGATGTATAAAGTGGGTAGACAACACCTGTCCTTAATTAATATTTGGCTGAGGAAGGTGACGACATTTGCTTCTGGAGAGGAAACCTTTATTTACAGTAGAACACAACTTCATATTTTAGGTTAACTTTGTTGCTGTCTGTATATCATGGTGGAAATTTGTTGAGTGTAAAAATTAACACTTCTCTCTCAAGTGTTAAAATCAAAACCTCGTTAAGAAAGACAATATGAGTAATTATGAAATTTGGGTGGGGGGAGAGGGGGGGGGGTAAACACGTCACTGTCTCTCTTATCAAGAAACTTTAACTTCATCAGGAGAATATTTACATATATATAGAGGGGGTAGAACACATCTCTTATGGGGGGGGGGGTGTGAGTGAAAGGGGGGGGGGGTATTAAACATGATTTAAGACATTATGATGAGACAATGTATTAAGACATGATATATAGCAAGTAATAAAAGGGTACAAAATATCAAGCTGCTTCTTAAAAGGTGATAATCTTAGGTTATATAGTGTGTTCCTGTGTTATGGCGATGGCAGAGGAACATCTACGGTGCTATCGTTGGGGTAACTCGTAAGGCTAAATAAAGTTGTATATATGATTAACTAGAGATACATTTAACACCACCTGAGATCTACTTAATATCATATGGGAAATGAATCAAAACAACGGCTCCCTCCATCATAGTAAACATATAACTGAACTGAAGAAAGTAATATAGATGTGGGTTTTATTAATTCAGGTTTGTGTAGCAGGGTGGTGGTCAAAGTATCGTTCTCACTCATCTAGATAAGCATTAAACTTGCATTCTCATTCCTAGAACAGAATGGTCGGAGGACATTCTAGGTGCAGTAATTATGTCTGAAAGAAGAATCTAGTATGAAAACAGGTTAACAGCTATGAATGAAATCCATCTTCACTTGATTGCCATTCACAAGTATAAATCAGCACTACTAATCAATACGTTTCTAAGCTATTTATGTAAAATAAAATATTCTATAACATTAAAGCTCTTTTTTTTCATTTATAAACACAGCTAAGTTAAAATTCACTAATAAAGCAGAATTAAATGAAACATCGTGAGTAATTGTTAGCCTACAAACTTTTCCCTCGTTTTCATTAAGTCTAATGTAATGGTTCGTCCAACACCATACCATAAAAAAAATGACATTAATTACATCACAGGAGATTAGTGAGATGTTCCACCGAGACAAGACATGACTGACGCTCGTAGCAAACAACGCTAACAACCCTGTGTTTTGGATGATGAGAAATATATACAGCACAGTAAGGAGGGGTGGGGGGGGTTGGTGTTTGCGTTGCTTCACACTGGCGGATTACGTCTCTTGCCTTCCACAGCTGGGTTGTTTATACACTAGCCTTCCTATAAGGTGTGGTGTCTAACCTCCTCTCTACAAACAGGCCTTTCTCTACCTCTAGAACATTGTCATTAACTCAATTGTCTACCTAGAACTGGTATTCTTTGTCCTATCCTTTACCACCAAGTTATTATTTCTATCCCTCCATCTACCCTGTGATGCCCCCCCCCCCAACTGAGTACAGCACACCGTCCCAATTGCTGCGTTAGTTCGTCCACACTACATATATCCTAATCACCTATCTCTGGTCTAAACACACGGTGAAGAAACTACCCAAACATCCTTTACTCATTATTATTCATTCACCTTTGTACCTGTCTTCTATCGTGTTAATTGACTAATGCCAGATCCATTATTGTTGTGCTGGTGGATCTGTTTAAAGACCAGCACGGGAACTACCAGCGTTGGACACTATAGTAATCTAAGTATTGTTGACGTGTGTGCTGTCTGCTACACCTCTCCAGTCTCTCTGATCGCCTGGCTACACTATCTTACAGACTACAGTATTTATCATTATATAATATACTATTGTCATTACCAAACCTACATTGAATACTTCCCTCTTAATTCTCTACATTTACTTTTTCCTTTTTTTTAACCTTTTGTATCGTGTCCTGTTCTCTGATTAGACTCCTTATTCCATTTTTTTTCTCCTAGTGCTTGTAAACAACTATTCTACAGCTCACCTCCTCCCTCAGCCTGGACCGTCCACACACTCACACACTCCTCTCATTCACAGTGTCAAAAGAAGACGTATTTATCTTTACTTTTTTTTTTTGGTAGACGCGAGTTGCTAATTCTCATAACCTCCGACGTGTTCTCTTCCTTGGTTTATGTCTGCGACGAAAAAATACGTTCAAAATTTCCCTCAAAGAGTTAATGTTGTTTCCAGTATGTCCATGTGACCAAGGAGTTAATATCCCTTCCCCTCGGCACAGCAACACTAATAAAGATCCTATGATCACACTTCCCCCAACATCACAATGGGATGAAAAGAGAATGGAAAGATTAGGTATCATCCGGACATCGCATACAGTGCCTTCAGAGACAACTAGACAGAAAGCCTTTTATAGAGGGAAAGTTGGTGCAATAGCATTAACCATGACCGGTGCTGGAGTAAGCAGAGGTACGGAGGGAGCAAACGATTAAGAGGATTACGTGAGAGAGAGCCCTACCATCACTCTGAGATACATATGTCCGCCAAATGGGCAGAACATAAAAGGCGCAACATTAAAAAAAAATACTTGTGAATAGACTTGATACAGACATGTGTAAGGAGAGAGGGAGAGAGCACAGCTAGAGATACACCTGCATAAAAGGTTAATAATTTATTGGATTGATATTTTTCCTTAGTAATGTATCATGATAAATACCCCCCCCCCCCACACAACACAGAGGGCTGATATAGCTAATGTATCGCATCTCACCCTAAGAGGAAACTCTATAAAATTAAATTATTAACCTGAAATTGTATTCATAATCCCCTAAAATAAATATGAAGAGTAAGGCTTAAAAAAATAAAGCTTGTTTCAGAGAGTTTGAGATATGTTGCATTATTCAACAGAGACAAACACTGGTGCAACATTAACAGCGCGATATATGTGCTTGCTAAATTGCTTCTGACTACATATAAATATTTTCTCTGTTGCAGCTAATGTGTATGAGCTGAGGAGAAAATCTGGTATCATTTTTTTATACAGAATGATAATGGAAAACTGTAGTACCTCAGGGAAATAAGTTTATGAACCACACAAACTAGTAACTTAACTTAGCTAGTGAGTAGTAATGAAGGTGGATAAACGGGTTCAATGATCCGTCGTTCTCTTAGTTTTCCATATTTAATTTATTGTTTTTGTATTTACGAGGAGATGTATTTTGTTTTTTGTTGCTGAATTTTCCATGGTATGTATTATTTATGTCTAATAAACAACTGCCTCTCTAATACTTTCCTTGGAGTTTTGTTGCAGATTTGGATATTATTGTTCATTTAATCACCGTGTCAACGAACCCATTTCATAATCCGCATTTTTTCCAACATATATAGTGTAAATTATCAATGGAGGGGGGGGGCACTGGGAGGGTAGCACACATATTTAGTAACTAATTCTCGGGAGGTTTTCTTTGTTCTTTGTCTCTCTCTAAAGAACAGAACGTGTGTGTGTGGGGAGGGGGAGATAAACGCAGGCATCCCCAGCGTTACGGAACCCCGGGTTGCGGAATTTTGCTCTTACGTAATTTGTAAATTATGACCAATAAATTCGCAACATGGCCCGTAAATCCACCCTTACGGAAATTGAGGTAAATTTTAACAATAAAAAAAATCACTATAGAAAATTAAAAATTTTTGTTAAAAATTATAATTTGTTTGGTGTGGATTTCTTGGTGTTTGCTACCGCCAAGCGTGGCATCGCCACGAGGAGTCAGTCCATTGTTTACATCCAGTGTGCGTGCATGTTTCTCGCCCCAGCAGTTGGATTTAACTTTTACAAACATACAGTAAGTACAGTACAGTACAGTACAGTGCATTACCCTTATTCAAGATGACTGGAAGGAGGCCATCAAGTGGAAGTGACCGCAGTAGTGCAAAAAGAAGTCGCAAAGGCATTACCTAGGATATTAAACTTGATGTTTTAAGAAGGTATATCATAAATTATTTATGTACTGTATTGTATGTGTTTATAAATGTTTATTTTCATTCATAAAAGTGCTTGAATTACTTTTTTTGGGCCAAAAATAATTCCTTAGGAACGCGTCTCCAGTTTTATAATGGAAGTCAATGGGAAAATAGGTTTTGCGTTACAGAATTTCCCGATACGGTCAATTTTTCAGGGACGCAACCCTTCCGTAACGCGGGGGATGCCTGTATTTGTTAGTTCTAACTTGTGAAGAAAACCATAAAGGCAGCTGACGAGAATCCTCTGAGGCGTCAAGAACTCGCACTTTAAAGAGAAGAAAAACTTTGGCGTAGTTTAATTAGCGCTTCTAAGTCATAAGTAAACTATGGGAACAGTGTCTGTAAGTGAACCTTAGAATAAAAAAATTTGTTATCCAAATCTGCAAAGGAAATGATCGAGGTGAACGGAGAGACAAGAAGGTGAGGGAGAGCTGAAAGAACGACATCGCCTACCTCTGAGTCCACGTTGGGCGACAGTTCCTGGGGATCATAGTCATACAAGGCGATCATCTTGCCCACGGGCATGTTGGCGTAGATGTCTCCCCAGCGGTCCCCTTGATGTCCCCGGCGTCCTACTGACCCGTCCCTCCGGCGTCTTCCGGACTCTGACTCCTTCAATAGTTCCTGCGCCACTCTGTCATCATCAACCTGCAGGAAGGAACTTCATGTAAACACTGACACTCAGGCAGCGTCACGTCTACTGTAGATGTATGGGTGCTTTTGAGAAATTAACCTTTATATATATATATATATATATATATATATATATATATATATATATATATATATATATATATATATATATATATATATATATATATATATATAATATGTCACTTATTATTTTCACTATTGATATGGAGAAGTTCATCACATTTAAATATAAAGGCAGCATGAAACTTGGAGAAGCGTGAAGAGGAGACACTAACAGACTCTATGGCAGATCCATCGATGCCTTTAACCCTTCAGAGGTCAGCAGCGCACTTAGGTACTTTAATCTGGCTAATGCCGGATGATTTTATTCATTTGAGAAAACCGCTTCCCTCTAAAGGGTTGAGAAGAGTGATATTTGTAACAATGACATGGGGATACTGATAATGTGAGGTAAAAGAACTTCTTGTAGGTAATTAAACCGAAATAGTTGTTACTCTTATAAAAAGCAACTGTAAGGGATGAGGCTGTAGATAACCTAAAGTAAAGATACTGAAGCTAATGAAGAAGTAGATGTAGTTAAACTATAGAAGAGACTTGTGGTCTCCGGTGCCCGAGCAGGGGCAGCAAATTCTACGAAAGTTACCTACATATTTTGTTGTTGTCAACATGACATAAATAAGTAAACTCAAGCACCCAAACATGAAGTAAGTGAAAGGAGACACTTACCTGTACTTCAGAAACCATGTTGCAGGGGACGTAGCCGGAGCTGCCTCCCGCCTCCCCCCAGTAGAAGCCATCGGGGTCTTTGTCGCCGAACACCTTGATGAGCTGTCCCTCCCGGAAGCCGAGCTCCTCGTCGCACGCGTCGGGATTTGGACTCATTGTGTGTGGGTCGTAGTCGAACAGCGCCACGAAGATGCGTGTGTGTTGATCACCTCCTGGCACAGCGCCGCCACGCCCACGTCCTTCTCCGCGTCCATACTCCCGGGCGTACTCGCCCCCTCGGTGACGCCCTTCTCCTTCATACCTGTCGCGAGGGTCTCGAGGGACGTGTGGCTCCCTCATATGCGGGTCCCGTCGGTCCCTAGGGTCCCTAGGATCACGGCCTTCGCGGTAATGCTGGTCACGGGGGTCGCGACCTTCGCGGGGTTCTCGCGGGTCGCGTGGTAAAGGTCGATGTGGGTGAGGTGGTGGAGGGGGACGTCCTCGCTCCTGATGTGACCTAGGAGGGGGGGCTCGGGGGTCGAATCGTCCCCGCCCTCCTGGCCCAACCTCGTAGTCCTCTTCGTTGAACCCTTCCACTGTGCCGTGACCCTCGTTGTCTTTGGTTATCTCTGTAGGGAAGGAAGGATCAGTGGGTGCCACACTCACTAACCCTTAACTACTACCACGGAGGCTACTACTTCACTACCATGACGGGTGGGTATCAATCGACCATACTGTGTTATGTGTTGGTATGGTTTCTAATCATTCCACAGTGAGCTGGTGTAGTGTCAAGACTGAGTTTCACCATAACAATACGGGAGGACAAGTCATATCAACAAGTTGGTTCAGTACAAGGAAGCCAGTGTTGTGGGTAAGGCTAAGTGGTTTTTGTTCCAGTATTCTCTTGGAGTGTGTATATTGATGTGCTCGGTGAACGTGTTCTGTTTTATATTGTGTCTAGAAATAGAATCTTGTGCGAAGACGTGTGTTAAGAAAGTGCACCTCACGGTTGTTCTTCCCAGTAATCATCAATACGTTCAAGCAATAACCCGTCTGTGTTTATGTCCTGTTTGGAAACCTTTCAACTTATATTTAGTATTCCTCAGTGGGTTACACCCCAGCCCCAAAACTGAAGAGTTTATAACTAATCAAGGATATCCCTCTGGTTTAACTTGACTATCAGAACAAAGTTTTATAATCTGAGTTAACTCTCAAGTGTTTAGTATCTGCGACTTTATTTATCTAAGTGTGTCTCCTCTTCCTTAGTGCTGAACACAATTTTATATGAAACTAAATGCTTCTAATATGAACTAATATGAACGTTGTCATATTAAATCCACCTAAGACGTCCGAGACATTGATCTTGTCCGTAGGAAGACATTCAAGAGGGTCTCCAACCAGCTGTTTTACGCCAATAGAGGCGCTACTGTTCCTGGTGTGTGAGGGATCTACGTGCACTTACACCTCTATAACGTGCTGTGCCGTCATTAACTACTGATGTTGTGAGTTAGGGTTCACGAGAGTGCCTTAGGAGTGCATAATAACAAGACCCATATACAGAAAACTGAGCGAACTACAAAATCTGATCAGGTCCTCCAGCCCACCCATCTAATTCTGCCCTCATCTGAACCCTATATAATATTAGGCTCCTTTTTTTCGGTGCGTGGGTCTTACTGTTGATTGTTGCTCCCACACAGTTCATTGTTTCTCGTGATGTTAAGGCAAGCACGTTCTGAATCGATGGCAACATGTGAGGAGGTAAAATTAATCTACGTATAGGGCTATGAGGGGGTGTAACTTGAGCTAGCTGGTGGTGGTGGTGGTGGTGGTGTTTCAGGGTAAAAGTGGAGGCATAACTAAGAAGGGGAGGAGAGAGTCACAAGAGACAGAAGCTTCTCCTGCTTGTGTTACAGGCACAGTGATCTAACAACGGGGGAAGTGTTGTAAACCAGTTATGGTGAAGGAGAACTAAACACATAGTTCTATAGGAGTGTATTAATCCAATTTAAACCGACTATTTAAGATGAAAAGAAACTTACAGGTCTAAGAATGTGAGTTATTGAAGCTAAAACGACTATTTATAGGGAGGAATTAGAGAGTTTTAAGTATAAGGATAAGAATGGATTAAAAGGAGACTGAACCAGTAACCAAATGGAGAAAAAAGAAAATCCCGTTGAAAGAAGGATCATAAAACAACACAGCACTCAGCATTACCTGCCAGCAACTACCTCAAGACAGTCGACAGTGCGAAGGAAGATGTAAACCACGACCTTTCACGAAGACTTAGGTGTTAAAAGAACCAAGTCTACTGGTAAGGCATCGCTCGCCAATCCAACCACCTGAAGCTATCCACCAAAGCAGTAAGAGAGATGCTGACAGCTGCGACAAACTTTATCCTCAGAGAGAACAGAACAAATGGTGTGACTTCTCTCTTTTCTCCATAAAAAGAAACTAAGAACAACAACCCATTTTTCTTTCTGTAGAGTGACACCTCATCGACCTCCTGAAGACACAAGCCAAAAGTAGCAATACACTAAGTTCCTGCAGGGTTCTGTGTCCATTAAGAGCCACACACTCGCACACACACGCATACTCACTCACACACAGAGTTCTGATTGCTTAACTAGAAATCAGTCAATAAAATATGGCCTCTGGTTATTAAAGTGAACAACAATAACTCATACAGTGCATCTCAATATACTCACAAACGACACAACGCTAAACGAAGCTCGAGGTAGTTCCCCCTCCAGCCATCACTCCTCAACAATATTAAATAAACTCTAATTACCTACAAACAACTAATTCTTTAGTTCCAACACGGAGATATATACATTGTGAAGTCTCCTCTGCATCAAATAACTAAAACTGACAGACGATAAATCTTAATCTATCCTTCTTCTTCGTTTTAGTTTAGTTTCCCGTCATAATTTTTTTTGCTATTTTCTCTAATTACGATCATATTAATTTCAATGGATATTAATAAGATCTTTAGGAAGCAAAAATATGGCAAAATGTCTGTCTACCATATTTTTTTTCCATTAGTTTTCCATAATGTTATATATCAATGCTATCTCGGCCTATTTGAACTATAGGTGACGGTGTGACATTCATGATTATTATAACAGTTAAACAGCATTATATTAGTCGTCATATTAAGTATTTCATTATAGAGTACAAATTATCTAAATACACACTCCTGCTCTACCAACACTATTCTAGTTCTTTCACTCAGTAATACACAAGAGTAACTAGAGAACGTTCACTTAAAGACCCTAACTTCCATTTAAGTATAAGTATAAGAACCACATCCTAAGTATCACAAATCAAGAAAAGTCGCCACAATGATATTCCAGGCTTCGATTAACAAAGATCTTATCCCAAGTAAAGGTGATGCAGTAGGTCTCAGGCTCCAAGAATTCACCCAACACCTGTAAAACCCCCAAGACGTTGATTGAATTCCTCCCCCGAAAATCCACACTAGAAGACCTACCTAGGGACCTCAGCTCCGATAACAACGCCAAAGATTCCAACACTGATGAAGAACCGACCCCGAGACTAGGAATAGGTATAATAATTCTAATAACCAGAGACTATGGGAAGCAAATCAACCCCGTGAACCACAAACCGAGTTAATATAGTGTTTGACAAGTGATGACAAGTGTACATTGGATAACACAGCACCATACATCATCCTTGACTCTATATACTTGATCAACTCCCAGTGTCACAGCTCCCTAAAGAAAATCCTCAAGAAAAGAATCTTTTTTTTTTTAAATAACCAAAATTATTTCCAAAATAATATCTACAAAAACTGAGGGAAGCCAAAGAAAAAGTTATGTAACCCTTTTAGCCTCTGAAGGTGGCGTTGGTACTTACGTCTGACTCGGGAAGCGCCTTTGCCTGGTAGGGGAAAGAGATGGTTCAGGCTCTGACAAACATGGAAGTCAAAAAGTGAAACGAAAAAAAAATATATATAACGATTGAAAAATACAGATTGATACAGTTAAGTCTTAGAACTTGTAGTTAGAGAGAATATGAGAAAAAAAAGTGCTCATAAAAAAAGACACCAAATATGAATGTGTATGACAGATTCTCTTGCTGTGATTTCTAAGGCCAGTTTTAGAATAATAAAATATCTGAAGATAGAAAGTATTTAGACATATAGATAGCTGCTTAAACTATACCCTAGAATATAGGATTTTCTTCTACAGTAAACAACACCAACTGATCAGGACCATAATGTAAACAAATGAGTGTAAACAGAGCTGAGGTTACAGAACGTATCATGGATGAAGTCTTATCAATGGTCCTGTTCAGCTGGTCATAAACAACAGACACAGACTAGATGGCCTTGTGGGTCTTCTTCCTCCCAGTTAAGTTACTCCCATAGACACGTGGTAACAGAAGTGACACAGCAGTAGTAGTAGTAGTAGTAGTAGTAGTAGACAGTGAGAGGAATAAAGCGTAATACGTAAAATAAGAATAGCTAAAGAATGAATAAAAGTACAGAAAATTATTAGTAATGATTTGAAAATATAAATACCTAGGTTATATAATAAACTACAAACTGAAAGGTGTAAATAAGGTGAAAATATAACACAAACATTGATAAAATAAGACAACGAAAATAATCCTTCATAAATAACAAAGGCAATGATTCAATTAGTAACAAAAATAATAATACGAAAGAAAATTATTATATATTTATGATAAAAGAAAAAAATAACATTAAATTATTTCCCATGAACATAAAATAAAGAAAATAAAAACATCATTTAAAATTATATTACCCCAAAAATGAAATGATCTGAGAAAGAGAAAGTTAAGTGAGAAAGAAACAAGAAACATAGAAGAGAAATATAACAAGTAACAAGTTATTTGTCCACTTCCAAAAATCTTATATAAAAAATACTATGAAATACTTAACTATAGATAAATGCTTACTGTATATCATAAATTTATGTTAAAAAATGCTGATAGAAGTCAAGTGTATATAAAAATAAGAGTATAATTTAAAGAGGGTTTGTACCAATGCACTACTCTACAGAAATCGTAAAATTCTATCACAATTATCGTATTTTTAATAAATATATACAATATATATTTACAATACTTTCTCCCCCCCAAAACAAAAAAATATATAAAATATATTTCCTTTTACAGAGATTTCAAAATTAAATACTCTTTCTAAAATCTAGTCAATCTTTGTTTTGTAAATATATATTTCTAGCAAAAATCATGTTTAGAAATATACACAAACTGGTGGATTTAAAGTCTTTTGTTTTGTTGTTGTTTATCTCGATCTCTACAAAGGACTCAAGGAAAATGTGGTAGGGTCTCAAAAATATATACCAAGTTTACGAGAATTTTTTTTTTTTTTTATGGTAATAACACATACTCTTTCTGGAAGTGCAAGTGTACTCGAGGGATACATAAAGACACGGACACAAAACTAAGAAGAAATAGACAAGGAGTGGAAGAGAAGCATAAAGTGGAAGTAGACAGATATAAACAAGGAGAGACGGACATACAGACATAAACAGGAATAGTGACAGCAACAGACTAAGTAATGAGAGGCGTCACACCGTGGGAGGCGTGACACTAAAACACCCATATCATAAAACTAGTGCCAGTGCCAGTACTGTATACTAAGCCAGCGAAGGAGCTGTTATTTTTCCTCCGCTCCTCTCACTGTAAATACTGGTGGAAATTTACACCAGACGGACATTCGCTCGTCTCTTGTAACTAGCAGTGGCGCTCTTTTATGACTTGAGCATAAGGGTGTACATTAAGTCTCCAGCGGGGGCCATAACCACAGGTCATTGTAGGTCTTTATTACACCCGGGTGACGGAGTCCAAATACCCCCACACAGGCCAAGTAGCCACGTGTCTGTACACCACACACACAGACACACATACATACATACATACGCACATACATATACATGTACAGTGACAAACAACGTGCCCTGTACACGTCTGTGTGAGAGTAACAAACACCCACGAGATACTGCAGTAGTCATGTATGGGAGGACATGCTGCTCCAGGTCGCCTCACAGGTGACAGGTGTCTCTCTCAGGTGTGTGAAGGGATTTTAGTGCGTAACTGTACATGTAAACACTCCTACATGCATACACTCCTATACACACATACACACGCATGCACTTACGCATGCATACATACATATATACTCTGTAGTAGTGTACTCTACCACACGCACACATACGTGTATTTGTAAGTTCGCTCACACGTTCGGACATACATCATTCTTACATATGTACATAATTATGTAGATGTGTGCACTCATACATGTAAACGTACATGCACGCACTGGTACAAACGGACATGTACTCTTACATCTTAACACGCAAGCAAGCAATCTGTTATTCTTAGAAAATGTTACCTTGGTCACAAAGCCGATTGTTTAAGACATGCACAGGTGAGAGGTGTGTGTTTACGGTGTGTACGGTAACATTAGGTATGCATAAAAGGTTTTCTTACACATCACAAGACTTTGAAAATGAAGACACCGGAAGGAGCATCACCATGTTTAAGGTAGTTCATGTATAGACTATATCAACACCTTTTATATAACACAACCAATGATCTCGGCAGAACCCTTATGCATACATAGTGTATATACACATAAATGAACACTGTGAGAAGCAGTAGTGATGTAACTCAACTCAAGAGTGAAATCACTGCACAGAGTAGCGACGCAGGAAGCTGGTGCATCCTAGCGTGTAGGTGAGGCACAGTGGAAAAGTGACAGAGAGAGTGAAAAGTGTTGGTTGTATGCAAAAAGCGCCACCATCCCGAGTCTCGTGGCGGGGAAAAATATTGATGGAAAAGAAAAACAAAAATATATATATGAGGAGGAAGAGGAGGGAGGAAATGTCACCCCTCGTTATCAAAATGTTTATCGAAATTTCACACATTAAAAAATATATAACGTGATGATGGAAAAATATTTAGGTGAAACTTGTTAGGATTTCATACCGGCATATCAGTCAGTGTGATTATGATCTGTCCTCAAAGAGTTTATCAGTATTAGTTATGAAAACAAATAATAACAATATCTACTTTGAGAACTATCAAAATTATACAAGTACAGAACTACTGAAACATTATAACTCTCACTGCCTCACTATATCCACACTGAGTATAAAACACTGCTTCATCACGACTACACTTCAAAAATGTCAGTGACTCACTACTTAAGACTGCTAGAAATACAGACTTACGACGTCTAAAGTCTCTCCTACAGTGGGGGGGATCCATTCAAACTATGTACAATTTTTCCATTATGTTATGAAGGAGCATGTGCGTTCTTTACCTTTTAACTGCCCTATGGTATTGAATAAAGAGTTTGAGAGTCTGGCCAAGCCACTCCTTGTGGGGCCTGCCATGTGCCCCAGTGAGGAGGAAGAGGGGACGGGGGGGAGGGGGAGAGAAAATGGCAATCTTATTCATCTTGCCGGATGAAGAATATATCAATCTATAGTTACGGAAGCTTATGTATATATAGATATAATTATGACAGGTTTGTGTTATTTAAGTTTAATTAAGGAAACGTCAAGTATGACAAGACTCAGGTCCAGCGTTTAGTTAGTAATTATCACTATTTCTCATGTAGCAGTTTGAGCTGGCATTAATAATTTCTTGTTATAGTTTCACAGGTTGTTTTGAAATTTTGACTTTGAAGAGATTTATAACAGCATGAGTAAAAGAGTGACTAAAGCAAAGCAGTACAAGGTTACGGTGAAGAAGCGTCAGCAGCGTCAGCAGTGTGAGCAGGACATAGTCAGCCAGCAGCAGCCGCACGCGCCCTCACATGCGGCTCTGCCCATCACTCCTCATGGGCCGCAGGTGGTCGTGGGGGAGACTTAGTGGGCGTGGCACTACTCACCTATGGCCGGGATGGGGGCGTGGGGGCCTTGCTGGCCCTGTTGATGACCCGGGTAGATCTCCTTGTCGCTCAGGTTGTCCTCGTGCTCCAGGATGGTCTGACCCAAGTGGTCAGTCCTGACTCCAGGAGCTGGGGCTCCTCGACGCCCTAGTAACCTGTCCCTTAGACTTCCAGGACCAGTGATGCCGTGATGTGGGCCACCCTGGCCATGGTGAGGGCCAGCGGGACCGTGGTGTGGCCCAGGCAGGCCATGGTGCGGGCCGGATTTATGGCCATCGGCATGCATGTCCTGTGAGGATAAGAGAACCGGTCTTAACAACAGCAGTCAGGCCGAGGCCCCCGCAGCCACTGCCGGCCCAGTCTTACACCTGGTGGCTCCTACTCCCTATACCCCAAGGCTCCTCCCTCCCCACAACTCCCACCAACCCCTACCCCAGGCCGAGGACGCCCCCAAACCCCCGCCGCCCCCGCCACGCCCCTCCCAACTCCCCGATATTGATCTACAGGTCCCCACGAAAATGACTCGACCCCTCGGCAGCAGGTCACACCAGCTGGCTTCCCTGCACACACACACCTTATCTCGTCTCCCTAAGAGTGATGTACGCTTACAATTATCATAGACACGATAGATATAGTTACGAAGTTTCAACAAGAAACCTAATTCCTTACAATACTTACTCTGAAAAAAATCAATATGCAAAATACCTTAGCAAAAGCATCAAACACTTACCTGTGCCTTCAGCGACGTTACCTAAAGTTGCTGTAGAATCTAATTAGCATAGCAACAAAGCAAAACGTTCACTAAGTCACAGCCAGACGTAAACATAAATTCAGTATAGAGATGCGCTTGGCAACCATCAGAAAATTCGTGTTTTTATGTCGGCTCTCTGTTGCCTCAAAACACAAGTGTGTGAAGTGGAGTGCCTGAGTGAACTAAAAGACTTGATAATCATCATAGTTGAATCAGCAAGGTCAACTCTATTGGTAAACTTTATTTTTTTTCATACAGAACTCAATCACATAACTTCCTGCCTTGGTTAATGGCTAAATTCTTAAGTAAAAACATTAATTACTTGAACCAGCAAAGGACCCATTAAAATTCATGTAACACCCTATTTTATAGTACTCATGTAACACTCTACCTTAATAGTACTTATGTAACACCCTACCTTAATAATACCCATGTAACGCCAACACCCTACCATATAATAATACTCATGTAACACACCAGATTAACAGAACATAAGTTCCTACGTTACTATTGCAACACACCTGCCCTAATGACTGTTACCTCACCTGAAAACATAGGTAATTAGTGTTACCTCACCTGATAGTAAAGGTAATCAGTGTTGCCTCACCTGGCAACACAGGTAATTCGCAGTGTTACCTCACCTAACAACTCAGGGATTTAGTACCTCACCTTACAACACAGGTAATCAATGTTACCTCACCTGACAACATAGGTAATCAGTGTTACCTCACCTGACAACATGGGTAATCAGTGTTACCTCACCTGACAACATAGGTAATCAGTGTTACCTAACCTGACAACATAGGTAATCAGTGTTACCTCATCTGACAACTCAGGGATTTAGTTACCTCATCTGACAACTCAGTCTCACTTTCCTCGGCAATATCTGACAACTCGGAGGGACGGTCCATGTCTGAGAGCAACATTTCCTCATCTTCTTGAAACTGTAGAAATGAGGGAATAAGGCTGAACAAGATAAAAACAAACGATAAAATAAAGAGAAGGTACAACAAAACTAAAATAAAACAGGAAGCAAAATAACTTTAAAATCAGACTAATAATAATGCTAAACTAGACGTAAAGAACTATAAAAATAAGGAATAGGCATAAATAAACTACAAACAAAATAAAGGAGATACAAGAATAACTCTGAAATATTGAAAAATTAACAATGGTCATGGATGAGATTAACAAAAGAAATAAAAGCATTGACAAATTACTTAACATTATTGAAATACAAATAAAAGTACAAAATAGTGGAAATAATAAGTTGAAAATATCGCAAAAAATAATGATATATGAAAAGAACTTAATGCAAATAAGTACAACAAGCTGATCAAAATGGGACAAAAGCTTAATTAATTTGGAAGAAGCTTAATTAATGAAAGCTTAATAATGAACAAAGACCTTCTACAGGAACTCTACTGCAAGGTCTTGAAGTGTGAGTAAGGGTCATGCAATGAAAACTGTTTTCCAGGAAAATAAAACAATTTACGCAAGGATTATACCTTATATATGTATATGTATATAATTAACGTGTGTGTGTGTGTGTGTGTGTGTGTGTGTGTGACTAAAAAATAAAATAAGAGTAGCTAACAATTACAATATCAAAATAACACAAACACAATAATAATAATAATAATAATAATAATAATAATAATAATAATAATAATAAAACAAATTGCAGGAAGTAGACTGGTGAAACGCTGTCTACCAGGAGGTGCAGCCAACCAGTCATGGTAGCGTGTGGTGACCCTGTGTTTAGACCCACACTCTTGACTGACCTGCCGACACAGCTTTTATTATCCTAAATTTTGATTGGACGAATATTACTTCGAGTGAATTACAATACGCCAGTGTGTGTGGGGGTGGGTGTGAGGGGGGGAATGTGTGTGTTTGTGTGAGGGGGGATGTGTGTGTGTGTGTGTGTGTGTGTGAGGGGGATGTGTGTGTGTGTGTGTGTGTGTGTGTGTGTGTGTGTGTGTGGTGTGTGTGTGTGTGTGTGTGTGTGAGGGGGGATGTGTGTGTGTGTGTGTGTGTGTGTGTGTGTGTGTGTGTGTGTGTGTGTGTGGGGGGATGTGTGTGTGGGGATGTGTGTGTGGGGTGGGGATGTGTGTGGGGTGGGGATGTGTGTGTGGGGGATGTGTGTGTGTGTGTGTGTTTGTGTGTGTGAGTGTGATAAAAGTTACAAAATTGTGGAATGGTTCACTCGATTGGCAAGTAATTTACAAGTGATATTAGTGGTACAAATATAATGTCTAATAAATAACAGTTTCAGAACAGCTAGAGCACAAAAGTGAGATTGGCAGAGAGTGAACACACAAGTTAACTACGAGTTGTTGATAATTTTTAAAATGGTTGGGACTGGGCTGTTCTTATAGCGACCAGTACGTGCTCGTATGGGCTGGATGTGGTCTGGTGTCGAACAGCAATTCGAGGACGAGGGATCTAGAGTAGAAGCAGGAGCCGGTGTCGAGGATGGTGCAGAAGCTTCTCCCCAAACTTGCAGATGAGGTCGTGGTGATGGTCAGAGAGAGCCGAGAGGGTCAGTGTGTTGAGCGTTTCTTGATATGTGGAGTAGGAAGGGGAGAGAATAATCTTGCATGCCCTCTTCTGCACTCTCTGTGAGTCCTCGTTGTGTGGCACTTAAGGAAGGAGACCAGGCAGGGGAAGCATAGACGAGCTTAGGAGGTATGAAAATTAAGCAAGCACTCAAGAGTTCAGTTGCGGGAACTTCAAGGGACTTGAGACGGAGGAAGTGGAGACAAAGGATGAACAACTTGACGATTGCACTGACGTGTACTTTCCAATTTAGTTTGCTATTTATAGTGACGCTGATGAGCTTGGTGGAGTCCACAACCTGGAGTGTAATAGAGGGAGGTGGGACATGGTAGGAGGAGAGGTTGATGTGCATAACCATGGTCTTAGTATGGTTGATGGGGACGTGGTTGTTGGTGGCCCAATTTTGGAGACTGTTCAATATATCCTGGAGGGCGGTGTAGTCGGGAGCCGAGTTGTTCACACTGATCCCGATGGTGGAGTCGTCGACATATTTGCAGCGGGCGGGAGTATCCTTCAGTGAATCATTGATAAGGATGAGAAAGTAGAGCGGTCCCATGTTGGTGCTTTGGGGGAAGCTGTAAGTGAGTGATTGAAAGGTGGAGACAGCCCCTTGGAAGCGTACTGCTTTGTTGATAATTAAATTGTGATTGACTATGTCGAATGCCTTGGTGAAATCAATGTGTGTGTGTGTGTGTGTCCAGACAGAAGTCGAAGTGGCCTGGTGTAACCCGTACAAAGGTCAAGGTTTGGTGCACGTGACCACCTCCCCGCCCTCTACGAAGGTTCAAGGCCGCGTGTTTGACAAGGTGACTATAACCAACGATTATGAATCTGGTTTATACCGCTGCCTCAACTGTCCGTCACATGTATACTCCAACACACACACACACCTCAAAAACATAACTGACTCCAAATACCAATAGAATAAACACACAATCTTGACGCCGATGCAGATGTCAAGACCAATATATACGCCAGAGCCAACGTCAGCGGCGGGGATAGTGTAGTCGTTTTAACTCTCTGTCTCCTTGACGAAACAAAACTATCTAGGATGTGTGTGTGTATGTGTGGAGGGGACGATTGGAAGGATGGGGTAGGTAGAGGATAGGAGGGGTGAGAGAGGGGTGACGCATTGACTCAGCTCAGTGGCAGGGAGATCCACAAAACATATTGAAATCTGAAGTTAATCCCACGCTCCAGTTCTTGCTTACCACAAATATCCAAACGCCTTTATCAACACATCTCTACTGAAGTTACGGCTTATTAATGTTTCCACGCACTCAAACCTCCACTAAGATTTCCTTAACTCAAGCCAAGTAGCTATGGATGTGTAAGGTATACGAGACTCCCAGTAGCTGAGATACGATGTGAAAATACAGCTCACTCTGCCAGTTTGTTGAAGTGTATGCTGAGGAAAACCCATTCATAAATCAATAGATTAAAGGGAAGCCAGCCGACACGTTGCCTGACGAAGGAGAACCCAACAAACACGTTTATCTGACGAAGGGTAACTCATCCAACATGTTACTCACTCGAGAGAGAATCTTACTAATATGTTACCAGGTGAAACAACAACAAAAAAAAAACACCTGTCAACACTGATGAAAAAACACCTGTCAACACTGATGAAAAAACATCCGCCAACACTTTATCTGGTGAAAAAACACCTGCCAACACCACAAGCCCCCAGCAAGCTACACAAACTCCTGTCGCGTCAGAAGCAAGAACCCCCAGCAGGTACAGCACAGGACAAGGCAGTACTCACCTTGCCTCGGCCACGCCCACGACCGAAGTGGGTGGGGATTTGGCTGGGCACCGAATCCCCAGACACACTATCCCGACTTTTGGTCCTCACCGTCACCTGCTTGGGCTCGAACCCGGGGATCTTCGTCAGGTCTATTAGGGCGTGATCACCTGAGGAAAGAAATATGTAAAATCTATTAGTGTGTGTTTTTGTATGTAATATTCTTAAGTTCGTTTTTTTCAGTTAAATAATTCGTACAGTTTTATAAGATATTACCATTATCATTATTATTACTATTATTAATGGGAGGAAAATAATAATAATAAACCCCAGGAAATGTTGTATAATCAGGCAAAGTGAAGTGAATTATATCATAAACAACTGGACATTAAGGCACCATCAATAAGTACATATAGCTCAGGTGAAAAACTTTAACGCTCAGGACATCATTAGCATATCACCCTTTACACCTGGACCCCGGTTCTTATAAGTCCCAGTCTTAACCCTGTAGATTTCCCCAGCCAGCAAGCTGACCTTAAAACCCATCGGGATTATGGGTTAGGTTAGGTAAGTACACACCTGTCGGGCTCTCCACCTCGGTGACTTTTTTGCCGTCGGCGTAGACAGCGTAGCCGGTGACAGGGGCGCCGTTGGAGGTGCCGCCGGTACTGTTGATGGTAACGGGGAGCCAGGTGACCAACAAGGAGCCATCCTGAGGGCCTGGCTCCACCTGCACGTCCACGGGAGGATCGGGAAGACCTGCGTGGGGGTAGGGGAGCAAAATACCGGTGTACTAGTGCTTGTCTCTCTACTCCGGATCATCTCGTCAATTAACCATCTCCAGGGATTTTTTTTTTGTCTTTAATTTCTCTATTTTGTCTCACTTTCTCTCACATTTTTCTCTCATGTGTATTGCTAGAATCAGGTAACATGGATCTGTCCTTGATTTTAAAGACCAGTTATTAGGTTTATATTGTGTTGTTATTGTTGAGGAAGGATAGGAAGATAATGCATGGAATATCTGTTTTGTTTTACTCTTCTTGGAATAGGTTTTATGGATGTGCCATTTCAAGACATAAATGGAATTGTTATTATTTTTGGAGGGGTGAGATAAATGGCTTTGTCTTTATTTTTGTTTACTTTTGTTGAGGTGGGGGTGGGGGTGGGGGTGGGGGGGTCTGATATATTGAACAGCCTTTTGGGGGTGGTGGTAGTAAGGGGGGGGGAAGATAAATGGAATATATTTTTTTTTTTACAATCTTTTGGGGTAGAATCGAACTTAAACTTTATATGAACTAAAACAGAGATAAATTATCAATGACAAATATTTCCAAGTTAAGAAGAATTATTTAAATGCTTTATAATCTCTTGTTAAGTCATAAAATCTGCAACATATTTTTTTTCCTCATCAGAACAAATAAAATAATCAAACAACAACAAACAACTAACTTGAATGAGACAAAAACATATTCACCTTCTTCCTGCAAATCACACACAAAGAAATCAATCAAAATAAATCCAAGGATCAAGTTTGGGATCATCCACAAGATATATTTTAATGCCTCAAAAACCAAAACAAAAACAGGTAAGCTAATTAACTATTTATCTCGTCTACCTAAAATGAGGTAAAAAGCTCTCAGATCATGACACTATACTGGTGAAAAATTTCTACGTTACGGTCCTCAGCCACTGCCAGGAGCCAACACAGCACTCGGCTTAAGTCTATGAGGTGAGGGAGTCAAGATATTGTTTATAGATTTAGAAACTTCCATATTTTTCATGGGAGGACTGAGCTATGGAGGATTAAATCATGGGAGGATTAAACCATAGGAGGACTGAGCCATGGGAGGACTGAGCCATGGGGGGAACTAAGCCTTGAGAAAAACAAACGAATTTTTCTTAATAAACTCTCGGTCAAAAAGTCTCCTAACTTATGGATAACAATGGAAGTCATAAATAAGAACATAAATACCTCAACTGTTCCCTCTTACACCATAACCTTAAACCAAGCACGAGTTTCAAGACAAGCCAAGGCATAAAAAAAAAAAAAAAATACGCTAAGACTTTGCATAAGGAAGCTTAGATTAAATCATGAAAATCTACGTATAATATCAAATAGTTTCATATATATTCCCAAGGATACTGGCTGAGTAGCTAAAATATTACCCCTCCAAAAAAAGTCTAAAACAAAATATGGGTAAGCACAGATTTCAAAAGGTAAAAAGACACATGCATGAGATAACAACGGTGAGGAAGGTTCAGTGGTGAGGAAGGTCAGTGAGGGGAGGAGGGGGGGGTGTAAATATGGTGCATTTTAAAGAGAAGGGGCGTAAATATGGTGCATTTTAAGGAGAAGGGGTGTAAATATGGTGCATTTTAAAGAGTCGGGGTGTAAATATGGTGCATTTTAAGGAGTGGGGGTGTAAATATGGTGCATTTTAAAGAGTGGGGGTGAGACTAGAATCACAGATGGTGCTCTTTACTATTAGCTAGTACTGTCATCGGTAGAAGGTATATAAGGATTAGCTAGTTGTCGATGGTAGGAACTTCATGTCATTAGTAGTCAGTTAGTGTTGTCAGGGAATTTTTCTCTTGTTATTACTGTGGTTGTCGATGTTAAAAGGAATTCAGCCTCTTAATGTTGTCGGTATTCGAACTGATGTGAGTTCTATAAGAGTTAGCATTAAGTTGTACTGGTAATGTTATCATCTCGTACTGGTAAAGTTATCATCTCGTACTGGTAATTGGTAATGTTATCATCAAGTCGTACTGGTAATTGGTAATGTTATCATCAATTACTGCCAATGTTATCATCAAGTCGTACTGGCAATGTTATCATCAAGTACTGGTAATGTTATCATCAAGTACTGGTAACGTCATCATCAAGTCGTACTGGTAATTGGTAATGTTATCATCAATTACTGCCAATGTTATCATCAAGTCGTACTGGTAATGTTATCATCAAGTACTGGTAATGTTATCATCAAGTACTGGTAACGTCATCATCAAGTCGTACTGGTAATTGGTAATGTTATCATCAATCACTGCCAATGTTATCATCAAGTCGTACTGGCAATGTTATCATCAAGTACTGGTAATGTTATCATCAAGTACTGGTAATGTTATCATCAAGTCGTACTGGTAATTGTATCTTCACTCAGTATTAAGAGACTTGAACAATACCCTGACCAATCAATATCCATAACATACATGTAATGTTCACTTCTTGATGGACTATATCCCCTGCCTGTGGGTGATGGCAGCTCAGGTTGTGAAACTTATCGCGGGAATAGACTAAACTCTCCTAACACAAGACGAAAAGAACCTCTCACTCTAAAACCTGATCATAAAAACATTTGAGCTTCCAATGACATTTTTCCAGACTAAGAGTGAGTGAATTATTGAATACTGACAACATTCAGAGGAAAACTTCTTAAAAGAATTGACTCAAGGTGAGAGGAAGGCGTTCGTACAACACCAGGAGGATTGGCAAGTGGATTATACTAAACTTTGTGCCAGACGAACGCAAGGTGAATTATTTACACTTTCGCCTCTTTCAAGGTGACTGGTTCGGTGACGTCAATTCATCTATATTGAGTTAAAAGAGTCGAGTGACGTCAATTCATCTATACTGGGCTATATAGAGTCGAGTGTAACCTAAAGACAAAAACGAAAGAAATAAATAGTATTAAATGAGATGGAGAAGCTGTTCAAGGTAGAGAGAACTACCTAACTGGGAGAGAATTAAATAACTCTGGGACGAACTGAGTGAATTAGAGAAGAAAATATCGAATCTGAGGTAAAAGTTCAATCAATAGACAACCATTTACTGAGCTAATGAAGAAATTGATGAGTTAAACGAGACATTGATCAGTTGGGAAGAAACGAATGAGTCAAGATGAACGAGTTTAAGGGAGGGGGGGGAGGAGTTGAAATGGATGGAAGAACGAGAGGGAGATGCCGGGAGGACTCACTCACTCAGGACAAGGACACTGGGCTCGGGAGGTGGTGGGAGAGGTGGAGAGGGTGAGGGTGGAGGAGAGGGTGAGGGAGGTGAGAGGATGGAGAGGTGAGAGGTGAGGGTGATGGAGGTGGGAGAGGTGGGGAGGTGGGGGGAGGGAGGGGTGGAGAGGTGAGGGGGGAGGTGGAGAGGGGAGGAGGAGGGGGTGAGAGGGAGAGGGTGGGGAGGTGAGGGGGTGAGGAGGTGGGGAGAGGTGAGAGGTGGGGGGAGGTGAGGGTGGGGAGGTGAGGGGTGGGAGAGGGAGGGAGTGGTGAGGGGAGAGGTGAGAGGTGAGAGGTGGGGAGGTGGGGAGAGGAGAGGTGAGGGGTGGGGAGGTGAGGAGGTGGGAGGAGGAGGTGATGAGGGGGGGAGGTGGATGAGGGAGGTGGGGGGTGAGAGGTGAGGGGTGGGAGAGAGGGGTGGGGAGTGAGGGGTGGGGAGGTGAGGGATGGGAGGTGAGGGGGTGGGAGAGGTGAGAGGGTGTGGAGGTGAGAGGATGGGGAGGTGGAGGGTGAGGGTGATGGAGGTGAGGGATGGGGAGGTGAGAGGGTGGGGATGGGTGGGAGTGAGGAGGGGAGGTGAGGGAGGTGAGGGAGAGGTGAGGGGTGGAGAGGTGAGAGGATGCGATGGGGCGGAGAGGTGGAGGATGGGGAGGTGATGAAGGAGGGAGGGGGAGGTGAGGGGAGGTGGGAGAGGTGAGGGATGGGAGGTGGATGGGGGTGGGAGAGGTGAGAGGGTGGGAGAGGTGGGGAGATGGGGGGTGGGAGAGGTGAGAGGGTGGGGAGGTGAGAGGATGGGAGGTGAGGGGGTGGGAGAGGTGAGAGGATGGGGATGGAGGGAAGGGGAGGTGAGGGGGTGGGAGGGAGGGGGGGGGAGGTGATGGGGGGTGGGAGGGGGTGGGAGGTGCGAGGGAGGGGAGTGAGGGTGGGAGAGGTGAGGGGTGGGAGAGGTGAGAGGATGGGGAGGGTGAGAGGGGGAGGTGGATGGGTGGTGATGTGATGGGGGTGGGGAGGTGAGAGGTGGGAGAGGTGATGTGAGGTGGAGATGAGGGGTGGGGGAGGGAGGAGGATGGGAGGTGGGAGGGTGAGGGGGTGGGAGAGGTGAGAGGATGGGGAGGAGGGGTGGGGAGGTGCGATGAGGTGATGGAGAGGTGAGGGTGAGAGGTGGGGAGGAGATGATGGGTGAGGAGAGGTGTGGAGATGTGGGGAGTGTGAGGATGATGAGAGGTGGGGAGGGAGAGGATGGGGAGGTGAGGAGGTGGGAGAGGTGGATGGAGGTGGGGTGAGGTGAGAGAATGGGGAGGTGAGGGGGGTGGGAGAGGTGAGGGGTGGGAGAGGTGAGAGGATGGGGAGGAGGGGTGCGGAGAGGTGAGGGGGGGGAGTGAGAGGAGGGGGAGGTGAGGGGTGGGAGAGGGAGGAGGGGGAGGTGAGGGGTGAGAGGAGGGTGGATGAGGTGAGGAGGGATGGGGAGGTGAGGGGGTGGGAGAGGTGAGGGGTGGGGGTGGGGTGGGAGAGGGAGGGGTGGGAGGGTGAGAGGAGGGAGGTGTGGGGAGTGAGGGGTGTGGGAGGTGAGGGATTGGGTGGGTGAGGGGTGGGAGGTGAGAAGATGGGAGGTGAGGGGTGGGAGGTGAGGGGGTGAGGAGAGGTGAGAGGATGGGGAGGGAGGTGGGAGGAGGAGGTAGGAGATGAGGTGAGAGAAGGTGGGAGGTGAGGATGGGATGATGAGAGGGGTGAGAGGTGAGGTGAGGGGTGAGGGGGTGGGAGGTGAGGGGGTGGGGAGGTGGAGGTGCGAGGTGGGAGGGTGAGAGGAGTGATGAGGTAGAGGTGCAGGGGTGGGAGAGGTGAGGGTGGGGAGGTGAGAGGATGGGGGATGCGTGAGGGGTGGGGGAGGAGGATGGGAGGGAGGATGGGAGAGGTTAGAAGGGGGTGGAGAGGTGAGAGAGGATGGGAGGAGGTGACGGGGGGGAGGGGGGGGGGAGAGGTGAGGGATGGGGAGGTCGAGGATGCGAGGTGGGGGGAGGTGGGAGGAGGATGGGGAGGTGAGAGGATGGGGAGGTGAGGGGTGGGAGAGGTGAAGGGGTGGGGGAGGTGATGATGGGAAGGTGGAGGGGGTGGGAGAGGTGAGGGGGGATGTGGGGAGGTGGGAGGAAGTGGGAGGGGGAGATGAGAGATGGGGAGGGAGGGGTGGGAGAGGTGAGGGGTGGGAGAGGTAGGGGTGGGGAGGGGGTGGGAGAGGTGAGGACGGGAGGTGCAAGGGGGGGGAGAGGAGGGGAGGTGAGAGGTGAGGGTGGGGAGGTGAGGGGTGGGAGGGTGAGGGGGTGGGAGGTGAGGGGTGGGGAGGTGAGGGAGGGTAAGAGAGGTGAGGGTGGGAGGTGAGAGGTGGGAGGTGAGGGGAAGGGTGGGAAGGTGAGGGGGTGGGAGGTGAGAGAGGGGTGGGAGGTGGGAGGATGGGGAGGTGAGGGGTGGGAGAGGTGAGGATGGGGAGGTGAGGGGTGGGGAGGGAGGTGAGGGGTGGGGAGGGTGAGGGGGTGGGGAGGTGGGGGTGGGAAGGTGAGGTGGGGGGGGAGGGGGGATGGGGAGGTGAGAGGATGGGGAGGTGGGGATGGGGAGACTGAGAGGGATGGGAGACGTGAG
Organism: Homarus americanus; assembly: GCF_018991925.1. Lineage (NCBI taxonomy): Eukaryota > Metazoa > Arthropoda > Malacostraca > Decapoda > Nephropidae > Homarus > Homarus americanus. The sequence goes on along the minus strand of NW_024739542.1, from coordinate 6,860,888 downwards.
GGTGGGGAGACGTGAGGGGGTGGGGGTGGGGGTGGGAGACGTGAGGGGTGGGGTGAGAGGATGGGAGGTGAGAGGATGGGGGAGTTGAGGGATGGGGAGGTGAGGAGGGGGTGGGTTGGAGAGAGTCGGTGATTGATCGGACAGCACAAATCTCTGAAAGGTAGTTGGAGGTAAAAAAAAGATAAATTATATACAGTATATGGTGAAAATAAAAGTCAAAACATCATAATAAACAAAGATGATAAATAACAGCTGTAAGGATCTCAAAATCATTAAACTATAAAGGAAATAAAAGTTTCGAGACAAATAAAATAAAATAAAAGCAGTCATTAGTAATAGACCAAGATGGAAGTTGTAGCAACGATACTCGAGGTTAATGTTATAAAGGTGTTTAATTACTGTTAATGTGACCGGTCAGCATAATGTTGTGGATTTGGTGAGGATAAAGAGTAAGATGGGAGTGTTAAAGGTGAGGTTGAGGACAGTGGGGGAAGAATGGGGAGAGTGGGAGGGAGGGAGGAGGAGGGAGGGAGGAGGTGAGGTGGTGGTGGGAAGGAGGGTGAGGTGAGTGAGAGGAGAGGTAGGGTGAGTGAGTGAGTGGGTGAGAGGGAGGGAGAGTGAATGGGAGGGAAGAAGAAGAAGGGGAGAGTAGGACGAGTCTGTAAAATTAACTCTTTACGAAGATTTGACAAAGGATATTGGGATAACGATGGAGATATGCGGAGAAGGGAACGGATCAAAACACAGGGGAGGAGGAGGAGAATAAGTCGACTGAACATGGAACGTGTGGACGAATATGGAAGACTGACAAAAAGCAAAAATATGTTGATAGGAAGTACATAAAGGAACAATTGAAACTTACGAGAAAACGGGAAGGTTACTAAGACACATGCTAAGATTAGATAACAATGGTAGGATGAGGGAAAGAATAAGTCCATGAAAACGACGAGGGACCGAGGAAATATCCTTAGGTACGCCAGTGTAAGCAACTACGGTGCATTAGTGTAGCGTAGCTCGTTAATACATCCTGAGGCAAGAGTAAAAGCCTTAAGTGCATTAAAACAGGTTTCTCTCTGTCAGCAGGGTGGTAAAGATAAGTCCCAACATGCTAGTGGTGCGCAGTGCGCTACACCGTCATGGGTCCTACCCTCGGCTTTACCTTTTGGATCTGTCAGGATGAAGAGAAGAAAACATGATGATTAGCACAGGTCGCATTGTTCCTCTTTATTTATGTAACTCCTGATTAACTATATCTTTACTGGTCAGCCAAAGGTTAAGATATTGAGGTTAGTCATTAATATTTTAGTTCTCATCTGTGTTAGGTACACTAAGGTGTGTTAAGACAAGAGTCAAGTGTTGGACATCTTGGTGGTCTCACCCACGTACAGTACAACAGTAGGTAAGACACACCAAGGTTATAAACATGACAGCGTCAGTATTGTCATACTTCTGACGGTAACAGTTAATGTTGGTTATGATAAAACAACCAAGTATAAATAGTTCTCCATATATATATATATATATATATATATATATATATATATATATATATATATATATATATATATATATATATATATATATATATATATATATATATATATATATATATATATATATATATGTACGTCACACTAAATAGAAAGAATTGTAAAATAGCGACAATATGTATATTTTTTTTAATTGAGACTAGCCCATACATGGGGACGATCATACAGAAGGTAATAATGCAAACTGTAAGTGAATAAAAAACAACAATCTAACATAACTTAGATATAATTTGGTGATATTGTGAGACAAAACGAAACTTAAATATAATATATGACACTGTACAATACTGTAGTGTGTATATGAAGCAAGGCTCACTAACACACAGAGATAAAGAAAATAGCTGTCTTATTCGGCAAAAACAATTATTTCTAAAGATTACTCACTGACTTAAACACACACACACACACACACACACACACACACACACACACACACACACACACACATACACACACACACACCCACACACACACACACACACACACACACACACACACACACACACACACACACACACACACACACACACACACACACACACACACACACACACTACCACACAACACACACACACACACACACACACAAACACACACACACACACACACACACACACACACACACACACACACACACACAACACCCACCCACACACCCACACACACCCACATACACACACCCACACACACACACACATACATACATTTGCTGCTTTATATAAGACGCCATTTACTATCATGCCATAATGAAACCGTCCATAACTTAGAACGAGCAAGGTTGGGTGAGTTGGGCTGAATATTATTAATGGTGCTGTTCATTTTATAATTTGCATTATCATATCTATATTAATCAGTCATACATGTAGATCATATAATAACTGTATATATATATATATATATATATATATATATATATATATATATATATATATATATATATATATATATATATACGTAACAAATCAAAAGCCAACATGATAAAACACAACGTATACTGTATAATAATATATGGTTACTGCAGGCGAACGAGAAGTCAGGCTGATGTGTGGCTGGGACCCGTCAGTATAATAAACATCCCCATTAATCTCGTCTTATTTGTAAACTCTTGTTAACATCATGTTACCACAAAACACATTACTCGTTGACACAACAATAAAAATTATTTGTTAACGCTGGGGATGGTAATTATTCTGGCCTGATTAGATAACATATGGGCGGGCAGGGCATCTAGTGCCACTGAAAATAACACTTTACATTATAAAGAGGAGGCGACGAGTCCCACTGAGAGTGAACATCAGCCCTGGACCCCTGCACGTCACCCTACAAGTGACGCCAGCAAACCCTCTCCCGACACCCTGGTTGCTCCACATTCTTCGAGGTTCAATTTAAAGTGACAATGAACGTGTCTCTGAACCTTAAAAGATGTCCATAAGGCAGCCAGTGTTCTCGGTGGGGTGTATATGTCTATCCTACAAGTGGTGGCGGTTGTGGTGGTGGTGGTGAGGGACTAAACGAAGCTGGGGTAAAAAACACACCCAATGGGGAGCTAAAGGGGCGTAAAGAATACAACATGTGGTGAAAAAGCTCATGGGACCATAAACAAACCGAGTGGTGAACACACCGTGTGGGGTATAGGGAGTGTATGAGTGCGGACAGCGAGTGGAGTTAACACATCATGTGAGGAGGAGCTAAATAAGGGGCAGAAACACAACATCAGGATGATTACATTAACTAGGGGATGATTGGAGGGTAGGATGATAACGAGTGAGGGAATGCAGCGTGAGGGAGGAGGTGAGGAGGGTTGGGAAGGATGGAGAGTGGCGGGTCACAACGTGTAGGGAGGAGGGAGAGAGGAGGAGGGATGGCATATATTTACCTCTCCAACCTTGGCGGGGCATGAAAACATAGAGAGGGAAGTGGGTCACAATGTTGCATGTCGAGTACAGCTAAACTTTTTACTAGGTCTCCTCTTACTGCCTTCACTTATTCGCCTCTGTCTGTCTCTACGTCTCTCTCTCTCTCACTTCCTCTTTCTCTCTTTCCTTAGTTATCAATATGAAACTTCTCAACCTCTTAGTTTTATTTCCCAAACTATTTCTTTAAAATAATCGACCTTTTCCTTCAGTAAGTATATTCGACTTTGTTTGTGTTCGACTATTCAACTTAACACAGTTTTTATTTTTTTTAATGCAATTCTAATACTTATTCTTAAGTAAAATTATTCAGCCTCTTATAAGATGATCTCAGTATTTTGTGTAAGCTTAGACTTCAGAGTTCATCTTTTTTAAATAAACAAGCTTTTGTTTTTGTGCATAATGTTCTTCTATGTTTAGGTTTTGTTAAATTAAAGCATTAAGACATTACTCATAATTTATCGTTTGTTTTAATTCTCGAGGCTTTTTTTTTTAGTCGACTCTTTTTAACAGTTGTTGGACAGTACAGCGACATTACTGATACTTTTATACGTGTTCCCCCAGGAGCCGGGCAGCCTTAGTGGAGTCTCTTAAAACCAGACTATTGCTCAAAGTCTTTTAATCTTTATGACCCTTGGTGATAAAAATGTTGTTGCATCTTTTAAAGTTATACCTCCGACTATATTTCATAACTGCAATAAAGTGCGTGTTCTCCTAGCATGGAATCTTATATACGTCTACTACAGTATATGTTGTCATCTATGTGTTCCGTCGTCTACTATATGTTGTCATCTATGTGTTCCGTCGTCTACTATATGTTGTCATCTATGTGTTCCGTCGTCTACTATATGTTGTCATCTATGTGTTCCGTCGTCCTATGTCATCTATTTCCCGTCTACTATATTTTCATCTATTTCCGTCTCTAATGTTGCATCTATGTTCCGTCGTTCTATATTTGTCTTGTCCGTCGTCTACTATATTTGTCATCTTTCTCTAATATTTTCATCTGTCGTCTACTATATGTTGTCATCTATGTGTTCCGTCGTCTACTATATGTTGTCATCTATGTGTTCCGTCGTCTACTATATGTTGTCATCTATGTGTTCCGTCGTCTACTATATGTTGTCATCTATGTGTTCCGTCGTCTACTATATTTTATCTATGTGTTCCGTCGTCTACTATATGTGTTCCGTCGTACTGTGTTCCTCTATGAGACAATGAGAGAGTGGTACGTGAAATAGATGATTCTAATCTTCCTCTGTGTTTAGCTGAAGAACCTACAATTATAACCTATTGTTTTTCTTTGAACAACTAAATCACGAGATGAACCCAACGCTTATTGACGAAGACACAAGACCGTGACAAAATTCCTGATGTACTGACGAAATAAACTTGGGAGGACAAGCAATTAATCCAACAAAGATTTTTAATTATTATTTTTTCTAAAGCTGTTCATGGTTGTGAAAAATGAAGCATGTCAATATCTTAATAAACTAACTGAACCCTTAAGGGCACTAAACTATTCTTATGTTAGACGAACCGGGTCGTTTTGATTACAAATTTAAAAGAAATCTCAAATGTTTTCCTCCACAGAACAAAATTAGAGTAATGTTTTCCACAGCTTCACCATCAGAGTTAATATCAGGAGGAAACTCTCGCTTCTCCTATACACAAAGACATGACGGCAGAGTTTACATCAAGACTCTAGTGGCTGTGATTAAAATACCCCGAAAAACAAAAAAAAAAAAAAAACAAAGCAAACATGAAGGATTTTGTTTATCCTCAGTAAGAAATGATGACGAAATCCCCTGTGTTCATTTAAAGTTGCTCTGCTTGTCTGTTTTACCTCCCGAGTTATATATACCTCCGAGTGAGTTATTTACCCCAATAGCCCACTCACTACAGAACAACTAACTTTATATAATACAGGATATATAACAATAAATTCAGAGTAACAGAATTACACCAAATCTATACAAGAAGCTGCATTAAGTCAAACATATCGGAGTATATTAACGAATCCTTCAGTAATGACATGTCGGGAATATCTGATCGTAAAACATAAGATATTTTTCCTTAGACTGTTGACTTTGTAATTAATGTGTGTGTGTGTGTGTGTGTGTGTGTGTGTGTGTGTGTGTGTGTGTGTGTGTGTGTGTGTAGAAGAGATTTACTCATCATACAAGTTGTCATCCTTTAGTTCACGTCTTCCCGTCATCGTCAGTAACTATCAACACAAGTCACACACGTTACAGCTCCTCTAGACAAAACAACGTTGACAAGATGTTGGCAGTAAGAGGAACCATAGCAAAAAAGCAACAGTTCATTAGCAAGCGATAAATGCATCATACTCTTTTTTTTTTTTAATTATATAGTGAGCAAGCCACCTCATAAGCCACCTCATGCGTCGTTTAAGAGGAGCTTGGACAAAGCTGCGAAGACATATTTAAAGCCACAGTCGTGAGGTCACAGTGAACAAGGTAATGAAGTTGACCTCCTTACTCCTAGTGATATAAAGGGATAATAGTAAATATCTAATTCACCCGAGATTTTGTTGAGTTGAATCTAATTATTTTTTCTTTAATTCATAAGATGCCTGGACAGATAAATTCTTATACTGTACACACAAACGGACGGACATATGAAAATCTGACGACATGTAAAACTGAATGAAAGCAAAAAAAAAAAAAAAAATCACTTTATTATTACAAAATATTGGGACATGAAAGCGAGTCGGGACTGTTTATATATAGTTGGGGGAGGAAGTTCTCTGTGTTTATTATTGAATATTAATAATTTAAACTGAAATTATTGTACAGAGAAAAAAAAAGTTAATTGGTACAAGAAGAAATACAGGTGAATTTTTTTGTAATCAGGTATAAAAAGGATTTAAAGAGTTAAGGAGGACAATCACACTCGTCTATTGTAACAAGAAACTTAATGCGTTGTATTGATCTCTGATGATGAGGGTAACAACTAAAACATATATATTTTTTGTACGATGGCGAAGTTTGGTAACCGATTAAGACAAACATTTAATAACTTGGGTGACTGACTGACTGACTTCATGGTTTCCCAGACTTTTAAATGTCTACTTTACCATCTATCGAATTTTGTTGAAGCCGGAATGTGGAGGACATTAATTCCTTGTTATCATTCGTCGGTTCGGAAACATGTCGGAGGTGAAGTATTAGACCCGCCCGAGTAGCATTCGTCACAACCAAGGTCTCCCCAGCCACACGTGAGGTCACGACTGGGCGTCAAAGATGCGCGTGTGGAGAGAAAGGCAAGCATAGAGGAGGTGAGGCTCCTCCCCGCAGGGATTTGCGTAAGACACCATAGCCTATACTTACCAACGTATGGCGCAGCATCTTTTTTGTGTAATACATTGGTTAGAATGGAATAGGTGACAATTGAGATATTGCACATAATCCAACAAAAATACACGAGTGCAAAGTAAAAAAGAGAAATGTTTGGCAAGTCTGAGATAGTAATAAACTCTACTCCGATGTGTGGTGAGATGAGTCGTTTAGATTTTATTATCATTTTATTTTTTTGGTGGGGAGGAGGTGGAGGGGAGACAAGGATATTAGTTTTGAGTTCATAAAAACAAAATCGTTCAGACGTTCAGAGCAACGCAATGATGTTCTTGCTAAAGCCTATTAGAGTGTGATAACCCAGCCGAAGCTGTAGTATCAACTCCAGCACAACGTTACAACACCGCAGTAATTGAATGATTCCTTTGCTGTTACAAAAAAGGATCCAGTCAAATTCAGTTATTGCTCTGAACAGAAGTGATAATGAAGCGTCTGATTTTGTTTTAGTCACGAGGTTTGGACCCATATTAATACAATACAGAATTACAGGTCTCGTCTGAAGGAAGGTTACCTGCTGGTTCAGCCCGAAAGAAACAACTCCAGACCGAAAAATAAAAATAACAGTAATTTCCTCAGTGTTAAATTGTCTTGTGATTTATGACAGTAAAATATTGAAAGAAATGCCAAGATGACGACTTAAATTACAGGTACGACAAAGGTAAGAAATTAATTACTAAAACAAGGACTTAAAGTGTGTAAAGGATAAAAGAGACTTAACGTTTGAATGATAAGTGACTATATAAAGGTAAATCGACAGGCTATAAAATTTTTAACAAATCAAACGTCGTAAAACTCCACATGACAAATACTTTCATCATCAACGTTGAATTAAATGAAAATTAATTCGAAATAATTAACTCCCATTCATTAAAACAAAGACGATACATAAAAAATTAATTAAAAAATCTAATTATATCCAAACCTCTTCAAACAAAACACAACCAAACAACTTTTTTTTTTTCAATAGTCATCATCAATTATTTCCCAAAAAATCAAATTTCTCTCTATAACAAAGACTCATCAAACCACAGCCATCTATTGTTCTCTCCAGAATATTTGAGCAGACAACAAGATAAGTAAGTGATAGTGGGAGTAGGGAACCTCACCCTGGGGTGTCCGGAACTCGATGGTGGTGGAGAGGCGGTCCTGATTCCTACTGGCCTTCTCGTCGAACTGCGGCGCCCGAAGGTTCTTGGCTCTGATGGTCACACGGTAGGTGGTGTTGGGAGACAAACCTGTGAGGTGGTGGTAGATGGTTATTGTTGGTGGGTGGTTGGTGATTGTTGTTGTTGGTAGTGGTGGTAGGTGGTTATTGTTGGTAGTGGTGGTAGGTGGTTGTGTTGGTGGGTGGTTGGTGATTGTTGTTGTTAGTAGTGGTGGTAGATGGTTATTGTTGGTGGGTGGTTGGTGATTTTGTTGTTGGTAGTGGTGGTAGGTGGTTATTGTTGGTAGTGGTGGTAGGTGGTTGTTGGTGGGTGGTTGGTGATTGTTTGTTGGTAGTGGTGGTAGATGGTTATTGTTGGTGGGTGGTTGGTGATTGTTGTTGTTGGAAGTGGTGGTAGGTGGTTATTGTTGGTAGTGGTGGTAGGTGGTTATTGTTGGTGGTGGTGGGTGATCGGTGATTGTTATTGTTGGTAAGGTGGTAGATGGTTATTGTTGGTGGTGGTGGGTGGTCGGTGATTGTTATTGTTGGTAATGGTGGTGGGTGGTTATTGTTGGTAGTGGTGGTAGGTGGTTATTGTTGGTTGTGGTGGGTGGTTGGTGATTGTTGTTGTTGGTAATGGTTGTAGATTGTTATTGTTGGTAGTGGTGGTAGATGGTTTTATTGTTGGTGGGTGGTTGGTGATTGTTGTTGTTGGTATGGTTGTAGATTGTTATTGTTGGTAGTGGTGGTAGGTGGTTATTGTTATTGGTGGTGGTAGGTGGTTATTGTTGTTGGTGGTGGGTGGTCGGTGATTGTTATTGTTGGTAGTGGTGGTAGATTGTTATTGTTGGTAGTGGGCAGGTGGTTATTGTTGTTGGTGGTGGGTGGTCGGTGATTGTTATTGTTGGTAATGGTTGTGTTATTGTTGGTAGTGGTGGTGGTTGTTATTGTTGTTAGTGGTGGTAGGTGGTTGTGTTGGTGGGTGGTTGGTGGTTATTGTTGGTGGTGGTTGGTGATTGTTGTTGTTGGTAATGGTTGTAGATTGTTATTGTTGGTAGTGGTGGTAGGTGGTTATTGTTGTTGGTGGTTGGGTGGTCGGTGATTGTATTGGTTAATGGTTGTAGATTGTTGTTATTGTTGGTAGTGGTGGTAGGTGGTTATTGTTGGTTGTGGTGGGTGGTTGGTGATTGTTGTTGTTGGTAATGGTGGTAGGTGGTTATTGTTGGTAATGGTGGTAGGTGGTGGTTGTGTTGGTAGTGGTGGTAGGTGGTTATTGTTGGTAGTGGTGGTAGGTGGTTAGTGTTGGTGGTGGTGGGTGGTCGGTGATTATTGTTGGTAATGGTTGTAGATTGTTATTGTTGGTGGTGGTGGTAGATTTTGTTGGTAGTGGTGGTAGATGGTTATTGTTGTTGGTGGTGGTGGTCGGTGATTATTATTGTTGGTATGGTTGTGGGTGTTATTGTTGGTAGTGGTGGTAGATTGTTATTGTTGGTAGTGGTGGTAGGTGGTTATTGTTGTTGGTGGTGGGTGGTCGGTGATTGTTATTGCTGGTAATGGTTGTAGGTGGTTATTGTTGTTGGTGGTGGGTGGTCGGTGATTGTTATTGTTGGCAGTGGTGGTAGGTGGTTTATTGTTGGTGGTGGGTGGTCGGTGATTGTTATTGTTGGTAATGGTTGTAGGAGGTTATTGTGGTGGTGGTGGGTGGTCGGTGATTGTTATTGTTGGTAATGGTGGTAGGTGGTCATTGTTGTTGTTGGTGGGTGGTCGGTGATTGTGTGTTGGCAGTGGTGGTAGGTGGTCATTGTTGTTGGTGGTGGGTGGTCGGTAGTTATTTGGTATGGTTGTAGGTGGTCATTGTTGTTGTTGGTGGTGGGTGGTCGGTGATTGATGTTGTTGGTAATGGTTGTGGAGGTTGTTGTTGGTGGTGGTGGGTGGTCGGTGATTGTTATTGTTGGTAATGGTGGTAGGTGGTTATTGTTGGTGGGTGGTCGGTGATTGTTGTGTTGGTAATGGTGGTAGGTGGTCATTGTTGTTGGTGGTGGTGGTCGTTGATTGTTATTGTTGGTAATGGTTGTAGGTGGTTATTGTTGGTGGTGGTGGGTGGTCGGTGATTGTTGTTAGTAGTGGTGGTAGGTGGTCATTGTTGTTGGTGGTGGGTGGTCGGTGATTGTTATTGGCATGGTTGAGGAGGTTATTGTTGGTGGTGGGTGGTCGGTGATTATTATTGTTGGTAATGGTTGTAGGTGGTTATTGTTGGTAGTGGTGGTAGGTAGTTGTGTTGGTAGTGGGTGGTCGGTGATTGTTATTGTTGGTAATGGTGGTAGGTGGTTATTGTTGGTGGTGGTGGGAGTTGTATTTGGTGGTGGTGGTGGTCGGTGATTGATATTGTTGGTAATGGTTGTAGGTGGTTATTGTTGGTGGTGGTGGGTGGTCGGTGATTGATATTGTTGGTAATGGTTGTAGGTGGTTATTTTGTTGGTGGTGGGTGGTCGGTGATTGTTAGCAGTGGTGGTAGGTGGTTATTGTTGTTGGTGGTGGGTGGTCGGTGATTGTTATTGTTGGTAATGGTTGCAGGTGGTTGTTTGGTGGTGGTGGGTGGTCGGTGATTGTTATTGTTGGTAATGGTGGTGAGTTGGTTATTGTTGGAGTGGTGGTAGGTGGTTATTGTTGGTGGTGGTGGGTGGTCGGTGATTGATGTTGTTAATGGTTGTAGGTGGTGATGGTGGTGGTGGGTGGTCGGTGATTGATATTGCTGGTAATGGTTGTAGGTGGTTATTGTTGGTGGTGGTGGTTGGTCGGTGATTGTTATTGTTGGTAATGGTTGTAGGTGGTTATTGTTGGTGGTGGTGGGTGGTCGGTGATTGTTGGTAATGGTGGTAGATTGTTGTTGTTGGTGGTGATGGGTGGTCGGTGATTGTTATTGTTGGTAATGGTTGTAGAGTGGTTATTGTTGGTGGTGGTGGGTGGTCGGTGTTGATATTGTTGGTAATGGTTGTAGGTGGTTATTGGTGGTCGGTGTTGTTGTTGGAATGTGAGTGATTGTTGTTGTTGTTGGTAGTGATGAGTGGTTATTGTTGGTAATATTGGTACATTGTTATTGGTAGCGGTGGTGGTGGATATTGTTGATGATGGTGGTAGGCGTTTGTGATGGTATATTGTTGGTAGTGGTGGTAGCGGGAGGTGGAGCTTGTTGTTGTTGTTGGTAGTGGTGGTGGCGGAGGTAGAGGTCTTGTTGTTGTTGTTGGTAGTGGTGGTGGTGGAGGTAGAGGGTCTTGTTGTTGTTGGTAGTGGTGGTGGCCTGGAGTGGTGGTCTTGTTGTTGTTGTTGTTGTTGGTAGTGGTGGTGGCCGGAGTAGGAGTCTTGTTGTTGTTGTTGGTAGTGGTGGTGGCTGGAGAGTAGAGGTCTTGTTGTTGTTGTTGGTAGTGGTGGTGCCGGGAGAGTAGAGGTCTTGTTGTTGTTGTTGGTAGTGGTGGTGGCCTGGAAGTAGGGGTCTTGTTGTTGTTGTTGTTGGTAGTGGTGGTGGCCGGGAGAGTAGAGGTCTTGTTTTGTTGTTGTTGGTAGTGGTGGTGGCCTGGAGTAGAGGTCTTGTTTGTTGTTGGTAGTGGTGGTGTGGTAGGTGGGTCTTGTTGTTGTTGTTGGTAGTGGTGGTGGCCTGGAGAGTGGGTCTTGTTGTTGTTGTTGGTGGTAGTGGTGGTGGCCTGGAGGTAGAGGTCTTGTTGTTGTTGTTGGTAGTGGTGGTGGCCTGAGAGTAGAGGTCTTGTTGTTGTTGTTGGTAGTGGTGGTGGCCTGGAGGTAGGTCTTGTTGTTGTTGTTGTTGGTGGTGGTGGTTGCCTGGAGAGTAGAGGTCTTGTTGTTGTTGTTGGTAGTGGTGGTGGCCTGGAGGTAGAGGTCTTGTTGTTGTTGTTGGTAGTGGTGGTGGCCTGGAGTAGAGTTCTTGTTGTTGTTGTTGGTAGTGGTGGTGGCCTGGAGGTAGAGTTCTTGTTGTTGTTGTTGGTAGTGGTGGTGGCCTGGAGGTAGAGGTCTTGTTGTTGTTGTTAGTGGTGGTGGTGGCCTGGAGAGTAGAGGTCTTGTTGTTGTTGTTGGTAGTGGTGGTGGCCGGGAGAGTAGAGGTCTTGTTGTTGTTGTTGGTAGTGGTGGTGGCCTGGAGTAGAGGTCTTGTTGTTGTTGTTGGTAGTGGTGGTGGCCTGGAGAGTAGAGGTCTTGTTGTTGTTGTTGCTGGTAGTGGTGGTGGCCTAGAGTAGAGGTCTTGTTGTTGTTGTTGGTAGTGGTGGTGGCCTGGAGTAGAGGTCTTGTTGTTGTTGTTGGTTGGTGTGGGAGGTAGAGGTCTTGTTGTTGTTGTTGTTGGTAGTGGTGGTTGCCTGGAGTAGAGGTCTTGTTGTTGTTGTTGGTAGTGGTGGTGGCCGGGAGGTAGAGGTCTTGTTGTTGTTGTTGTTGGTAGTGGTGGTGGCCTGGAGAGTAGAGGTCTTGTTGTTGTTGTTGTTGGTAGTGGTGGTTGTCAGGGAAGTGAGGTCTTGTTGTTGTTGTTGTTGGTAGTGGTGGTGGCCGGAGAGTAGGAGTCTTGTTGTTGTTGTTGGTAGTGGTGGTGGCCCGGGAGTAGAGGTCTTGTTGTTGTTGGTAGTGGTGGTTTGGAGGTGGGTCTTGTTGTTGTTGTTGGTAGTGGTGGTATTCGAGAGTAGGAGGTCTTGTTGTTGTTGTTGGGTGGTGGTACGAATAGAGGTCTTGTTGTTGTTGTTGTTGGTAGTGGTGGTTGCCTGAGAGTAGAGGTCTTATTGGTGGTGGTGGCCGGGAGAGTAGAGGTCTTGTTGTTGTTGGGTAGTGGTGGTGCCCGAGTAGAGTGAGGTCTTGTTGTTGTTGTTGGTGGTGGCTGCTGAGAGAGAGGTCTGTTGTTGTTGTTGGTGGTGGTACGGGAGTAGAGGTCTTGTTGTTGTTGTTGGTAGTGGTGGTGGCCGGGAGAGTAGAGGCCTTGTTGTTGGTAGGTGGTTGCCTGGAGTGAGGTCTTGTTGTTGTTGTTGGTAGTGGTGGTCGGGAGAGTAGAGGTCTTGTTGTTGTTGGTGTGGTGGGGTGTTTTGTTTGTTGTAGTGGTGGTGGCGGAGAGTAGAGGTCTTGTTGTTGTTGTTGGTAGTGGTGGTGGCCAGAGTAGTTGGTTGTTGGTGAGGCCTGGAGTAGAGGTCTTGTTGTTGTTGTTGGTAGGTGGTGGCCTGAGAGTAGAGGTCTTGTTGTTGTTGTTGGTGGTGGTGGTGGCCGGGAGAGTAGAGGTCTTGTTGTTGTTGTTGTTGGTAGTGGTGGTGGCCTGGGAGAGTAGGTGGTCTTGTTGTTGTTTGGTGGTGGTGGTGGCCCGGAGAGCAGAGTCTTGTTGTTGTTGTTGGTAGTGGTGGTTTGGAGAGTAGAGGTCTTGTTGTTGTTGTTGTTGGTGGTGGTAGGCCTGGAGAGTAGAGGTCTTGTTGTTGTTGTTGGTAGTGGTGGTGGCCCGGAGAGATAGTCTTGTTGTTGTTGTTGGTAGTGGTGGTGGCCTGGAGAGTAGAGGTCTTTGTTGTTGTTGCAGTGGTGGTGGGGCCTGGAGAGTAGAGGTCTTGTTGTTGTTGTTGGTAGTGGTGGTGGCCTGAGAGTAGAGGTCTTTGTTGTTGTTGGTAGTGGTGGTCGAGAGTAGAGGTCTTGTTGTTGTTGTTGGGCTGGCCTGAGAGTAGAGGTCTTGTTGTTGTTGTTGGTAGTGGTGGTGGCCTGGAGAGTAGAGGTCTTGTTGTTGTTAAGGGTGGTGGTGGCCTGGAGAGTAAGGAGGTCTTGTTGTTGTTGTTGGTAGTGGTGGTGGCCGGAGAGTAGAGGTCTTGTTGTTGTTGCTGGTAGGTGGTGCTGGAGAGAGAGGTCTTGTTGTTGTTGTTGGTAGGTGGTGGCCTGGAGAGAGGTCTTGTTGTTGTTGTTGGTAGTGGTGGCCTGGAGAGTAGAGGCTGCTTGTTGTTGTTGTAGGTGGTGGCCGGAGAGTAGGAGGTCTTGTTGTTGTTGTTGGTAGTGGTGGTCCGGGAGAGTAGAGGTCTTGTTGTTGTTGTTTGCAGGTGGTGGCCTGGAGAGTAGAGGTCTTGTTGTTGTTGTTGGTAGTGGTGGCTGGGAGTAGAGGTCTTGTTGTTGTTGTTGGTAGTGGTGGTCGGGAGAGTAGAGGTCTTGTTGTTGTTGTTGGTAGTGGTGGTTGCCTGGAGAGTAGAGGTCTTGTTGTTGTTGTTGGTAGTGGTGGTGGCTGGAGAGTAGAGGTCTTGTTGTTGTTGTTGGTAGTGGTGGTGGCCCGGAGAGTAGAGGTCTTGTTGTTGTTGTTGGTAGTGGTGGTGGCCTGGAGAGTAGAGGTCTTGTTGTTGTTGTTGGTATGGTGGTGGCCGGAGTAGAGGTCTTGTTGTTGTTGGTAGTGGTGGTGCCGAGAGTAGGAGTCTTGTTGTTGTTGTTGGTAGTGGTGGTGGCCTGGAGAGTAGAGGTCTTTGTTGTTGTTGTTGGTAGTGGTGGTGTCGAGAGTAGGAGGTCTTGTTGTTGTTGTTGGTAGTGGTGGTGGCCTGGAGTAGAGGTCTTGTTGTTGTTGTTGTAGTGGTGGTGCCGGAGAGTAGAGGTCTTGTTGTTGTTGTTGGTAGTGGTGGTTGCCTGGGAGAGTAGAGGTCTTGTTGTTGTTGTTGGTAGTGGTGGTGTCCGGAGAGTAGAGGTCTTGTTGTTGTTGTTGGTAGTGGTGGTGGCCTGGAGAGTAGAGGTCTTGTTGTTGTTGTTTTGGTAGTGGTTGGCCTGGAGAGTAGAGGTCTTGTTGTTGTTGTTGGTAGTGGTGGTGGCCTGAGTAGAGGTCTTGTTGTTGTTGTTGGTAGTGGTGGTGGCCGGAGAGTAGAGGTCTTGTTATTGTTGCTGTTGTACCTAGGTGTTCGCCGAGAAGTCATGTATGCTACATTCTCTTTGTACGATCAAAGCTTCTACTCTCTTTTGTTGATCTTCCTTTCACTCTCTTTCTTATAGTTTTCTTTGACTCACATTGCCTCCTCCCCTTTTTGTTTACCTCTTTCTTTCTCTGCTTTCCTTTCTTTCTGCTTCTGTTTTGTCTCTCTCACTTTCTTTTCACCTTCGTCACTTCATCAACTGTGCCCCAACCTCATCATTTTACACACACATCTTACTCTCGCCGCCCAGTTCAACGCTAATTACTGGCTACTGAAAATCCACCTTAACTTAACTTACTCCTTCCAGGTCCGTCGCAGAGTCGAAAAGTAAAAACAAGTTAGCCAACAGCGCAAGAAGATCTTTGACATCACATAAAGCAGCTTAAGAGGAAAGATGGCGTGTGGTAAAGGAGAGAGAGCTCGTATCTTCATGTGGAGGATATGAAAACGCAATTACATCCATTGAAATTCTAGCGCCATGTGGCAACTCTTGATTACGTCAGCCCGGAGACCCCCACAAGACTTGATTTTCAGAGAAGTTTTCTTTTTAATTTTAATGGACTATTTATATCGATAGGTGCGTGCGTGCGTGCGTGCGTGCGTGCGTGCGGGTGTGTTGTAAGCTAGCCAAAACACTTCACCGTGGTCATAACTTTCCTCGACGTTTTGGATAATTTAGGTATATATTCATATATCTTAATAGAAAGAATAGAGACATTTGGTGATCTACAGTAATCCAAGGAACAATATTGATCATTAAAAGTTCTTTGGAACACCTGTAGTTATTACCAACGGAACCTACTGTATATCTGTTCCTGGTCTGATACTTTTCAATTAACTTTGAGATTCTGCTTCTACTAAGGTGATATACAGTATCTCAGAAGGAAAGACAATTAAGAAAAGTTGTATGTATGTATGTATGTATGTATGTATGTATGTATGTATGTATGTATGTATGTATGTATGTATGTATGTATGTATGTATGTATGTATGCATGTATGTATGTATGTATGTATGTATGTATGTATGTATGTATGTATGTATGTATGTATGTATGTATGTATGTATGTATGTATGTATGTATGTATGTATGTTTGTATGTATGTATGTATGTATGTATGTATGTATGTATGTATGTATGTATGTATGCATGTATGTATGTATGTATGTATGTATGTACCTGCCTCAGACACACATTACATGATCTCCCTTCAAGAAAGTAAGTGACACAGTAAACTAACTAACTCAACGTCCATCAAACATCATATCACTAGAAAATAATATTTTTTTTCTATGAGTGAGTCAAGTATAGAACGAGACCATAATAACATTGTAATCGAAACATAAAAGGCAGAATTTCATCGTCCATGTCTGTTGTGTGTAGGTGGTGTAATTTTGTCATATATGTCAGTCGGGAATTTCTCTCATAATTTTGGAAGTGGATCAATTAGCTATGACTCTCCATTTGGAATTGCAGTAATCTTAAAACCAGTTAGAATTGATGGTGGTTATACTGTATAAAGAGGTTGTCAAGAGGTAATTTTGTGACTACCTGTATTGTATTTCCTCTAAATTCACGACCGATATTGGCACCAGACATGATATAACTGGAGGGTCATCCATTATTTAAGTCGCGGCGGAGGATTTCAAAACACGAGGAACTGCCACTGAGGTCAACTGGATTATGTATGACCTTTTGCTGACGTCATAGTCATTACACACACAAACACACTGTCTGTCTCTCAATGTCTCTCCCTTTTCTCTTTTTTCTGCCTCTAGTTTTCTTTCACACAGACACACACACACACACACACACACTCCAACCCCCTCTTCGCACACACACACACACACACACACATTCTATAAGCTTGCTTCTTTCTCTGTTTTTTTTGTATTTCTGTGTCATTGTTTCTCTAACGCTTCTCTTCTAACCCCAAAAGTCACCCTTTGTAATATAATCCAAATTTTCATCACTTGCCTTACAACACACAACAGTGGCACGGGACGGCCTTACAACACAATAGTGCACGACGGCTCACAACACAACAGTGGTACTCTGGACGGCCTACAACACAACACAGTGGCACGGACGGCTTTACAACACAACAGTGGCACGGACGCCTACAACACAACAGTGGCACGGTGACCGGCCTATAAACACAACAGTGGCAATGGACGGCCTTACAGCACAACAGGTACGGACGGCCCATAACACAACATTGGCACGGACGCCTTACAACAACAATATCAGTGGCACGGACGGCCTTACAACACAACAGTGGCACGGCCTTACAACACAACAGTGGCACGGACGGCCTTACAACACAATAGTGGCACGGACGGCCTTTACAACACAACAGTGGCACGGACGCAGCCTTACAACACAAACAGTGCTGGACGGCCTACAACATAACAATGCCCACAACACAACAGGAAGGGGTGACGGCCTACAACACAACAGTGGCACGGCGGCCTTACAACACTATTAGTGGCACAGACGGCCTTACAACACAACAGTGGCACGGATTAGCCACAAACACAATATCATCAGGCACACGGCTCATACCACAACAGTGGTAACGGACGGCCTTAGCAACAGTGGCACGGACGGCCTTACAACACAACAGTGGCACGGATGCCTTACAACACAACAGTGGCAGGGATGCCTCACAACACAACAGTGGCACGGACGGCCTTAACACAAATATCAGTGGTAATGGTCGGCCTACAACACAACAGGCACGGGACGGCTCCACAACAGTGGTATTGGACGGCCTACAACACAACAGTGCATGGGCGGCCTTACAAATGTCAAATAGTGGCACGGATTTGCCCACAACAGTTGCACGGGCGGCCTTACAACACAACAGTGGCACGGACGGCTCCATAAACACAACAGTGGCACGGCCGGCCTTACAACACAACAGTGGCACGGACGGCCTACAACACAACAGTGGCACGGACGGCCTTACAACACAACAGTGGCAATGCACGGCCTTACAACACAACAGTGGCACGACGGCCTTACAACACAACAGTGGCACGGACGGCCTTACAACACAACAGTGGCATGGACGGCCTTACAACACAACAGCTGCACGGGCGGCCTTACAACACAACAGTGGCAGCCTGGACGCCTTACAACACAACAGTGGCATGGACGGCCTTACAACACAAATAGGTAATGGGCGGCCTTACAACACAACAGTGGCATGTGGGACGGCCTACAACACAACAGTGGCACGGGCGGCCTTACAACACAACAGTGGCATGGGCGGCCTTACAACACAACAGTGGCACGGGCGGCCTTACAACACAACAGTGGCACGGGCGGCCTTACAACACAATAGTGGCATGGACGGCCTTTACAACACAACAGTGGCACGGACGGCCTTACAACACAATAGGTATGGACGGCCTTACAACACAACAGTGGCACGGGTGGCCTTACAACACAACAGGGCACGGGCGGCCTTACAACACAACAGTGGCATGGGATTTGGCCTTACAACACAACAGTGGGACGGGCGGCCTTACAACACAAATGCGGCACGGGTGGCCTACAACACAACAGTGGCACGGGACGGCCTTACAACACAACAGTGGCAAGGACGGCCTTACAACACAATATCAGTGGGACGGGCGGCCTTACAACACACAGTGGTAATGGGCGGCCTTACAACACAATAGTGTGGCACGGACGCCTTACAACATCACAACAGTGGCATGGACGCCTTACATCACAACAGTGGCACGGACGGCCTTACAACACAACAGTGGCATGACGGCCTTACAACACAATAGTGGCATGGATTTGCCTTACAAATACAACAGTTGTACGGGCGGCCTTACAACACAACAGTGGCACGGACGCCTTACAACACAACAGTGGCATGGACACCTTACAACACAACAGGCACGGGCGGCCTACACACAACAGTGGCACGGGCGGCCTTTACAACACAATAGTGGTGCTGGACGGCTCTTACAACACACAGTGGGATGGCTTTACAACACAACAGTGGCACGGGCGGCCTTACAACACAACAGTGGCACGGGACGGCCTACAACACAACAGTGCATGGACGGCCTTACAACACAACAGTGGGACGGCGGCCTTACAACACAACAGTGGCACGGGCGGCCTTACAACACAACAGTGGCACGGATTTGCCTTACAACACACAGTGGCATGGACGGCCTTTACATCACAAATAGTGGCACGGGACGGCCTTTACAACACAATAGTGGCATGGACGCCTTACAACAACAGTGGCATGGATTTGCCTACAACACAACAGTTGCACGGGCGGCCTACAACACAAATAACAGTGGCACGGACGGCCTTACAACACAACAGTGGCATGGACGGCCTTACAACACAACAGTGGCACCGGCGGCCTTACAACACAATCAGTGGCATGGACGGCCCACAACACAAATGCGGCACGGGCGGCGCATAACACAACAGTGGCATGGGCGGCCTTACAACAATAACAGTGGCACGGGCGGCCTTACAACACAACAGTGGCACGGGCGGCCTTACAACACAACAGTGGCATGGACGGCCTTACAACACAACAGTGGTACGGGACGGCCTTACAACACACACAGTGGCATGGACGGCCTTACAACACAACAGTGGCACGGGCGGCCTACAACACAACAGGCACGGGCGGCCTTACAACACAACAGTGGCATGGACGGCCTTACAACACAACAGTGGGACGCATGGCCTTACAACACAACAGTGGCACGGGTGGCCTACAACACAACAGTGGCACGGGGACGGCCTACAACACAACAGTGGCATGGACGGCCTTACATCACAACAGTGGCACGGACGGCCTTACAACAGGCATGGACGGCCTTACAACACAACAGTGGCATGGACGGCCTTACAACACAACAGGCATGGACGGCCTACAACACAACAGTGGCATGACTGCCTTACAACACAACAGTACGGGACGGCCTTACAACACAACAGTGGCACGGACGGCCTACAACACAACATGGCAGCATGGACGGCCTAACAACACAACAGACAACAGTGGCATGGACGGCCTTACAACACACAACAGTGGCATGGGCGGGCTCCTACAACACTGGGTCATCACAGTGGCACGGACGGCCCACAACACAACAGTGGCACGGGGCGGCCTTACAACACAACAGTGGCACGGGCGGCCTTACAACACAACAGTGGCACGGGACGGCCTTACAACACAACAGTGCACTGACCGCCCACAACACAACAGTGGCATGGGCGGCCTTACTAACAACAGTGGGTATCGGCGGCCTTACAACACAACAGTGGCACGGACGGCCTTAACACAACAGTGGCACGGACGGCCTTACAACAAAACAGTGGCACGACGGGCCTTACAACACAACAGTGGCATGGACGGCCTTACAACACAACAGTGGCATGACGGCCTTACAACACAACAGTGGCACGGGCGGCCTTACAACACAACAGTGGCAATGGACGGCCTTACAACACAACAGTGGCACGGACGGCCTTACAACACAAACAGTGGTGGCATGGACGGCCTTACAACACAACAGTGGCAATGGGCGGCCTTACAACAACACAGGTAATGGGTGTTTTACAATACAATTGTGGTATGGGATGGCTTTATAAATACAATAGGTATGGGTGGGTTTTATATAAATATACACAGTGGGTATGGATGTATAAATACACAGTGGTAATGGCGGTTTTATAATACAATAGTGTACGTGGTGGCTCTTATAATACAAATAGTGGTAATGGATGGGGTTTTACAATACAAATAGTGGCAATGGATTTGCCTTATACAACAGTGGTATAAGTGGCCTACAACACAGCAACAGTGGCATGGACGGCCTTACAACACACAACAGTGGCATCGGGCGGCCTTATAACACAAATAGTGGTATGGACGTTTATAACATAACAGTGGTGGGTCAAGGTTTTACAACACAATAACAGTGGTATGGATTTGCCTTACAATGCCAACAGTGGCACGGCCGGCCTTACAACACAACAGTGGCATGGGCGGCCTTACAACACAATAGTGGCATGGGACGGCCTTACAACACAACAGTGGCACGGGCGGCCTACAACACAACAGTGGCATGGACGGCTTTACAACACAACAGTGGCACAATGGACGGCCTACAACACACAACAGTGGCACGGGTGGCCTTACAACACACAACAGTGGGTAATGGGCGGCTCTACAACACACAACAGTGGTAATGGACGGCCTTAAACACAACAGTGGCATGGACGGCCTTACAACACATCAGGTGGGTACGGACGGCCTTACAACACAACAGTGGCACGGGCGGCCTTACAACACAACAGTGGCACGGACGGCCTAACAACACACAACAGGTGGCATGGACGGCCTTACAACACAACAGTGGCATGGGCGGCCTTACAACACAATAGTGGCAACGGACGGCCTTAACACAACAGTGGTAAGTAACGGGCGGCCTTACAACACAACAGTGGCACGGGCACCGCAACACAACAGGGTAACGGACGCCTTACATAACACAACAGTGGCACGGATCTATCTTACAACACAACAGTGGCATGGGCGGCCTTACAACACAACAGTGGCATGGACGGTACCTTTACAACAACAGGAGGCACGGGCGGCCTTTACAACACAACAGTGGCATGGACGGGCTTTGAACACAATAGGTGGCACGGGCGCCTACAACACAATAGTGGTATGACGGCCTTACAACACAACAATGAAAATGGTCGGCCTTACAACACAACAGTGGCATGGGCGGCCTTACAACACAACAGTGGCATGGACGGCCTACAACACAAGCAGTGGCACGGCGGCCTTACAACACACACACAGTGGCATGGACGGCTTTACAACACAACAGTGCGCTGACGCAAGCCTTACAACACAACAGTGGCACGGGCGGCCTTACAACACAACAGTGGCACGGGCGGCCTTACAACACAACAGAAAGTGGCACGGACGGCCTTACAACACAACAGTGGCATGGACGGCCTACAACACAAATAGTGGCACGGATTTGCCTTACAACACAACAGTGGCACGGGCTGCCTTACAACACAACAGTGGCACGGGATTTGCCTAACAACACAACAGCTGCACGGCGGCCTTGCTAACACAAGAGTGGCACGGACGGCCTTACAACACAACAGTGGCACGGGACGCCTTACAACACAACAGTGGCAACGGACGGCCTTACAACACAACAGTGGCATGGACGGCCCACAACAACACAACAGTGGCACGGCGGCCTTACAACACAACAGTGGCACGGACGGCCTTACAACACAACAGTTGCACGGGCGCCTACAACACAACAGTGGCACGGGCGGTTTACAACACAACAGTGGCACGGTCGGCCTTACAACACAACAGTGGCACGGACGGCCTACAACACAACAGTGGCATGGACTGCCTACAACACAACAGTGGCATCATGCCTTACAACACACAACAGTGGCACGGGCGGCCTACAACACAACAGTGGCACGGACGGCCTTACAACACAACAGCGTAACGGACGGCCTACAACACACAACAGTGGCACGGACGGCCTTACAACACAACAGTGGCACGGACGGCCTTACCACACAACAGTGGCACGGGCGGCCTTACAACACAAATAACAGCTGCACGGGCGGCCTTACAATACAACAGTGGTATCGGGCGGCTCCATAACAACAACACCAGACGCCCACAAACAGTGCATGGACGGCCTTGCTGGGACAACAGTGGGTATCGGGCGGCCTTACAACACAACAGTGGCACGGACGGCCTTACAACACAATATCATGGGCACGGACGGGGTTTCCATAACACAACAGTGGCAATGGACGGTCTTACAACACAACAGCTGCACGGGTGCTCCATAACACAACAGTGGCACGGCCGGCTCCACAACACAACAGTGGCACGGACGGCCCACAACACAACAGTGGCACGGACGGCCTACAGCACAACAGTGGCACGGACGGCCTTACAGCACAACAGTGGCACGGACGGCCTTACAACACAACAGTGGCACGGGACGGCCTTACAACACAACAGGCACGGACGGCCTTACAACACAACAGTGGCACGGACGGTCTTACAACACAACAGTGGCACGGATTTGGCCTTACAACACAACAGTGGCACGGACAGCCTTACAGCACAACAGTGGCACGGACGGCCTATAACACAACAGTGGCATGGACGGCCTACAACACAACAGTGGCACGGACGGCCACAGCACAACAGGGGCATGGACGGCCTTACAGCACAACAGGGCATGGACGGCCTTACAGCACAATATCAGTGGGTATGGACGCTCTTACAACACAACAGTGGCACGGACGCCTTACAACACAATAGTGGCACGGACGGTTTTACAGCACAACAGTGGTATGGGATTTGCCTTACAACACAACAGTGGGTATGGACGGCTCTACAACACACACAGGGTAACGGACGGCCTTACAACACAATAAAGTAGACGGCCTTTACAGTACACACAGTGGCATGGACGGCCTTACAACACAATAGTGGCATGGACGGCCTTACAACACAACAGTGGCATGGACGCCTTACAGCACAATAGTGGCATGGACGGCCTTACAACACAACAGTGGCATGGACGGCCTTACAACACAACAGTGGCATGGACGGCTTTACAACACAACAACGGCAACGGGACGGCCTTACAACACAACAGTGGGCACGGACGGCTCACAACACAACAGTGGTACGGACGGCCTTACAATACAACAGTGGCACGGGTGGCCTTACAACACAACAGTGGGCACGGACGGCCTTACAACACGCACGGGCGCCTTACAACACATAACAGTGGTAATCGGCGGCTTTACAACACAACAGTGGCACGGTCGCCTTACAACACAACAGTGGCACGGACGGCCTTACAACACAACAGTGGCATGGACGGCCTTACAACACAACAGTGGCACGGGCGGTGGCCTTACAACACAACAGTGGCACGGGCGGCCTTACAACACAACAGGGTAATGGGACGGCCTACAACACAACAGTTGCACGGACGGCCTTACAACACAACAGTGGCACGGACGGCCTAAAATACAATAGTGGTAATGGATGGTTTTATAAATATAATAGAGGGTAATGGCGGGTTTTACAATACAAATAGTTGTACGGGTGGTTTACAATACAATAGTGGTAATGGGCGGTTTTATAATACACAGTGGGTAATGTCGTGTTTTATAAATACAATAGTGGTAATGGATGTTTTACAATAATAGTGGGTATGGATGGGTTTTACAATACAATAGTGGCATGGCGGTTTGTATAACATGTTGCATGGATGGCTCTTATAATACAATGAGGGTAATGCAGTTTTACAATACAATAGTGGCACGGACGGCCTTATAACACAACACACGGGCGGCCTTACAACACAACAGTGGCACGGCTTGGCCTTACAACACAACAGTGGCACGGACGGCCTACAACACAACAGAGTGGCACGGACGGCCTACAGCACAACAGTGGCACGGACGGCCTTACAACACAACAGTGGCACGGACGGCCTTACAACACAATAGTGGCACGGACGGCCTTACAACACAACAGTGGGCACGGACGGCCTTACAACACAACAGTGGCACGGACGGCCTTACAACACAACAGTGGGCACGGACGGCCTACAACACAACAGGGAAATGGACGGCCTTACAACACAACAGTGGCACGGACGGCCTTACAGCCACAACAGTGGCACGGACGGCCCACAGCACAACAGTGGCACGGACGGCCTTACAACACAGTGGCATGGGACGGCTCATAACACAACAGTATAATGGACGGCCTTACAGCACAACAGTGGCACGGACGGCCTTACAACACAACAGTGGCACGGATGGTTTACAGTATGGGCCACACAGTGGTATCGATGGTTTTATAACATAATAGGTAATGGATGGCTTTACAATACAATAGTGGTATTTGGATGGCTTTACAATACAAATAGTGGTACGGGATGGGTTTACAATACAAATAGTGGCACGGATGGCCTACAAATACAATAGTGTAATGGGACGGCTCTTAAATACAACAGTGGTATGCAATTTGCCTATAACACAATAGTGGCACGGGACGGCCTTTTGGCAACACACAACAGTGGGTACGGACGGCCTTGAATAATGACAACACACAGTGGCACGGACGGGTTTTACACACAACAGTGGTATGGATGGGCTTTGCTAAACACAAATCAGTGGGCACGGGCGGCCTTACAACACAACAGTGGCACGACGGCCTTACAACACAACAGTGGCAATGGTCGGCTCCACAACACAACAGCGGCACGGACGGCCCACACACAACATGGGCACGGACGGCCTTACAACACAACAGTGGCACGGACGGCCTTACAACACAACAGTGGCACGGACGGCCTTACAACACAACAGTGGCACGGACGGCCTTACAACAACAGTGGCATGGACGGCCTTACAACACAACAGTTGCACGGGCGGCCTTACAACACAACAGTGGCACGGACGGCCTTACAACACAGTGGCACGGCGGCTCTTACAACACAACAGTGGCACGGGTTTGCCCATAAATTCAACAGTGCCTGGGACGGCCTTACAACAAAACGGTGGCATGGACGACCCACAACACAACATGGCACGGGCGGCCCTACAACACAACAGTGGCACAGGCGGCCTTACAACACAACAGTGGCACGGACGGCCTGAGCAACACAAATAGAAAGGCACGGACGGCCCACAACACAACAGTGGCACGGACGCCTTACAACACAACAGTGGCACGGACGGCCTTACAACAATAACAGGCACGGGCGGCCTTTACAACACAACAGCTGCACGGGCGGCCTTACAACACAACAGTGGCACGGCGGCCTTACAACACAACAGTGGCACGGTCGGCCTACACCGTCATCAGGGCACGGGATTTGGCCTACAACACAACAGTGGCATGCTGACGCCTTTACAACACAACAGTGGCACGGCGGCCTTATAACACAACAGTGGCACGGACGGCCTACAACACAACAGTGGCACGGACGGCCTTACAACACAACAGTGGCACGGACGGCCTTACAACACAACAGTTGCACGGCGCCCATAACACAACAGTGGCACGGTCGGCCTTACAACACAACAGGGTACGGACGGCCCATAACACAACAGTGCACGGACGGCCTTACAGCACAACAGTGGCACGGACGGCCTACAACACAACAGTGGCACGGACGGCCTTACAACACAACAACAGTGGCACGGACGGCCTTACAACACAACAGTGGCACGGACGGCCTTACAACACAACAGTGGCACGGATTTGCCTTATAAACACAACAGTGGCACGGACGGCCTACAACACAACAGTGGCACGGGGACGGCCTTACAACACAATAATAGTGGCATCGACGGCCTTACAGCACAATAGTGGCACGGACGGCTCAAGCAACACAACAGTGGTATGGACGGCCTTACAACACAATAGTGGGTAATGGACGGCTTCCACAGTACAACAGGTAATGGGATGCCTGCAACACAATAGGTATGGACGGCTCTATGTGCACAACAGTGGTATGGATTTGCCTATAACACAATAGAGTGGCACGGACGGCTTTACACCAACAGTGGTAATGGATTGGCCTTACAGCACAACAGTGGGTATGGACGGCCTACAACACAACAGTGGGCACGGACGGCCTTACAACACACAGTGGGTACTTGACGGCCTATAAATACAACAGTGGCACGGGATTGCCTTAAGAAATAGGTCAGTTGCACGGGCGGCCTACAACACAACAGTGGCACGGGCGGCCTTACAACACAACAGTGGCAATGGCCGGACGCATAAATACAACAGTGGTAATGGACGGCCTTACAACACAACAGTGGCACGGACGGCCTTACAACACAACAGCGGCAATGGGACGGCCTATAACACAACAGTTGCACGGGCGGCCTTACAACACAACAGTGGCACGGGCGGCCTACAACACAACAGTGGCACGGCCGCCTACAACACAACAGTGGCACGGACGGGCCTTACAACACAACAGTGGCAATGGACGGCCTTACAACACAACAGTGGCACGCACGGCTCTATAACACAACAGGCACGGACGGCCTTACAATACAATCAGGCACGGACGGCCTTACAACACAACAGGCACGGACGGCTCCACAACACAACAGTGGCACGGACGGCCCATAACACAACAGTGGCACGGACGGCCTTACAACACAACAGTGGCACGGACGGCCTTACAGCACAACAGTGGCACGGACGGCCTACAACACAACAGTGGTATGGATTTGGCCTACAACACAACAGTGGCACGGACGGCCTTACAACACAACAGTGGCACGGACGGCCTTACAACACAACAGTGGCATGGACGGCCTTACAACACAACAGTGGCACGGGCGGCCTTACAACACAACATCAGTGGGCACGGACGGCCTTACAACACAACAGTGGCACGGTCGGCCTTACAACACAACAGTGGCACGACGCCTTACTACACAACAGTGGCAACGGACGGCCTTACAACACAATCAGTGGCACGGACGGCCTTACAACAACAGTGGCACGGACGGCCTTACAACACAACAGTGGCACGGACGGCCTTACAACACAACAGTGGCATGGACGGCCTTACAACACAACAGAAGCTGCACGGGCGGCCTTACAACAATAACAGAGTGGCACGGACGGCCTACAACACAACAGTGGCACGGGTGGCCTTACAACACAACAGTGGCACGGTCGGCCTTACAACACAACAGTGGGTAACGGAGGGCCTTACAACACAACGGTGGCATGGACGACCTACAACACAACAGCGCACGCATGCCTTACAACACAACAGTGGCACAGGCGGCCTTACAACACAACAGTGGCACGGATGCCTTATAACACAACAGCTGCACGGACGGCCCATAACACAACAGCGGCACGGACGGCCTTACAACACAACAGTGGCACTTAATTTGGCCCATAACACAACAGTGGCACGGGCGGCCTTACAACACAACAGCTGCACGGGCGGCCTTACAACACAACAGTGGGTAACGGGCGGCCTACAACACAACAGTGGCAATGGTCGGCCTTACAACACAACAGTGGCACGGACGGCTCCTTACAACACAACAGTGGGTACGGACGGCCTTACAACACAACAGGCACGGGCGGCCTTACAACACAATAGTGGCACGGACGGCCTTACAACACAACAGTGGCACGGACGGCCTTACAACACAACAGTGGCACGGGACGGCCTTACAACACAATGTGCTGTAATGGGCGGCCTTACAACACAACAGGGCACGGTCGGCCTTACAACACAACAGTGGCACGGACGGCCTACAACACAACAGTGGCACGGGACGCCTACAGCACAACAGTGGCACGGACGGCCTTACAACACAACAGTGGCACGGACGGCCTACAACACAACAGTGGCACGACGGCCTTACAACACACAACATCAGGTGGCACGGACGGCCTTACAACACAACAGTGGCACGGACGGCCTACAACACAACAGTGGCACGGACGGCCTTACAACACAACAGTGGCACGGACGGCCTTACAACACAACAGTGGCACGGACGGCCTTACACAACAGTGGCACGGACGGCCTACAACACAACAGTGGCATGGACGGCCTACAACACAACAGTGGCACGGGACGGCCTTACAGCACAACAGTGGCACGGGACGGCCTTACAACACAACAGTGGCATGGACGCCTACAGCACAACAGGCATGGACGGCCTTACAACACAACAGGCACGGGACGGCCTACAACACACAGTGGCACGGACGGCCTTACAGCACAACAGTGGCATGGACGGCCTTACAACACAACAGGCATGGACGGCCTTACAACACAACAGTGGCACGGACGGCCTTACAACACAACAGGCACGGACGGCTAGCCTTACAACACAACAGTGGCATCAAGTGGCCTTACAACACAACAGTGGCACGGTCGGACTTACAACACAACAGGCACGGACGGCCTACACAACAGTGGTAATGGACGGCCTTACAACACAACAGTGGCACGGACGGCTCCTTACAACACAATGTTGCACGGGCGGCCTTACAACACAACAGTGGTACCGGTGGCCTTACAACACAACAGGCACGTCGGCCTTACAACACAACAGTGGGTGAAGGCACGGACGGCCCACAACACAACAGTGCATGGACGGCCTTACAACACAACAGAGTGGCACGGGTGGCCTTACAACACAACAGTGGCACGGGCGCATCTTACAACACAACAGGTGGCACGGATCGTGGTTTTATAACACAACAGTTGCACGGACGCCCACAACACAACAGTGGCACGGACGGCCTTACAACACAACAGTGGTAATGGACGGCCTACAACACACAGTGGTACCGGCGGCCTTACATAACACAAATAAAGTTGCACGGGCGGCCCACAACAACAGGCACGGGCGCCTTACAACACAACAGTGGCACGTCGCCTTACAACACAACAGTGGCACGACGGCCTTACAACACAACAGTGGCATGGACGGCCTTACAACACAACAGAGTGCACGGCGGCCTTACAACACAACAGTGGCACGGACGGCCTTACAACACAACAACAGTGGCACGGACGGCCTACAACACAACAGAGTGGCACGGACGGCTCCATAACACAACAGTTGCACGGGCGGCCTTACAACACAACAGTGGCACGTCGGCCTTACAACACAACAGTGGCACGGACGGCCTTACAACACAACAGTGTAAGCACGGACGGCCTACAGCACAACAGTGGCAATGGACGGCCTTACAACACAACAGTGGCACGGACGGGCCTACACAACAGGCACGGACGGCCTTACAACACAACAGTGGCACGGACGGCCTTACAACACACAACAGTGGTAACGGACGTCTTTACAACACAACATCAGAGTGGCACGGACGGCCCTACAACACAACAGTGGGCACGGACGGCCTTACAACACAACAGAGGGTAACGGACGGCCTTACAGCACAACAGTGGCACGGACGGCCTTACAACACAACAGGCATGGACGGCCTTACAACACAACAGTGGTACCGACGGCCTTACAGCACAACAGTGGCACGGACGGCCTTACAACACAACAGTGGCATGGACGGCCTACAGCACAACAGTGGCATGGTTTTGCCTTACAACACAACAGTGGCACGGACGGCCTTATAACACAAATAACAGTGGCACGGACGGCCTTACAGCACAACAGTGGCATGGACGGCCTTACAACACAACAGTGGCATGGACGGCCTTACAACACAACAGTGGCACGGACGGCCTTACAACAACACAACAGTGGCACGGACGGCCTTACAACACAACAGTGGCACGGGCGGGCCTTACAACACAAATAGAAAGTGGCACGGTCGGACTTACAAATAATAAATAGTGGCACGGGACGGTTTGCATAACACACAGTGTGGCACGACGGCCTACAACACAACAGTGGCACGGACGGCCTTGCATAACATAACAGTTGCACGGGCGGCCTTACAACACAACAGTGGCACGGGCGGCCTTGTAACACAACAGTGGTAATGGTCGGCCTTACAACATACCAGTGTATGGATGGCCTTTACAACAATAGTGGTATGGATGCATAACACAAATAGTGGTACGGGCGGCCTTACAACACAATAGTGGTACGGGCGGCTCTTATAACACAACAGTGGCACGGACGGTTTTACAATACAATAGTGCTACCGACGGTTTTACACAACAGTGGCACGGATTTGGCCTATAACAATAGTGGTACGGACGGCCTTTACAACACACAATAGGTACGGGTGCCTTACAACACAAGTCATCAGTGCTGTAATGGCGGGTTTCATATCACAAATAGTGGTACGGGTGGTTTTATAAATATTAACAGTGGGTATCGGTCGGTTTATAATACACAGTGGTACGGATGGTTTTATAATACAATAGTGGTATGGATGGCCTATAAATACAATAGTGGTAATGGCGGGTTTTACAATACAATAGTGGTAATGGACGGCCTTACAACACAACAGTGGCACAGACGGCCTTACAACAGCAACATGCCTTACAACACAACAGTGGCACGGGTCGGCCTTACAACACAACAGTAACGGACGGCCTTACAACACAACAGTGGCACGACGGCCTTACAGCAACAGTGGCACGACGGCTCAAACACAACAGCAGGCATGACGGCCTTACAACACAACAGTGGCACGACGGCCTTACAACACAACAGTGGCACGACGGCCTACAACACAACAGTGGCACGGACGGCCTACAACACAACAGTGGCACGGACGGCCTACAACACAACAGGCACGACGGCCTTACAACAACAGTGGCACGGACGGCCTTACAGCACAATAGTGCACGGACGGCCTTACAACACAACAGTGGCATGGACGGCCTTACAACACAATATAGGCACGGACGCCTTTACAGCACAACAGTGGCATCGACGGCCTTACAACACAACAGGGCATGGACGGCCTTACAGCACAACAGTGGCATGGACGCCTTACAACACAACAGTGGCACGGACGGCCTTACAACACAACAGTGGCACGGACGGCCTAGCACAACAGTGGCATGGGACGGCCTTACAACAGAACAGTGGCATGCACGGCCTTACAACACAACAGTGGCATGGACGGCCTTACAACACAACAGTGGCATGGACGGCCTTACAACACAACAGTGTGGCATGGACGGCCTTACAACACAACAGTGGCATGGACGGCCTTTACAGCACAACAGGCATGGACGGTGGTCTACAACACAACAGTGGCATGGACGGCCTTACAACACAACAGGTATGGGACGGCCTT
Source organism: Homarus americanus (assembly GCF_018991925.1). Classification (NCBI taxonomy): domain Eukaryota; kingdom Metazoa; phylum Arthropoda; class Malacostraca; order Decapoda; family Nephropidae; genus Homarus; species Homarus americanus. The sequence continues at coordinate 6,829,115 of NW_024739542.1, read as the reverse complement.
ACAACACAACAGTGGCACGGACGGCCTTAAGAACACAAATAGTGGCACGGACGGCTCCTTACAGCACAACAGTGGCATGGACGGCCTACAACACAGGGGTCATCAGTGGCATGGACGGCCTACAACACAACAGTGGCATGGACGGCCTTACAGCACAACAGTGGCATGGACGGCCTTACAACACAACAGTGGCATGGACGGCCTTACAACACAACAGTGGCATGGACGGCCTACAACACAACAGTGGCATGGACGGCTCCATAAACACAATAGTGGCATGGACGGCCTTACAACACAACAGTGGCACGACACCTTACAGCACAATAGTGGCATGGACGGCCTACAACACAACAGTGGCATGGACGGCCTTACAACACAATATCAGTGGGTATGGACGGCCTACAAATACAACAGTGGCATGGATGCCTTACAACACAATAGTATAATGGACGGCCTTACAGCACAACAGTGGTATGGACGCTCATAACAATAGGTATGGACGGCTCTTATAACATACAGTGGCACGGACGGCCTAAGAGGAGTAATGGACGGCCTTACAGCACAACAGTGGCATGGACGCCTTACAACACAATAGTGGTATGACGCCTTACAACACAACAGTGGCATGGACGGCCTTACAACACAACAGTGGCATGGACGGCCTTACAACACAACAGTGGCACGGACGGCCTTACAACACAGGAGACGGACGGCCTTAAACAACAGTGGCATGGACGGTTTTACAACATAACAGCGGCATGGGACGGCCTTACAACACAACAGTGGCATGGATGGCCTTACAACACAACAGTGGCATGGCCGCCCTACAGCACAACAGTGGCATGGACGGCTCCATAACACAACATCATCAGGCACGGACGGCCTACAACACAATATACCACGCCTACAGTACAACAACAGTGGCATGGACGCCTTACAACACAATCATCAGTGGCATGGACGGCCTTACAACACAACAGTGGTATGGATGGGCTTCCGAACACAATAGTGGCATGGACGGCCTACAACACAACAACAGTGGCACGGGCGGCATAACACAACAGTGCATGGACGGCCTACAAATACCGCGGCATGGACGGCCTTTACAGCACAACAGTGGCATGGACGGCCTTACAACACAACAGGCGGCACGGACGGCCTTACAACACAACAGTGGCACGGACGCCTTACAGCACAACAGGCATGGACGGCCCACAACACAACAGTGGCATGGACGGCCTTACAACACAACAGTGGTAATGGACGGTATCTTACAACACAACAGTGGCACGACGGTCCACAACACAACAGTGGCACGGACGGCCCCACAACACAACAGGCAACGGCACCCACAACACACAACAGTGGCACGGACGGCCCACAACACAACAGTGGCACGGACGGCCTTACAACACAACAGGGCACGGACGGCCTTACAGCACAACAGGTGGCATGGACGGCCTTACAACACAACAGTGGCATGGACGGCCTTACAACACAACAGGTGGCACGGCGGCTCCATAACACAACAGTGGCACGGACGGCCTTACAACACAACACAGTGGCACGACGGCCTTACAACACAACCAGGGTAATCGACGGCCTTACAACACAACAGTGGCACGGGCGCAGCCTTACAACACAACAGGTAATGACGCCTCATAACACAACAGTGGCACTTGAATGGCCTTACAACACAACAGAGTGGCACGGACGGCCTTACAGCACAACAGTGGCATGGACGGCCTTACAACACAAATATGCATTTGCCTTACAGCACAACAGTGGCACGGATTTGCCTTGAACACAACAGTTGTAATGGGCGGCCTTACGCAAACACAACAGTGGCACGGATTCAGTGTAGTCGAAGTGTAACATTATCACCCGTAACCACAGAGAAACAGGAGAATGATAAAGCAAAAAAAAAAATACTAAGTATTAACATTAATGGAGGTTGATCACAATGTTCTCTCAGATAGATACTCAGTCAGTTAGGGTTTATACTCATTGAGATGACTGACGCAGGTGAAAGAATCAATGGGTAGATGAAAACTTTGTCAATTGCAAATATATCGGAATTAAACGTCGCTTTCATGATAAATATTCAAGTGTGCATTACAGGTGAGTAAAGAAAGTTATCAAATGACGTCATGAGCTCGACCAATCAGAGTTAACCTTCACGAGGGAGTCAGAGGGCAGCGAAGGGACAGAAGAAACATGTACTGTACATAATCATCTTATCTGACTTATTAATGTTTTTGTTCAACCTTTAACATCTTCATATTTGGCAAAGGTTTATAATTTTCGTTTTGTGTGTGTGTGTGTGTGTGTGTGTGTGTGTGTGTGTGTGTGTGTGTGTGTGTGTGTGTGTGTGTGTGTGTGTGTGTGTGTGTGCGTGTGGGTGTGTGTGTGTGTGTGTGGAAAAATACCTAAAAATGTTTGAATATTACACTGAAGACTAATATATATCCCTGGGTGTTAACTATGAAAAATTCAATTTTCGAATAAGTAGGTCAATATTGTGCTGGTCCAGGGTTGTTGTTTAATGAACAGCTTTATTATTATATATATATTATATATACATTATTATTATTGTATATATATATATATATATATATTAATATATATATGATATTATTACATATATTATTATTATTATTATTATATGTTGGTTATTGTTATTATTTTTATTACAATATTGTTATTATACAATACATATTATTGTTATTGTTATTATCATAATACACATAATATTAATATTCATAATACACACACACATACATACATACATACACATTATTAGTATTGTTATTGTTGTGTTATTGCACTACATATTATTACATATTATATATATATATATATATATATATACATATATATATATATATATATATATATATATATATATATATATATATATATATATATATGTTATTGTTATTGTTGTTATTTGTATATATATATATATATATATATATATATATTATACATAATATTAATATTAATATTAATATATTAATACACATATTATTACTTCTTAATATTACACATAATATAATATATTATTATTATAGTTATTGTTATTGTTATTGTTATTTTTTTACTATTATTATTATTATTATTTTATATTATTATTTATTATTAACATAATATTATTAATATACATAATACAATAAATACAATACATACAACAATAACACAATATTAATATATTATAATACATAATAACAATAACATAGTAACAAAAATAATACAAATACAATACAATAATAATCTATATTAATATTATTAATAATAATATATAATACATAATATTAATATTATATTAATAATATACACATATACATAATATATATTATTATTATTATTATTATTATTATTATTATTATTATTATTATTATTATTATTATTATTATTATCTTCCCCAGTATTACGAAACATCAGTAATAGTTTGACACAGTGATAGACACATAATATTCCCTTACGGTTAAATAAATACTGACTGATTATCGGAAAAGATTTGAGAGAAAAATAAGCCCGTTTCTATTCTCCATGAACCGTAAGTTTTTCATTAAGTAGGGAAGAGATAATCACTGGTAGGTACAGTACAATATATTCTCTGTGGAAGTCGAAGGTAGGTAGGCAGTCACCTCTTTAATTACGGGGAGGGAGAGGAGGGCATTATATCTGATGAGTCTAGGTGAGTTACGATAAAATTCCGTGTTTTGATACATGTCGTTGTGGTGATGACATTTTAACCCTTTCTCGACGATGGTTTAACCCTTTCTCGACGATGGTTTAACCCTTTCTGGACGATGGTTTTACCCTTTCTGACGATGGTTTAACCTTTGTCGACGATGGTTTAACCTTCTGACGATGGTTTTACCATTCTGGATGATGGTTTAACCTTTGAGGATGATGGCTTAAGCCATTGAGGATGATGGTTTAAGCCATTGAGTGTATTTACGCTGACTAACCTTTTGAGGACGATGGTTTAACCCATTGCAAGGAGGGGCTTAACTATTTGAAAACGATAATCTTATATTATACAGACGATTTATTAACTTAATCCTTTCGTTCTCAACATACTAAAAACTCTTACAGTTAATATCCGTAAATATATTAAATCAAACATAACACGAACAAGATTATATATTATGCGAATTTCATTAAAAGCATAATTGTATTGCAACGTGTTGCAGCGACGATTCTTTATTACCTGACTTGACTAAATTAAAAGCAGAAATTAACATGCCAGTCTTTTTGTTATATTTAGTGAAAAATCTGCCAACTTAAAAAGGAGGCAACACAGATACAGATATTCTGTTAACCAGAAGGAGTGAAGGTGTTGTGGGTGGGTGGTGGTGATCAACATGCATGCTAACATAATGCACCACTGATTCAGTATATGTCAATGGATGGACGACTATTCAAACGTTAGACAATGCCTGCAAATCAGAATATATATATATATATATATATATATATATATATATATATATATATATATATATATATATATATATATATATATATATATATATATATATATATAACTTCAGCAATGGACTTGTTACGTGGAAAGCGTAGTTTCATAACGAAGAGAGAACCAGGGAAAACACAAACATCTTGACTCAGTTGTTTTAATTACAAACGTTTCGAAAATCATTTCATCAGAACCTAGAAACAGACAAAAGGTTTTCAAAATTACCGGAATATACAGTAAGAACGAAACATTATTCTAAAATTTACCTTCTGCATTTTTTAAAGAATAATATAATTTATAACCAATAAAAATGTCGGAGACCTACGTACAAAACTAAAATCAGAAAAATTCTAAAACATACAGGATGCATTACCTAATTGAGTCGAGCCATAGTGAGAAAACACAACAATACAAGAAGCCACATCACAAATGGATGGCTTTATATTGATACAAGGCCTTATTGAGGAGGTCCGTCTGAAGTTGCTCCTGCAAGAACTGAGAAATCAGACTGTGAAAACGGGTGGTCATGGGTGGGCGTGGTTACGAATAGCTAAATGTGGTGGTTGTGTGATTAACTTCCCTGTTCGGACGGAACAGCCCAAGTGCTCTGGGTGGATGCGAGTTTTCCAAGTGTCTTTTTGTTTTACCTATATATGTGCTGCCTTACAACTAGCTCACGTAAATTGATAAACAACTGAGGATTGCACGGGTGTGGGTATGAAGTCTTTAGTTTTAAAGATTGTTTTAATTGGACTCTGGGCTTTGAAGACTAGTCTAAGAGAAATTTGTGGATAGAATTCATTGAGAAGCTTCATAAGTTTGTTTCTAAGGGTGAAACTGAGTGGGCCTGTGTACGGGATGGTGAAATAGATTGAATATTTAGGAACGGTGTGAATTTGAGGCTGTGTGGGACTAAAAATCCTATTAAGGGTTTTGCCTATATAAGTATCTGTAAATCTCTAGGAGAAACTTTTGTTAAAGAGTAGTCCGGGTGGAAATAGCTTGAATATATATTAAAGGCTCTGTCGGTAAGAGTATACGCCAGATTTCGTTTGTAATTAAGAGGAATGAATTATGAAAATTTTGTACTCAAACCTGTGAATGTTTGTTTTCTGTATAAGGCTGTCTCGAAACTATTATGCAGGCGGTGGATATTAACATCAAAGGAATGGTAGAATATTGTCCTTTTCTAATTCACAAGTAAGTTTGATGTTGCCATGTTTCGAATTTATATAATTTAGGAACATAGGGACGTGATCAAGTGATCTGAAAATTAAAAATGTGGGTCATCAACATACCGTCGATAGAACAAAGGCTTAAATTCGGCGGGACATTCGGTTAGCCAAAACTTATCGTGGTGACAGAGGAAAGCGTTGGCCAACTTGGGACCTAAGGGTGAACCCATAGCAACACCATCACACTGTTTATAACCTTGTTATTAAATAAAAACAATCATTTACAGCCAGTTTTAAAAATTATTTAAATTGTGGTCTATTGAATCCCTCAAATATATCTGTATTTGAGAACAAATCATCTGTACATACGTCAACAGTTTCGGCAAGAGAAATGTTGGTAAACAGAGACTGTATTTCAAAGCTAGCCATAACACAGTTGTTGAGAAGGATGCTGGTTAGTTCCTTAACAAAACTAAAGGAGTCTTTTAAAGAATATTGATTATCGGTTATTGGTGACAATGTGGGAACAAGGAATTTTGACAGATTATAGTTGAAGGTGCCGAGGGCAGACAATATAAGGCGTAAGGGACACTCATCCTTGTGTACCTCTGGTAGACCGCATAGGATACCTGGTTTAGTCCCGCTAACAAAGAGTTTTAATAAAGAGGAATCATTAATGACATTCTTGTTTTTAAGTTTCTGGAGAAATCTGTTTATCTTGTCCTGATAATTAAGAATTACCTTGAATAAGTCGTCTAGATGGGGCAAATTTAGTACGGTTTCGTGATGATAATATTGTTGTTGGATTCTAAATTTTTAAGTGCGAGATATTCTTCTTAAAAGAGCTTGTTTGGTACTAAACAAGTTGTATGAATAACAGGACCTAAACGCTAAGAGGCAGAGAGAAGTTAATGCAAACCTTTTGATACTGGTTCCTGTAAACTGAGAGGAGACAGTTTCTCAAAAGTCTCAAAACCCGCGTCAACTATGTCGTCGGAGTAGCATTTTACCGAATCCAGCTTAACAAGCACGATGAACAGGCTTTGTGTGGAATATAGCAAAGCCTAGGATTGTTTTTGTTGTCCGAGTGGCGCGTTGGTAGCGATCCCTTTTCACACGCAGAGGTCCAAGGTACGATTCCCGACTAGTGAGGTATTGTTTGTATATGCGAGAAGCAGCTGGTGCCGAGGCAAGTGTGCTTGTATGCAAATCAATTTGGAGCAAGTTGTAAACTGCACTCCAGTGTGTAGCACAGCAGGCAGACTTGTTCACAAGTGTCTGAACTTGTGGCAACTGCAAAGCACCCTACTGGGGACGAGAGAGAGAGAGAGAGAGAAGAGGGGGGTTATGCTAGCTAAGGAAATAAATACATAATAAATTGAATGTAATGAAATTTTTTAACAAATTACAAAATTTCAGTACCGCATATGATACAAAATAGCTGTAATGAATACCGTCTATCGCCATAGAGAAGAATGTCAAGACTTAATTTCTGAAGTAAAATGATCGAGATGAAGAGGGTTTGGGTGCTCAGGAAAGGCTCATTGTGATGGGTGATAAGGGTGGATGAAAGGAAGTATGAGTAGAGGATTGATTAAACGGGAACGTCTAGAGTTATGGGAGAGATTGATAATGATGGAGAGAGATGCGCTCATGAATTGTGTCCTGGACCATGTGTATAGTGACGATATGGGGCGCCAGTCTTAATGGCCCCACTAATAATGGCCCCAGTTTTGATGAACACTACTCCTAATGGGGCCCTAATCTTCAGGAGCTGCACTGCTGAATGACCTCCAGTTTTAATGATCCCAAGTCCGAATGGACCCCTGTTTTGATGGGCTCCAGTTCTAATGAACATTAATCACAACGGACTTCACTCCTAATGTATAAATTAGGTTAAGTTGGTGCCTAATGGAACTGAGGCCCTACTGGGACTGGGGCCATTTAACCTGCATCCAACAATACTGATGTATTATATAAGTGTTTTTTCCAAGCAATTACACAAGTTCTGAGAGGCAACAGGTTCACAGGAGACAGATTATAGAGGACGGTGGATGTGGTTCCCGATACGAGAAACAGATGATGAAACGACATAATGATATATCAGGCCAAAGAGACGCTTGCGTGTGGGTCTGTCTTGATCTGAGAGATAGTTTACTTATACGATGGTTAAAGACTAAGACGATAAGGCATGGCAGGGTTATAATTTGGGGGATTAAAAAGAAATATATGTTTGGGTTAATGATGGTATACTCTACGTTGTCCAAAGACGATGAATGATAAGGTATGATGGATGGTGTACTACGGGGAACTAGTAGTCACCGTATGTGGGTTAATGATAATACACGAGAAGTTCGGACACAGACTTCAGGTTATAACGTATGGTAGATATACTTTTAGGATATATAAAGTATGTGGATGTCGTAATCAAAGTAGTTAAAGACGAGGAACGGTAATGCATAGTGGATATAGTTTGAGAAAATGAAATAAATAAAGAATATTATCAAAGATAAAAACTATAGGAGTAAAATAATACATGGGAAATATAGTCTGAGGAATATAAAAGGAACAAATATGAGCTATGTTAAAGGGTCCGTGTTCCTTGCATGGAGCACGATATAGGATATAGCCTGGGTATATAATATGTGGAATTAAAGTCTGAGAGAGCAAGACTCAACTCCACAAACTACAGAGAAAAGTTGCTGTGGTGACATCAATAAGCAAGTCGCGCTGAAATGTTGTGGAGTTTTTAAGGAATAAATACAAGACGCCACTGAAATACGTCGCCCGTGAAGCCACTAAGCAGAGAGAGAGAGAGGAGAGAGAGAGTCAATCAATACTTCAGAAGGACTGAAGATCATACAGTACACACTGGGGACGCCTTATGCTTAGGGGCGAAAGAAGATGAATCGGGGACACGAGAACTTTAAAGACTATAGAGTGAGATGTCTGAATACTTCAAACAGTGTGTGTGTGTATTCAAGCCTCAGGTAGAAGGATATATCACTGAATGATAAATTTATTCATGTAATCATCTGCATCCTAAACGAAGTGTTGGTCAAATGGGCCTCCAATTTATTATAGGCCCCAGTCCTATTGGGCCCTAAACTGGTCTATCCATTACCATTAAGTTCCATTAGAATTTGGGGCCCATTGTAACTTAGAGAGTTAGGATTGGGGCCCATTACAACTAAAAGTATTAGAATTGGGGCCCATTATAACTTAGAGTATTAGGATTGGGGTCCATTATATCTTAGAGTATTAGGATTGGGGCCCATTACAACTAAAAGTATTAGGATTGGGGCCCATTATAACTTAGAGTATTAGGATTGGGGTCCATTATAACTTAGAGTATTAGGATTGGGGTTCATTATAACTGAGTATATTAGGACTGGGGTCCATTATAACTTAGAGTATTAGGATTGGGGTCCATTATAACTTAGGTATTAGGATTGGGGTCCATTATAACTTAGAGTATTAGGATTGGGGTCCATTATAACTTTAGAGTATTAGGATTGGGGTCCATTATAACTTAGAGTATTAGGATTGGGGTCCATTATAACTTAGAGTATTAGGATTGGGTCCATTATAACTTAGAGTATTAGGATTGGTCCATAACCATTTAACCTAACAATGCTTGAACATGTTCAACACTAATTAATAAGAAATAGTGTTGACTTGAGAAGACATGCACAGACAAAATAAATAACGGGAAATAAATGATGGGAAATGCGAACGGAGCACGACAGGAAGGAGTAGAGAAGAGGGGGGGGCAGGGGAGGGGGCAGGGGGAGGGAAGCAGGAGGGGGGAGATGAAGGGTGGGGGAGTCAAGTAGGAAGGGAGAGAGGAAAGGAGGAAGGAAGAGAGATGATAGGAAGGGGGAGGTTGGCAAAATTGAAACCGACTATAATAGGTTGCGTCTCACTTTACCTACAATTTGTATCCTTAGCCAGGTAAGTTGACAAGTGTAATGATCGTCCATTCCTCCTCCTTCGCTTCGTTCCCCACCTCCCCTTCCTTCCCTTCATCCCTCTCTCCCCCTTTCCTACCTTCCTCCTTACCTCCCCCCTTCCTTACCTCTCTTCCATCCTCACCCTCAGGGCAGTATTGTACTCTGGCGTTTTTGTGTAATAAAAAGTAATTACTATTGCCATCGAGTCTCCTAATACCAAGTGCACATGGCTTCAAAATGACTTCAAAATACCCATGACATTGGTCAGATTTAAAAAATTGGGGGCAGGAGGGTGGCTCACAGCGCCAAAACCCCCCAGCTGGGTGGGCTCGCTGTGCTCTCGCCATGTATCCTCACCCACAACTTCTTGGACCCCCTTTTGATAATCCTGAATCCTCCCCTGTATCTCCTTTCCCCTCTCTCTTCTTTCCTCCTCCCACCCTCTACATCCTTCCCCTCCCTTCCTCCAGATTGGTCTTAACTTCTTTATAGAAAAGTTAACACAAGGCACAGGTCGGGAGAGACAAACAATTATTGATGTCTAGAAGGTGAGAGACGGAGGAGGCTGCGGCTGTGTATGACTACAATAACGCACTCATTAGAAAATTTGGCAGACACAATCCCGCTCTCGCGCGCACACACACACGCGCGCGCGTATTATCAAGACAAGCAACAATCAAACAAACAAACAAACAAACAATCAAGCGCACACGCAAACAAACACACACACACACACGCATTACACTTTGATCTTAGCCAAAAGGCTGAGAAGGGAATACACACGTCATCCTTAACCAATAACCACCTCAACTCTCCTCAACCCCTCCTCACCACCGGAATGTCAGCAAGTTCTCGCCAAAAACTACAATTTAATTTGGGTAAGGAGTGGAACCAGTGTTGAACAGTGGTGAGCAGTGGTGAACAGTAATTCAGGCAGTGAAAACAACGCAACAGTAACAGTAACGGCTGAGAGTCGTACCCACGTTAACCTTCACACAGTGAGGAACCAGGTACCAGGAACGAGGTTGTAGCACTTGTGAGTACTGTTACCCCCCACTATTATAATTTTCATAGATCTTCCTTTTTCACAACTTAGTGACCCTGAGTTTTACTGTTCCTTAATCAGTATCAATGTTTCTACAATGATGATGCTAGTGTCATTCCTTTAGATGTGCTAGATCGTATGTATTACACCCATTTACCCATGGTGTCGACACAATACCTCCTCATATCGATCCTGATGCCTTTCTACAAAACTCACTGGGTTACACCAACCCAAACTGTAACTATTACTTTCCTGACTCTCCCGAGTTTAGTTCTAGTCTTCTACTATCTCATTCCTTAGCCATAACATCAGCAGTATTCTTCTTCATCTAGATACCTTTTTATATCAGTGTGTGTCTTCTATTGCCCACAAATTTGTTCTGTGAACAGCTGCAACTTCTCTTGCGTCTTCAATGCCTGCTTTGATAAATGCTTCCCGCTCAAGAATAAGTCAGTGAAAACTGTATCCATTTCCAAGCCCTATATCACAAGCGGAATTAAGAGAATGATGAAAGAAAAACACAAAATCCAAAGGAAATTTGCAAAAAGACCCATAACTTTCGGTGATTCTTTCCGAAGTATCAGAAATTGAGTAACTCAAGCAGTTATAAATGCCAGACGTAGCTATTATACAAATAAGCTCCAATCAGCATCAGGCGACGGTAAGAAAACCTGAAATGTCATAAATTCTATTACAAATACACATTCAAGACTTTTAATTCAAGTAATCAATAGTTAAACAGGTGATAGATGTTAAATTACAAGTATTCTGTTCTTTATACTTAGAGTTACGTTAACTATTGTAGGACAACATAACTCGGCTTCCGGCATTACTACGACCATGTGTAAATTCTAATATCATGTGGGAAGATGTCGTGGTTTATTTAAAATATACCCTTTTAAATAAATACTTTCAATACTATTACTATCCCGTGTTATTTTACTAGAGGGGGGGGGAGGAGGAGAATCTTTCCAGCTGTCTGTGAGTGACTTTTATTACCGAATATGTTCCCCAATATAGCCGGTTATATCCCCAGTGTTATGTTGGCTTATATCACGATATAGATTCCTTCCTCAGTGGCTGTCTGGCTCTCCCCTGAGTCCGTGTGGAGGTGTTGGCTATTATGATACTCCCTCCACTACATATTCCCACCACTACACACTCCCTCCACTACACACTCCCTCCATTACACACTCCCTCCACTACACACTCCCTCCACTACACACTCTTCCACTACAAACTCCCCCACTACAAACTCCCTCTGCCACACCTCCACTACACACTCCCTCCACAACACCTCTACCCACACTACACACCTCCACTACACACTCCCTCCACTACTACACACTCCCTCCACTACACACCCTTCCACAACACCCCTCCCCCACTACACACCCTCCACTACACACCTCCACTACCCTCCCTCCACTAAACACTCCTCCACTACACACTACCCACAACACCCCTCCCCCACTCACACACCCTCCACCACACGCCCTCTCCAATACACACCCTCCACTACACACTCCCTCCACTACACACCCTTCCACTAAACACTCACCCACTACACACCCCCACTACACACTCCCTCCAATACACACACACCCTCCACTACACACTCCCTCCACTACACACCCCTTCCACTAAACCCTCCTCCACAACACACTCTCCACTACACACTCACCCCACTACACACACCTCCAATACACACTCCCTCCGCTACACACCCCTCTGCTACACACTTCCCTCACAACACACTCCTCTGCTACACACTCCCTCCACTACACACTCCTCTGCTACACACTCTCTCCATCCCTCCTACACACTCCTCTTGCTACACTCCCCTCCACTACACACCTCCTCTGCTACACACCCCTGCTACACACCCTGCCACACACACCTCCCTACAACACACTCCCTGCTACACACTCCCTCTGCTACACACCTCTGCTACACTCTCTCTACACACCCCTGCTACACTCCCTCTGCTACACACTCCCTGCTACACACTCCCTGCTACCACTCTCTGCTACACACTCCCTCTGCTACACACTCCCTCTGCTACACACTCCTCTACACACTCTCTCAACACACACTCCTCCTACACACTCCTCTGCTACATACCCTCTGCTACACACCCCCACTACACACACTCCTCTGCTACAACCCCGCACAATGCACCCCTCTGCTACACACTCCCCCGCACACTACCCTCTGCTACACACACTCTCCCCCACTACACACCTCCCTCTTCTAAGCACACTCCCCGCACAACACCCTCTGCTACACACCTCCCCTGCACTACACACACTCCTCTGCTACACCTCCTGCTACACACCTCTGCTACACACCCTTCCACACACCCCGCACAACACACTCCCCTGCTACACACTCCCCACTACACATACCCTGCTACACACTCCCCCACTACACACCCTCTGCTACACACTCCCCACTCACACACCCCTCTGGTACACACACTCCCTCTACACACTCCCTCTGGTACACACTCCCCACCACACTCCCTCTGCTACACACCCCCCACTACACACCTCCTCTGCTACACACTCCCTCCTCTCTACCTCCCTCTGCTACACCCCCCACTACACTCCTCTGCTCACACTCCCTATTACACACCTCTGCTACACACTCCCCACTAGCCTCCCTCTGCTCACCTCCCTCTGCACTCACCCCTGCTGCACACTCCCCCACTACCTCTCCTCTACACCCCCACTGCTTACCTCCTCTGCTACACCTCCCCTTTGCTTTCCTCCCTCTGCTGCACTCCTCTGCCTACACTCCTCTGCTACACACTCCCCTCTGCCACTCCCTCTGCTTTACACTCCTCTCTACACACTCCCTCTACACCTTCCGTGCTACACACTCCTCCCCTCTGCACACTCCATGCCACACTCCTCTGCTGCACACTCCTCTACACACCCCTCTGCTACACCTCCCTCTGCTTTATGCATCCTCTGCTACACACCTCCGCACTACTCACTCCCTCTGCTACACCTCCCCTCACAAATCACTCCTCTGTACACTCTCCTCTGCTACACACTCTGCTACACACTCCCTGCTACACACTCCCTCTACCACTCCTGCTACTAACTCCCTTTCTGCTTAGCACATCCCTGGCACTCCCGCTCATTTCACCTCCGCTCTGCACACTCCCTACACTCCCTCATCCTCTCTCTGCTACCTCCTCCTGCCACTACACACTCCTCTGCTACACACTCCCCTCATGCTAACACACTCCTCTGCTACACACTCTGCTAACTCACTCTCTGCTACCTTCCCTGCACAACCTCCCTCTTTGCTACACACTCCCTCTGTACAACGCCCTCTGCTACACACCTCCCTGCCTCTACTCACTCCCTCTGCTAACACCCTCTGCTACACACCTCTACAGTCACTCCCACTACACCCTCTGCATGCTCACACTCCTCTGACACCTCCCCGCCTCACCTCCCTCTCAAGTACACCTCCCTCTGCTACACTCCCCTAGCTCAACACACCCTCTGCTGCACACTCCCCCAGCACACTCCCTCTGCTACCTCCCTCTGCTACACCTCCTCTTCTTGCATACCTCTGCTAGCACTCCCCGCCTAGACACACACTCCTCTGCTAGCACCTCCTCTGCTACACCTCCCCTGTACACTCTCCCCGCACCTCCTCTGCTACACACCCCTTACCTCCCCCTGCTACACCTCTTTGCTGCTCCCTCCTACACCTCCCCACACAACCACTCCCTGCTACACACTCCGCTTTGCACTCCCTCTGCTACACCTCCCTTTGCTACACACTCCCCACTACTCACACTCCCTCTGCCACACTCCCCTGCACACTCCCTCTTATACACACCTCTCTGCTTCACTCTCCCTCTGCTACACACCCTCTGCTACACACTCCTCTGCTACACCTCCGCACATACCTCCCTGCTACACACCTCTGCTACCTCCTTTGCTTTACACTCCCCCTCTACACACTCCTCTGCTACACCTCCTGCACAACACACTCCCTCTGCTAAGCCACTCCCCGCCACTCCCCTCTAGCACACTCCCTCTGCTACCTCCCCACTTACCTCCCTCTGCTCTCACTCCCTACATCACACCTCCCTCTTCACCTCCCTGCTGCACACTCCTCTGCTACACTCCTCTGCTACACTCTCCCTCTTCTAAGCACACTCCCTCTGCTTCCTCCTGATACCTCCCTCCTCCTCTATACATCCTCTGCTACACTCCCCACTGCACAGTCCTCTGCTACACCTCCCCACTAACCTCTGCTACCTCCCCATACACACACCCTCTGCTACCTCACCTCACTACACACTCCCTCTGCTACCTCTCCCCACTACATACCTCTGCCGCCTCCCCCTCTTACTCCCTCTGCTACCTCCCTCTCTCACCTCCCTCTAGCTGCCTCCTCTGCTACACTCCCCACTCTCCCCACTACACACCTCTGCTACACACAGTCCCTCTGCACACCTCTCTGCTACACACTCCCTCTGCTACCCCTCTGCACTCACCTCCCTGCTGCCTCCCTCTGCTACCTCCTCTGTACCTCTGCTAGCACACTCCTGCACAACACACTCTCTGCTACACACTCCTCCACTACACACTCCCCTGCCACACACTCCCCCTGCACAACACACCTCCTCCTACACACACTCCCCTCCCATCACAACACACTCCCCTGCTACCCTCCCGCACAACACCCTCTGCTACACCTCCCCCCACTACACACCTCCTCTGCTACACCTCCCCCACTACCACCTCTGCCACACACTCCCTCTGCTACACACACCCTCCTCTCTCACACACCCCCACTACACACTCCCTCTGCTACACACTCTCTCTCACACTCCTCTGCTACACACCCTGCACAACACACCCTCTCTACACACTCCTCTGCTACACACCCTCCACACACACCTCCCTCTTACACACCCTCACACACTCCTCTGCTACACACTCCTCTGCTACAACTCCCTCTGCTACACACTCCCTCTCACTCCCTGACACACACACTCCCTGCTACACACACCTCTGCTACACACCCCTGCTACACACCCCTGCACAACACACTCCTCTGCTACACACTCCCCTCACAACACACTCCCTGCTACACACCCCTCTGCTACACCTCCCTCCACTACACACTCCCCCGCACAACACACTCCCTCTGCTACACACCCCCGCACAACACACCCTCTGCTACACACTCCCTCTGCTACACACTCCCCCACTACACACCCTCTGCTACACACTCCCTGCACAACACACTCCCCTCTGCTACACACTCCCTCTGCTACACACTCCTCTGCCACACACCTCTGCCACACCCCTCTGCTACACACCCCACTACACACTCCCTCTGCTACACACTCCCTCTGCTACACACTCCTCCATGCACACTCCCCCACTACACACACTCCCTCTGCTACACACCCCCACACACATCTCTGCTACACACTCCCCCGCACAACACACTCCCTCTGCTACACACCCTCTGCTACACACTCCCCACTACACACTCCCTCTGCTACACACCTCCCCGCAACAACATACACTCCTCTGCTACACACTCCCCTGCACAACACACTCTCTGCCACACACTCCCTCTGCCACACACTCCCTCTCCTACACACTCCCTCTGCACACACCCCGCACAACACACCCTCTGCTACACACCCCCTGCACTACACACCCCTCTGCTACACACTCCCCACTACACACCTCTGCCACACCCCCACTACACACACCTCCCTGTGCACACTCCCCACTACACACTCCCTCTGCTACACACTCCCCACTACACACCCCTCTGCTAGCACACTCCCCACTACACACCCCTCTGCTACACACTCACACACCTCCTCTGCTACACACTCCCCACTACACACTCTCTGCTACACACCCCCACTACACACCCCTCTGCTACACACTCCCCACTACACACTCCCTCTGCTACACACTCCCCCACTACACACTCCTCTGCTACACACTCCCCACTACACACCTCTGCACACTCCCCCACTACACACTCCCCTCTGCCACACACTCCCCTGCACTACACACTCCCTCTGCTACACACTCCCCCACACACACTCCCTCTGCTAAGCACACTCCCCACTACACACCTCCTCACACACTCCCCCACACACACCTCTGCTACACACACTCCCCACTACACACTCCCCACTCACACACCCCTCCACACACACTCCCTGCACAACACACTCCCTCTACACACCCTCTGCTACACTCCCCTGCACAACACACTCTGCTACACCTCCCTCTGCACACACTCCTCTGCTACACACACTCCCTGCACACATACACTCCTCTCACACACACCCCTGACAACACACTCCCTCTGCTACACACTCCTCTGCTACACACTCTCTGCTACACACTCCTGCACAACACACTCCTGCTACACACTCCTCATACACACTCCCTCTGCTACACACTCCCCTAGACACACCTCTGCCTACACACACTCCTGCCACTACACACCCCCTGCTACACACCCCCTGCACAACACACCTCTGCCACACCCCCCACTACACACTCCCTACACACTCCCGCCAACACACTCCCTCTGCTACACACCTCTGCTACACACTCCTGCACAACACACCTCCTCTGCACACTCCCCTGCACACACACCCCTCTGCTACACACTCCTCCCGCACAACACACTCCTCTGCACACCTCCTGCCACTACACACTCTCTGCTACACACCCTCTGCTACACACACTCCTCTCACCCTCCCCACTACACACTCCTCTGCTCACACTCCCTGTACACACCTCTGCTACACACTCCCCGCACAACACACTCTCTGCTACACACTCCTCTGCTACACACTCCCCTGCACAACACACTCCCTCTGCTACACACCCCAGCACACTCCTCTACACACCTCTGCTACACACTCTCTCTGCTACACACTCCCTCTGCTACACACTCCCTGCATTGAATACACCCTCTGCTACACACTCCCTCTGACACACTCCCCAACACACTCCTCAGACAACACACTCCTCTGCTACACACTTCTCACTACACTCCCTGCTACACACCCTCTGCCCACACTCCCCCACTACACACTCCCTCTGCTACACACTCCTCCACTACACACTCCCTGCTACACACACCTCCCGCACAACACACTCCTCTGCTCACACACTCCCCTGCTCTACACACTCCCTGCTACACACTCCCTCTGCACACACTCCCTGCTACACACACTCCTCTGCTACACACCTCTCTGCACACCTCCTCTGCTACACACTCCTCTGCTACACACTCCCTCTGCTACACACCCCCTGCTAAGCACACTCCCTGCACAACACACTCCCCTCTGCTACACACTCCCTGTGCTACACACCCCTGGCACTCTCCCGCACTACACACCCCTCTGCTACACACTCCTGCACAACACACCCCTCTGCTACACACCCCTCAGCACACTCCCGCCTCTACACACTCCCCTGCTACACATCCTCCTCTACACACTCCCCTGCTACACACCCCACAACACTCTCCCTCTGCTACACACTCCCTGCACACACACTCCTCTGCTACACACTCCTCTGCTACACACTCCCTCTGCTACACACTCCCTCTGCTACACACTCCCTCTGCCAAGCACACCCTCTGCTAAGCACACTCCTCGCATACACACTCCTCTGCTACACACTCCCTCTGCTACACACTCCCCTGCTACACACCTCCTCTCCACACACTCCCTCTGCTACACACACTCCCTGCACAACACACCTCCCTCTGCTACACACTCCTCTGGCACACTCCTCCACTACACACTCCCTCTGCTACACACTGCCACTACACACTCCCGCTGACACACACACTCCCTGCTACACACTCCTCTGCTACACACTCCCCACTACACACCCCTCTGCTACACACTCCCCACTCTCCTCTGCGACACCTCCCCACTACACACTCCCCCTGTGCACACTCCCCACTACACACCCCTCTCTCCTGCCTCTCTACACACTCCCCCCCACTACACACCTCCTCTGTACACACTCCCCACTCACACTCCCCCTGCACACACTCCCCACTACACACTCCCTCTGCGACACACCTCTGCTACACACTCCCTCTGCTACACACTCCCCCACTACACACCCCTGCCACACCTCCCCCCACTACACACCCTCTGCCACACTCCCCACTACACACTCTCTGCCATACACTCTGCCTCACACACTCCCCCACTACACACTCCCTCTGCTACACACTCCCCACTACACACTCCCTCTGCTACACACCCCTGCTACACACTGCCCTGCTACACACTCCCCCACTACACACCTCTGCTACACACCCCCTACACACTCTCTGCTACACACCTCTGCTACACACTCCCTTCTAACACACCCCTCACCCACACCCCTCTGCTACACACTTCCCTCTACACACTCTCTGATACACACTCCCCACACACACTCCTCTGCTACACACTCCCTCTGCTGCACACTCCTCACACAACACACTCCTCTGCTACACACCCCTCTGCTACACACTCCTCTGCTACACACACTTCTTGCACACACACCCTCTGCTACACACTCCCACAACACACTCCTCTGCTACACACTCCCTCTGCTACACACCTCACTACACACTCCCGCACAACACACTCCCTCTGCTACACACCTTCACACACACTCCTGCTACACACCCTGCTACACACTCCCCACTACACACTCCTCTGCTACACACCTCCTGCACAACACACTCCTCTGCTGCCACCCTCTGCTACACACTCCCTCTCTGTTGTTTGCACACCTCTGCTACACACACACACTCTCTGCTACACACTCCTGGCACTACACACCTCCCTGCTACACACCTCTGCTACACTCCCTCTGCTACACACTCCCCACTACACACACTCCCTCTGCTACACACTCCCTCTCAACACACTCCCCTCTGCTACACACTCCCTCTGACTACACACCCCTCTGCCACACACCCTCTGCTACACACTCCCCACTACACACTCTCTGCTACACACCTCCCCACACTACACCTCCCTCTGCTACACACTCCCCTCACTACACCTCCTCTTGCTACACTCCTCTGCTACACACTCTTCCACTGCCACACCTCTTCTACACACCTCTCTCAACACACTCCTCTGCTACACACCCCCATCCACCACACCTCCCCTCTGCTACACACCCCCACACTACACTCCCTCTGCTACACACCCCCTCTACACACCCCTCTGCTACACTCTCCCCCACTACACCTCCCTCTGCACACACTCCCCCACTACCCACCTCTGCTACACACTCCCCCACTGCACCTCCTCTGCTACACACTCCCCCACTCCCACACTCCCTCTGCTACACACTCCCCCACTACACACCCCCACTCCCCCCTCTGCTACACTCTCTGCTACACTCCCCCTACACACCTCTGCTACACACTCCCCACTACACACTCCCTCTGCTACACACTCCCCCCACTACACACCCCTTGCCAACACACTCCCCACTACACACCTCTGCTACACACCCCCACTACACACTCCCTCTTCTACACCTCCCCACTACACACTGCTACACACTCCCCACTACACACCTCCCTCTAAGCACACTCACTACACACTACACACTCCCTCCACTACACCTCCCTCACATGCTCCCCTCTGCTACCTCACACACTCTCCCACACTCCCTGCTACACACTCCCTCTGCTACACACTCCCTCTTACACACTCCCCACTCACACACCTCTGCTACACACCCCGCACAACACACTCCTCTGCTACACACCTCTGCCACACCTCTACACTCCTCCCTGCACAACTCACCCCTGCTACACACCTCTACACACTCCTCTGCTACACCTCCTCTGCTACCTCCTGCCCACCTCCTCTGCTACACCTCCCGCTCTACCCTCCCCTGCTACACACTCCCCTCACATCCTCTGCTACACACTCCCCACTACACACTCCCTCTGCTACACACTCCCACTACACACTCTCACCCCCCTACCTCCCTCCACAACCCCCTCTCTGCTACACACTCCCTCACTAAATACCCCCTCTGCTACACACTCCCCGCACAACACACTCTCTGCTACACTCCCTCTGCTACACACTCCCTGCACACACCTCCCCTCTACACACTCCCTCACACCCCCCGCACAACTCCCTCTGCTAAGCACACCTGCTCTACACACTCCCTCTGCTACACACCTCTGCTACACTCCTCCTGCTCACACTCCCCACTACACTCCTCTGCAGCTCCTCCCTCTCACTCCTCCCTCTACACACTCCTGCACAACCCTCCTCTGGGTTCACACCTCTGCTACACACTCCTGCACTACACACTCCTCTGCTACACACTCCCTTCTGCACACCCCTCTGCTCCACACCCCTGCTACCCTCCCTCTGCTACACTTCCCTCTGCTACCCTCCCCCGCACTACACACCTCCCCTACTACACTCCCCTCTGCTACACACCCCCCTGCCACACCCCGCACTTCACACTCCCCCTGCTACACACCCCGCCAACACACCTCTGCTACACCCCCTGCACACCTGGTCACACCTCCTGCTACACCCCTCTGCCAGTACACTCCTCTACTACACACCCCCAAGCTACACCCCCTCTACACTCCCCCCAGTGTCCTCCCCCCTACACTCCCCTCTGCTACACACCTCCCCACTACACACCTCCCCCGCTACACACACTCCCCCACTACACACCTCTGCTACACACTCCCCCCCTACACACCCCTCTGCCAGCACACCTCCCCACTAAGCCCTCCCTCTAAGCCACCCCACTACACACTCTGCCACACCTCCCCTCTACACACCCCCTCTCTGCTACACACCCCCTCTACCACTCCCTCTGCACATTCCTCCCTCTGCTACACACCCCTCTACACACTCCCCTCTACACACTCCCTCTGGGCCACACCTCCCCCACTACACACTCCCTCTGCTACACTCCCCCACTCACACCTCTGCCACACCCTCCCTCTACACCCCCCCACTACACACCCCCTCTGGATCACACTCCCACTACACTCCCCCTACACCTCCCCCTACACCTCCCTCTGCTACACACCCCTCTTCTACCTCCCTCTGCTGCCACTCCCCCCATCACACACCTCTGCTACACACCCCCACCTCTCCCTCTACACACTCCCCCTACACACTCCCCTGCTACCTCCCCCCTCTACACCTCTCTGCTACACACTCCTCTGCTACCACTCCCTCTACACCTCCTCTGCTACACACTCCCCCTCTGCACACTCCCTCTGCTACACACCCCCACTACACACTCCCTCTGCTACACACTCCCTCTGCTACACACTCCCCCACTACACACACTCCCTCTAATACACTCCCCCCTCTACACCTCCCTCTGCTGCACACTCCCCCCTACACCCTCTCTGCTACACACTCCTCTGCTACACTCTCCCTCTGCTACTACACTCCTCTGCCACACTCCTCTGCACACTCCCCCACTACACCTCCCCTCTGACACTCACCCCCCCTACACTCCCCTCTGCTACACTCTCCCCCACTCACACACCCCCTACACTGCCTCCCCCACACACTCCCCCTGCTACACACTCCCCCGCTACACACTCCCTCTGCTACACACTCCCTCTGCCAGGCACACCCCCCACTACACACCCCTCTGACACACCCCCCCACTACACCTCCCTCTGCTACACTCCCCCACTACACACTCCCTCTGCTACACACTCCCTCTGCTACACACCCCTCTCTTCCACCTCCCCACTACACACCTCCTCTGCTACACACTCCCCCTGCTACACACTCCTCTGCTACACTCCCTGCTACCACTCCCTCTGCTACTCTCCCCCTCACAACACTCTCCCTCTGCGCACACACTCCCTCTGCTACACACTCCTCTGTACACCTCCCCACTACACACACCCCTCTGCTACACACTCCCCTCTACACACACTCCCTCTGCTACACACCTCTGCTACACACCTCCTCTGCACACACTCCCCCACTACACACCCCTCTGCTACACACTCCCCCACTACACACTCCCTCTGCGCACACTCCTCTGCCACCTTCCCCCACTACCACCCCTCTGGGGACACACCTCCCCACTACACACACTCCTCTGGGTGCCTCCTCTGCGACACCTCCTTGCTAAGCTCCTCCCCACTACACACTCCCTGCTACACACTCCCCCCTACACCTCCCTCTGCTACTAACTCCCCCTACACTCCCTCTGGGACACACTCCCCCCGCTACACCTCCTCTGCGACACCCTCTGCCACACACTCCCCCACTACACACTCTCTACACACACCTACTCCTGCTACACACTCCCCCCTACCCTCCCTCTGCTACACACTCCCTCCACTAAGCTCCTCCCCACTACTCCACTCCTCTGCCACACACCCCCCACTACACCTCCCCCCTACACACTCCCTCTGCTACACTCCCTCCACTGTACACTCCCCCACTACACACCCTCCCTCACCTCCCCTCAAACACTCCCCCACTAGGCTTTTCCTCACTCACAATCCCTCCTACACACCCTCTGCTCACATCCCTCCACTAGGCCTCCCCACTACACCTCCTCTGCTTCACCTCCTCCACTAAACCTCCCCACTACACACTCCTATGTACACAGTCCTCTCCACTAAACCTCCCCACTACACACTCCTCTGCCTCCCTCTGCTGGGCACACCCCCACTACCTCCCTCTGCTAGCACTCCCCCCTACCTCCCCCCTAACTCCCTCTGTGGCCTCTCCCACTACACACTCCACTAAAACTCCCCCACTAAGCCTCCCCCACTAAACCTCACTAGACTACACCTCCCTCTCCTACACACCCCCCACTCACCTCCCTCCACTAAACACCTCCCCACTAAACACTCCCCCACTAAACACTCACTTTCTTGCTACCCCCTCTAAGCACTCACCTCCCCACTACACACTCCCTCTGCCACACACCCCCACTACACACTCCCTCTCGACACACCCTCTGCTACACACTCCCCTCTACTCACCCCCACACTCCCTCCACTACACTCCCCCTACACGCTCCTCCACTACACACCCTCCACTAAACACTCCCACTAAACACCCCCACTACACGCTCACTCGACTACACACTCCTCCACTAAACACCCCTCCACTAAAACCTCCCCACTACACTCCTCCCACTACACACTCCCTCCACTAAACACTCCCCCACTAAACACCCCCCACTAAACACTCACTAGACCACACACCCTCTGCTACACACCCCCACTACACACCCCTGCTACACACTCCCCTCACTCCCTCTGGTGACACTCCCTCTGCTGCCTCCCCCTGCATACTCTCTGTGCCTCCTCTGTACGCTCCCCCACTGCCTCCCTCTGCTGCACACTCCTCCACTAGACACCCCCACTACACACTCCTCTGGGCATCCTCCACTCTCCCCCTTTACATTCTCTGCGACACACTCCTCTGCTACACTCCCACTGCACTCCTTCTGCTGCTCCCTCCTTTCAACCTCCCCCCTGCACTCCCCTGACACCTCCTCTGCGCACCTCCCCACTCCTCTCTACCTCCCTCTGCTACCTCCCCCCTACATACCCCCACTACCTCTCCCCCACTACCTCCTCTGCTACACCTCTCCACTAAACCTCCCTCACCTCCTCTGCTAGCCTCCTCCACTAAACACTCCCTACACCTCCCCTACACCTCCCCCCACCTCCCCACACACACCCCTGCCACACCTCCACTAAACACTCCCCACTACACACACTCCCTCCTACACACCCTCCACCAAACACTCCCCACCAAGCACACCCCCACTACACACCCTCCCACAACACACCCCCACTACACACTCCCTCTGCCACACCTCCACTAAACACTCCCCACTACACACTCCCTCTGCTACACACCCCTCCACTAAACACTCCCCCACTACACACCTCTGCTACACACCTCCACTAACACTCCCCACTAAACACTCACTGACTACACACTCCTCTGTTACACACCTCTGCTACACACCCTCCACTCAAACACTCCCCACTACACACTCCCTCTGCCACTCCCCACTACACACTCCCCACTACCTCCCCCACTACACACCCTCTGCTACACTCCCTCCACTAAACCTCCCCGCTACACACTCCCTCTGCCCCTCCCTCCACTCACACCCCCACTACACCCCCCACTACACACACTCCCCCACTAAACACTCCCCCACTACACACTCCCTCTGCTACACACTCCCTCCACTAAACACTCCCCCACTACACACTCCTCTGCTACACACCTCCTCCACCAAACACTCCCCACTAAACACTCACTAGACCACACACTCCCTCTGCTACACAACTCCTCCACCAAACACTCCCCACTACACACTCCCTCTGCTACACACCTCTCACCACACTCCCTCCACTACACTCCCTCCACTACACACTCCCTCCACTACACACCACTCCACTACAACCTCCCCCAAACACACCTCCCACTACACACTCCTTCCACTAAACACTCTCTCCACTACACACCTCCACTACACACTCCCTCTGCTACCACTCCCTCCACTAAACACCCCACTACACACCTCTACACACCTCCCACTAAACACTCCCCACTCACACCTCCCTACACACCTCTGCTACACCTCTGCTACACTCCCCCTGCTACACCTCCACTAAACACTCACTACACACTCCCTCTGCTACACACCTCCACCAACACTCCCCCCACTACACACTCCCTCTGCACACCTCCACTAAACACCTCCCCACTACACACCCCTCTGGTACACACCTCTGCGACACACTCCCTGCTACACACCCTCTGCCACACACCTCCACTAAACACTCCCCCACTACACACCCCTGCTACACACCCCTCCACTAAACACCCCCACTACACACTCCTCTGTGACACACTCCTCTGCCACACTCCCCCACTACACACTCCCTCTGCCACACTCCTCCACTCAAACCCCCACTACACGCCTCACCCACTACACACCTCTGCTACACACCCCCACTGCCACACTCTCCACTAAACACCCCCCACTACAACACTCCTCTGCTACACACTCTGCTACACACCTCCACTACACACTCCTCCACTACACACTCCCTCTGCGACACACTCCTCCACTCAAACACTCCCCCCACTACACACACCCCTCTGCTACACTCCTCTGCTACACACTCCCCACTACACACCCTCTGCTACACTCCTCCACTAAACTCCCCCACTACACTCCTACTCCACTACACACCTCTGCTACACACTCCTCCTACACTCCCCACTACACACCTCTGCTACACACTCCCTCCGCGACACTCACTTGCTACACACCCCCACTACACACCCTCTGCGACACACCTCCACTCAAACACTCCCACTCACACGCCTACTCCACTACACACTCCTCTGCTGCCACACCCCCACTGCACACCCTCCCACTAAACACTCCCACTACACCTCCCCCCACTACACCTCCCTCTGCTACACACCCCTCTTCTGCTACACACTCCCCACTACACCTTCCTCTCCCACTCCTCCACTAAACACTCCCCACTACACTCCTCTGCTACACCTCTCTGCTACACAGTCCCTCCACTAAACACTCCCCACTACACACCCTCTGCTACAATCCCTCTGCTACACACCTCCACTACACACTCCCTCCACTACACACCTCCACTACACACCTCCACTACACACCTTCCCTACTCCACTACAACCC
This sequence comes from Homarus americanus, assembly GCF_018991925.1. NCBI lineage: Eukaryota > Metazoa > Arthropoda > Malacostraca > Decapoda > Nephropidae > Homarus > Homarus americanus. The sequence continues at coordinate 6,802,677 of NW_024739542.1, read as the reverse complement.
TCCCCCAAAACACACTCCCCACTCACACACTCCTTCCACTAAACACTCTCTCTCCACACACAATCCTCCACTACACACCCCTCTGCTACACACCTCCACTACACTCCCCCTACACACACCTCCCTCTGCCACACACCTCCACTAAACACCTCCCCCACTAAACACTCACTGGACTACATACTCCTCTGCTACACACTCCCTGCTACACAATCTCTCCACTCAAACACTCCCCACTACACACTCCCTCTGCTACACCTCCCCTCTGCCACACACCCCCCACTGCACACTCCCTCCACTACACACTTCCTCCACTACACACCTCACCCACTACACACTCACTCCACTACAACCCTCCCCACTCACCCACTCCCACTACACACTCCTTCCACTAAACACTCACTCCACTACACACTCTCCACTACACACCTCTCTCCACAACACCCTCACCCCACTACACTCCTCCAGTAAACACTCACTCCACTACACAACCTCCACCATACTCCCTCCACTGTACACCTCTGCTACACACTCCTCCACTACACACCTCCATTGCACACTACTCACTACATGAAGGTTCCAAGTGTTCCCTGAAGATGGCAGTGATGAGTGGAAACACTGCAACACTGAAGTCCATTTATTAACGGATAGGATACAAGGTGACTAGCGTGTGCCATGCACGAGGCACAGAGTCGGACTGAGACTGCCTTGCCATATGGCAGCCTTTGGGGCTGTTGCTACATACGTGCAATGTTGCCACGTATTTATATACATAGATGCTACTGCACAGTAGCTTATATACAAGGTTGCTACTCAGCACATGTAGCTAGATACATATCCCACATCTCCCTCACGCTCATAGTCTTTGTCTTGAGCGGACTTCTTAATCCTGAGTCGCCCGAGCGTCGAGGTGCACTGTGGGGCGGATCCTCGTGGGTGTAGAGACTCGCCCTCGGTCAGGGGCCAGCAGCAGGTGGGACTGGCTGGAGGAAGCGGTTGCTCTCCACCAGACACGGCCGCTCGGCATCCTGACATTGTATCCCGCGACCGGCCGACGCACATCACTATGCCCACCATGTCCCAACGTGTCGTCGTCCGGGTCCTGGCGGACAAGGAGCACACCAATCTCCAGTGGCTGAAGAGCGCGCCGTCGTCACCGAGCCTTGGCGTCTGGCGTTTGATTAAGCGGTAGCCGGCGGTGCAGCTATCCGACGGTCTGCCACTCCTTTACCAAAGGCAACCCAGGCGTGCAGGAACACGCAAAACGGAAGGGTGACGCCACAGGATCTGGGCAAGGGCGTCCTGTTAATGGTGGGGTAATACGTAACTCAGGAGTCCTTTGTGGGCACTACAGTCTATGTTGCCTGAAGGGGCCACCTTGAGGATAGGTGCTTGACTATCTTGACTTCCAGCCTCAGCATAGCCGTTTTGACTGTGGGTAGTGGGGTGTTGACTGCAATATGGCGGACTCCCCCAACAACTCCAGGAATCCTGTGAAGTCCCGGCTGGTGAACTGGCCCGTCCGTCCCTGAATTGTGCAAGGAACACTTAGGTCACGAAAGAGGTGCCGGAAGTGGCAGGCCGAGCCGCGGACGTCGTGTCCGGCCTGCAGATTACCACCACAGGCCATCAGGAATCGGTCGGCGACAACTAGGAAGTTTCCCAGCTGTGCTGAAGAAATCCAGCCGACACGGACTCGAAGGGCCTGGTGGTTCGTCGTCACCGCTGAGGGGCTCCTGCTGTTGACTGGGCACCGCATGATCTGGCACGGCTCACAGGCACCGGACCGTATGGACGATATCCGCGTCAATGCCGGGCAGTACACAGCCTGCCTGCGCGGCGCTTGGTGGCCTCTGCTCCACGATGGCTGTCGTGTAAGGGGCAGAACGCAACTTACAGGCTGCAGGGGACGACCACGGGCACCATGCAGGATGGAAGTCCCCCATCTCTGCGTTATGGTGGCGAGGAGCAGTCCTCACACTCTCCAAGAGCTGAGTGTAGGAGGGGTCGTCGCGTGCCGCGGTCCGTAGTTCCTCAAGGGCCAGATCGCTGTCGGGTGGCGACACTGAGGCCTGGGTGCTGGCGAGGGACTGTACAGCCTGCAAGGTGACGATGTTGCTGACGGAGAAACCGGCCTCGGTGCTGGGCATCTCGTCTTCAGGTGTAGGGCGGCTGACTGGGGAGCGGGAGAGGGCATCCGGGATGCACAACTCCTTACCTGCGCGCCAAGCCGCGGTGAAGACGAAGGCCAAAATCTTCTCCTTCAGGCGCTGGAGGCGGGGATTCTCGATGGCGTCCAGCGAATAGTGGTTAAGAATGGGGACCAAGGGCCTGTGGTCTGTGATGAGGTCGAAGTGCTGTAGGCCAATCAAGTAGAACTTGCACTTCGATAAGGCCCATACCACTGCCAGCAGCTCCAGCTCGATGGTAGCGTAGCGAGACTCAGCATCGGTGAGGAAGCGAGAGCCACACTGTACGAGCCGGTACTTTCCTCCACCGTGATCCTGGAGAAGGGCGTAACCAACCCCGTACAGGCGCGAGGCGTCTGTCTGGAGGACGGTGGGGAGCGCTGGGTCGAAAGTAGCGAGGATAGGTGGACTTGACAGGGCCTCCTTCACCTTATGAAAGGCGAGGTCGTGGTCAGGGGTCCACGTGAACGTCCTCTTGGGGCTCATCAGGGGGCGGAGAGGCCCGGCAGCGGCGGAGACGTCAGGAGAAAATTCTGCCAGCTGGTTCACCAGGCCCATGAAAGACCTGAGATCCGTAAGGTTGGCAGGTTTCGCAAAGTCCGCTATGGCGCGAACTTTCTCCGGGTTAGCAGCAATGCCATCCCCTGAGAGTCGGTAGCCGCAGAAAGACACTGCAGGTGCGGCCAAGACGAACTTCTCGGCATTCAGAGTGATGCCGTGCGTCCTACACCTGGTCAGTACCTCGTCGATGCGGCGAAGATGCGTCAGGTAGTCCTCATCGTAGAGGAGGACGTCGTCCACTACCTTCACGCAGTTGGTCACGCCTTGAAGTGCCATGTCACCACGGAGACAGAAGGCGTCCCCCGTAGCAGCGAATCCCATAGGGCCACGGCAGTAGCGGAAGCGTCCGTAAGGCGTGATGAAAGTGGTCAGTGGCTGATCCTCCTTCTTCAGTGGGATCTGCCAGTAACCACAGAGGGCGTCCATCGTCGAGAAGTGCCGTACCTTCGGATCCACACTCCGTATAGCTGCAAAAGGTCTGGGTGAAGGGTGGGCGGGACGGGACACCTGGCTGTTAAGCTTAGACAAGTCGGTAGTAATCCGCACTCCACCGTTAGTCTTAGCCACAGCAACTAGAGGGTGGCACCAAGGGGATGGGTCGTCACCAACGGGTACGATGACGCCCTGGGCCACCATGGAATCCAGTTCCTTCTTGACTGAATCCCTGAAGGCGAGAGGAATCAACCGGGGAGTGTGTATGGCAAACGGCTGTGCATCTTCCCGCAGGTGTATCCTCATAGGCGGACCCGCCATAGCCTTCAGTGGCGCGGTCCGTAGGGCCTCCTTCGTCACCAGCACATCCGAGTACTCCTTCAGGAAGTAGGCCCTTGCGGCTGAAGGAGACGTCTCGCTGTGAAGAGGAAGCAGCCGTGACTTGGGTGGAGGCGGGGAGGGAGTGGACGCGGGTTCTGGGCAGATCTGTGTGGCAGCGCCAGGCGCGTCGCTCGTCGACTCACGCACCCTGCTGGCGGTGTAACGAGCAGCTGGGATCTGCTCGGGAAAGTTTCTGGGCACCACGCCTAACTCCTTGCAGTGCTCCCACGACAACAAGGGTGTAGCGAGAGTAGGCTGCACGTCGATCCATCGGTGACACGACCTGTCGCCGTAGGTGATCTCTGCTTGAAAGGAGCCCACAGCGTCCGGCATCTGGGAACCGTCCGCATTGTAGTACAGCAGCTGCGGCGGTGGTCCCAGGTCACGTTTGGTGAGGCCCAGTTTCTGGAGGTGCTTCAACCCAATCACCGTAGTATCAGCGCCGGTGTCCGGTATCACCTCGATGTGACCCGACACATCACCGTGTGTGACGGCGACGCGGATAGTAGGGGAAGAGGTAGCCCTGGGGCGTGTGGTCGATTCCACCCTCCTGATGTGACTCCGTTGCTGCTTGGGGAGGCGTGGGCCATCTGGAGGGGGCTGCGTGCGAACCACCCCGATGGAAGTGCGCTGCTGTCCTCCTCGTCTCGGGCTTTTGGGCTTGGGTTGGCGGCAGCACTTGTCGTAGTGTCCATAGCGACCGCAGGCCTGACACTTGTGGCCTCGTGCAGGGCACCTGTCTGTGTTAGACCAGTGGCCCTTACGGTCACATCCACGACACAGTGCGTCGGCGGCCAGGCAAGTCTTGGGGCCATGCTGCTTTCCACAGCTGCCACAGGAAGCACTAGGCGGAGGCGTGGAAGAACGTGTGGCAGCCTTCGTGTTGTTGGCCGCCTTCTTACCCTTCTTGTACTGAGAGATTGCTCTCACAGCAGGAGGGGCCCGTAAGGCAGAGGTGGCGGACTTGGTGGCCTCGTATGACCGACATTCAGTCACTACCACCTGGAGTGTGGAGGAAGCGTCCAGGGGGATGAGTCGCTGCATCAACTCTTCGTGCCTGACACCTGTCAAGATCCCGTGCTTGATCCAGGCTTCCTCACATTCCCGGTTGATAATGCCATCCCACTGTACACTCCTCCACTATACACCTCTCCACTATACACTCCCACTATACACCCCCACTATACATTCCCCACACTATACACCCCTCCACTACACACTTCCACCATACACTCCCCCACTATACACCCCTACTATACACTCCCTCCACTATACACACTCCTCCACTATACACCCTCCACTATACACTCTCCACTATACACACTCCTCCACTATACACCCCACTATACACTCTCCACTATACACTCCTCCACTATACACTCCCCACTATACACTCTCTCCACTATACACTCTCCACCACACTCACTCCACTACACACTCCCTCCACTACACCCCTCCCTCCACTACACACTCCTCCACTACACCCTCTCCTCCACTACACACTCCCTCCACTACACACCCCCTCCACTACACTCCTCCACTACACACACCCTTCACTACACCCTCCTCCACTAAACACTCCTCCACTATACACTCTCCACTGCACACCTCCCACCTCTCACACCTCCCCACCATACACCCCCACCATACACCCCCCACTACACACCTCCCCACACACCTCCCCACTATACACCTCACTACACACCTCCCCACACCATACACCTCCACTATACACCCCCCACCATACACCTCCACCATACACCTCCCCTCCCCCACTATACACTCCCCACCACCTCCCTCACTATACACTCTCTCCACTACACCCCCACTATACACTCCCCACTATACACTCCCCACTATACACTCTCCACTATACACTCCTCCACTACACACTCCTCCACTATACACTCTCCACTATACACCCTCCACTACACTCTCACTCATACACTCCCTCCACTATACACTCCTCCATTATACACTTCCTCATACACTCCTCCACTATACACTCCTCCACTACACACCTCCCACCACACACCCTCCACTCACCCCTCCCTCCACTACACCCTCCCTCCACTGCCACCTCCTCCACTACACACCCTCTCCACACACCCCTCCACTATGCACCTCTCCACTCACACACCCCTCCACTACACCCTCCCTCCACCAACACCTCTCCACTATACACCTCCACTACACACCTCCCACTCTACACCTCCCACTATACACTCCCCACTACACACCTCCACCATATACACCTCCCCATTACACACCTCCACCACTATACACCTCCACTATACACTCCCCACACCATACACCTCCACTATACACTCCCCACCATACACCCCCACTATACACTCTCCACTATACACCCCCACTATACACCCCCACTCATACCCCACACCATACACTCCCCACTATACACTCCCCACATACACCATACACTCCTCCACTATACACTCCCCACTATACAATCCCCACTCATACACTCCCCACTATACACTCCTCCACTATACACTCCCTCCACTATACACTCCCTCCACTATACACTCCCCCACTATACACTCTCTCCACTATACACTTCACCATACACTCTCTATACACCCCTACCTATACACTCCTCCACTATACACTCCCCCACTACACTCCCCCACTCACACATTCCTCCACTATACACTCCTTCCACTATACACCTCCACTATACACTCTCCACTATACACTCTACCATACATTCTCACTATAAACTCCCTCCACTATACACTCCCCCCACTATACATTCCTCCACTATACCCCACTATACACCCCACTATACACCTCACACTATACACTCCCACACCATACACTCCCTCCACCACACCCCCCCACTATACACTCCCACTATACACTCCTCCACTATACACCCTCCACTATACACTCCCCACTATCACTCCCCCCACTATACACTCCACTATACACTCCACCTGCACACTCACTATACACTCCCCACCTATACACCCCCACTATACACTCCCCACTATACACCCCCACTGTACACCTCCACCATACACTTCCCCACCATTCACTCCCCACTCATACACTCCTCCATATACACCCTCCACTATACACCTCCACTATACACCTCCACTATACACCCTCCACTATACACTCCTCCACTATACACCCTCACTATACACTCCCCCACTATACACTCCCCACTGCACACTCTTCCACTATACACCCTCCACTATACACTCCCACACTATACACTCCCCTCCCTATACACCTCCACTATACACTCCCCTCCACTATACACTCCCCCACCACACACCTCCACTATACACTTTCTCCACCACACACTCCCCACTATACACTCCCTCCACTATACACTCCCCTCCCCACTGTCCCCACTCCACTCCACTATACATCACTGCACTCGTCACTGTGCATCATCACTGTTCATCACTGTCATCACTGTGCATCATCACTGCATCTTGCTGTGCATTTACTGTGCGCTCATCAGTATGCATCTGTCATGTGCTTTTCATGCATCTGCTCTTGCATTTCCATTCACTTTCTTGTCTGTCATCACATATGGGCTCATCTTTCCATCATCTGCACATCCCCGTATGCATTTTCGTCATTTATGCACTCATCACTGTATACGTGTGCATCATCACTGTGCATCATCCTGTCATCATATGCGCTCCTCTCTGCTCATATTCACTCTTGCATGCGCTGTATACATATTGCATCATCGCTGTGCATCACTATGCATGTTCATTAGCGCTGGCTTCATCACTGTGCGCATGCGTTGTGCATGGTGTGGGCATCGCGCTGTGCATCGATCCGCGCTGCATCTGCTGTGTGCATCATCGCTGTGCATCGCATCCGCTCATCATCATGTGCATATCATTTTGCATCTTTATGTGCGTCTGCATTTTTCTGCCATTGCATGCATCACGCTTATGCATCATCAACTGGTGCATCATCCGTGTTCATCATCCTGTCTTATCACTGCATCGTAGATATGCATTTCACTGCATCCCCGCTGCGCTGTTCCGCTGTGCATCATCACTGCGCATTCATTCGCTGTGCATTATCCTGTTGCTCATCGTTATTCATCATCCGCTGCATGCTTCGCGCTCATTCACTGTGCACTGCGCATCTGCTTCACTGCTCGCTATGTTTCTTTACGCTGTGCATTCCCCGCTGCGCTCATCACTGTCGCGCTCATCACGCTCATCGCCAGCCGCATCATCATTTCGCATCATCATAATGCCGCTGTCGCATCTCTGCTCTTTCATCATCACGCACCATCATCACGCTGTGCATCTTATGCATCACACTGTGCGTCACGTTGTGCATCATCACTGCTCACTCCGCTGTGCATCATCTCTCTGCTGTGCATCATCACTGTGCATCATCACGCCTGCGCATCACTCACTGTCACTCATCAGCTGCATCATCCTGCTCGCCACCGTGTACGCTCTTTATGCGCTCATCACTTGCATCATTATGCACTCACTATTCGTCTGTTTCATTCCTGTACGCTCTCGCATGCATCACACTGTGCGCTCACTGGGCTCACTCCATCTGCACGCTCTGCGCTCTCTGCTCGCTGTGCATCACGCTGTCGCATCACGTTTTGCATCACGCTGTGCATCATCATGATCACTGTGCATCTGCTGTGCATCATCCGGTGCATCATCATCTGTTCATCATCCGCTGTGCATTTCACCATGTGCATCACACTGTCTTGCTCATCCGCCATCGCATCATCTGTCATCTTTACTGTCGCATCACTGTGCATCACTTGCATCTTTCGCGCGCATCATCACTGTCATCTGTGCATCTGTGCGCTCATCACGCATCACTCACTGTGCATCATCCTGTCACGCTCATCACGCCTGCATCATCACTGTGCATCATCACTGCATCCTCGATTGCATCACTGTGCGTCACATCGTGTTGTCGCGCTGTCGCATCACGCATCACTCTGTGCGCATCACGCGCTGTGCATCATCGCTGTGCATCATCGCCATTCATCATCACGCTGTGCATCACCGCTGCGCGCATCATTCGCTGTGCCGGCATCCGCTGCACATCACTGCATCATCCGCTCATGCATCTGCGTTTCATTCCGCTGTGCGTCCATCACTGTCATCATCTGTGCATCACATCACTGTGCATCACATCACGCTCATTCACTGTGCGCTTCATCACGCTCATCTGTCATCATCCGCTGTGCATTTCATCGCTGTGCATCATCACCGCTGTGCATCCGCATATGCATCATGTCGCTCATCCACTGTATGCATCTCTGCTGCACGCTCATTCGCTGTGCATCTGCGCATCTTCATCTGGCGCGCCATTCCGCCATGGGCTGCATCATATGCATCATCTGTGCGCTCATCACTGTGCGCTTCCATCGCTATGCGTCATCACTGTGCGGTACCATCACTGTGCATCACTCCACTGTGCATCATCACTCATCACGCATCGCATCATCTGTGCATCATCACATGCTCATCACTTTGCTCACTCCTGCGCCTGTAAGCCACCATCACTGTGCGCTCACTCATGCGCTCATCACTTCATGCGCTCTCACTGCGCTCATCGCTGTGCGCCATCATCACGCTGCACATCACGCTCTGTGCATCATCACTGTCTGGCTATCACGCTGTGCATCATCTGTCATCACTCGCCATGCTCATCACTGTGCATCATCCGCTGTGCATCGCTGTGCGCATCACACTGCGCATCATCACTGTGCGCATCATCGCTGCGCATCAGCCGCTGTGTCTGGCATCATCGCTGTCGCCATGTAATGCTGTCATCACTGCGCATCGCTCTGCGCATCATCGCTGTGCGCCCATCATATGCGCTAATGGCATCATCATCCGTGCATCATCAGCATCATCACGCGCTGTAAATCTGTGCGTCTCTGCATCCATCATTGTGCATCGTTCTTGCGCATCGCGTCATCACGCACTGTCATCATCCGCATCGCTATGCATCATCACTGTGCATCATCACTATGCATCACGCTGTCATCTGCATCACGCTGTGCATCATATGCATCTGTATGCTCATCACTGTGCATCACATCCGCCTGTGCATCACACTGTGTCGCCGCCATGCATCACGCTGTGCATCACCCACTATGCGCTCCACACTGGCGCTCCACGCTGTCGCTCCCCTGTAACACTCTCCTCGCTGTGCATCATCCGTTATGGGCTCACCGCTGTCGCCGCATCATCACGCTGCACTCCCCTGACGCGTTCCATTCCGCTGTGCATCATGCATATGCGTCTTCACTGTGCATACACTGTGCACATGCGCTGTGCATCATTATGCATCATCACTGCGCATTTCGCTGTGCGTGCATCGCTGTCATCGTTTTCATTCGCTGCGCTCATCATGTGCATCATCACTGTGCATCATCACGCGCATCATCACGCTGTGCATCCCGCTGTGCACATCCCCGCTGTGCATCATCGACTGTGCGCTCATCACTGTGCCGCTCATCACTGTGCTCCCCGCTGTCGCATCACTGTCGCATCACGCACTGTGCATCATCACGCTCATGCATCACGCTGTGCATCACACTGTATGTCTGCCGCCATCACGCATCACTCCGCTATGCATCATCACTTTATGCGCCATCCGCTGTGCATCATCCGCTGTGCATCGCATGCATCGCTGTGCATCATCACTGTCGCATCGCTATGCCATCATCACTGTGCATCTGCGCGTCATCCGCTGTGCATCATCACTGTGCATCATGTCATCATCATCATCACTGTGCATAGCATCTGTATCATCATCACTGTGCATCATGATCATCATCATCACTGTAGCATCACTGTCATCATCATCATCACTGTACCGTACTGTCATCATCATCATCACTGCCGCATCATATTCATCATCATCATCACTGTGCATCGCAATCATCATCATCACTGCATCCTGTTCATCATCATCTGTCACTGTGCATCATGTCATCATCATCATCATAATAGCATCATATGTCATCTTCATCATCATATTATATCTTGTCATCATCATCATCACTGTGCATCATGGTCATCATCATCATCCTCATATATCACTTGCATCATCATCATCTGCACTGTATCATGTCATCATCATCATCACTGTAGCATCATGTCATCATCATCGCCACTGTGCATCTGTCATCATCATCACACTGTGCATCACTGTCATCATCATCACTGTGCATCATGTCATCATCATCACTGCATCATAATCATCATCATCACTGTACACTCCTGTCATCATCCATCACTGTGCATCCTGTCATCCATCACTCACTTTCTGCGCTCTGTCATCACATCATCACTGTGCATCTTAATCATCATCATCACTGTGCATCACTTGTCCTCTGCTCATCACTGTGCATCATGTCATCATCACTCACTTCTAGCATCGCTGCATCATCTTTATCACTGTGCTCCTTGTCATCATCATCATCACTTATGCATATCATGATGTCATCATCATCACTGCTTTCATACATCATGGTATCATCATCTGCACTGTGCATCATATCATCATCATCATCTGTAACCAGCATCGCCTGATGTCATCATCATGTCATCATCATCATCGCGGTCATCATCACTGTTACTCGCCAGTCATCATCATCATCGCTTCGCATTATGTCATCATCATCATAGCATCATGTCATCATCATCACGCTGTAGCATCGCCATTCATCATCATCATCATGTAGCATCATGTGTCATCATCATCGCTCCTTGTTCATCATCATCGCTGTGCGCGTCATCATCATCGCTTCGCATCGCGTGTCATCCTGTAGCATCTGTTCATCATCATCATCACCTCTGTAATCATCGTCATCATCATCGCTGCATCACCAGTCATCATCATCACTGTGCATCATGTCATCATCATCATCACTGTGCATCATGTCATCATCATCACTGTCGCATCATGATGCATCATCATCATGTATCGCATCATGTCATCATCATCATATATCATCATCATCATCACTGTGCATCATCATCATCGCTGTATCATCATCATCATCATCACTGTGCATCGCAATCATCCATCATCACTTTCTATGCATCCTGTCATCATCATCACTGTAACATCTGTCATCATCATCTGTACATCATGTCATCATCATCACTATGCATCACGTCATCATCATCACTGTAGCATCATGTCCATCATCCTTTTCTATCATCCTGTCATCATCATCACTGTGCATCACTGTCATCATCATCACTGTCGCATCGCAATGTCATCATCCACTATGCATCACTGTCATCATCATCACTGTGCATCGTATCATCATCATCGCTTGCATCATGCATCATGATTTTATCATCATCACTATGCATCTGTCATCATCATCACATCATCATCGCCTCATCATCATCATCATCACTTTCATGCATCATCATCATCATCACTGTCATCATCATCACTGTGCATCATCGCTCTGTGCATCATCATCATCACTATGCATCATCATCATCACTGTTGGCGCTTGATCATCATCATCATAGCATCACCAGTCATCATCATCACTCATGCATCTTGTCATCATCATCACTGTGCATCATGTCATCATCATCACTGTAGCATCATGTCATCATCATCACTGTGCATCTGTCATCATCATCATTCACATCCTGTCATCATCATATCACTGTAGCATCATGTCATCATCATCACGCCGCATCATGTCATCATCATCATGCATCGTCATCATCATCACTGTGCATCATATTCATCATCATCACTATGCATCGCGTCATCATCATCACTTTAGCATCATAGTCATCATCACTTTCATGCACTCATATTCATCATCATCACTCTCACTCATCATCATCATCATTCCTGCATCTGTCATCATCATCTTTTCATGCATCGTATTCATCATCATCACTTCATAGCATCGCTGGTCATCATCCTGTGCATCGCAATTCATCATCATCACTGTGCATCGTGTGTTCATCATCATCACTCATGCGCTATAATCTTCATCATCATCGCTGAATCATGTCATCATCATCGCATCATCATCACGCATGTGCATCATCATCATCATCATAGTAGCATCATCATCGTCCACTGTCGCATCATCATCATCATATGCATCATCGCCACTGTAGCATCATCATCATATGCATCATCATCATCACGCTATGCCGCCTTGTCATCATCATCACTGTATATCGCCGTCTTTATCATCCTGTACATCATATCATCATCACAGTGCATCATAGTCATCTATCATCACGCCATAGCATCATAATCATCATCATCACGCTGCATCATGTCATCATCATCACTGTAGCATCGTCATCATCATCACTGTATCATGTCATCATCATCATCATCACTGTCGCATCGCGTGTCATCATCATCCTGTACATCATGTCATCATCACTGTGCATCATGGTCATCATCATCACTGTGCGCATCATATTCATCATCATCGTACGCATCGTCATCTCATCATCATTTTGCATCATGTTTATCATCATCACTGTGGCATCATGTCATCATCATCTCCTGTCATCATGTCATCATCATCATCACTGTAGCATCATGTTCATCATCACATCATCACTGTACATCATGGTCATCATCTTCCACTGTGCATCATCATCATCATCACTGTGCATCATGTCATCATCATCCATAGCATCATGTCATCATCATCATATGCATCATGTCATCATCATCACTATAGCATCACCTTGTCATCATCATCACTGTGCATCATATTCATCATCATCACTATGCATCATATCTTTATCATCACTGTACATCATATCATCATCATCGCATGCATCATCATCACTGTGCGTCATCATCACTGTATATCTGTCATCATCATCATAATATCATCATCTTTCATGCATCATCATCACTCTGCGCATCATAATCATCATCATCACTATGCATCCTGTCATCATCATCGCTGTATCATCATCATCACTGTGCATCATCATCATCATCATCATATACATCACTGTCATCATCACTTTTAGCATCATGTCATCATCATCATCATAATGGCCCTGTCATCATCATCACTCTAGCATCATAGTCATCATCATCACTGTGCATCATGTTCATCATCATCACTGTGTATCTGTCATATCATCTA
>NW_024739542.1:6751989-6788858 GCF_018991925.1 Homarus americanus | reverse complement strand
GGGGTTACGTATTGGTAGGTTGTTGTTGTCAGTAGTGGTGGTAGTAGGTGGTTGTTGCAGACAGTGGTGTGGTAGGCGCAGGTTGTTGCGGTAGTCGCGGTAGTAGGTGTGGTTGCTACGGCAGTGGTGGTGGAGGTTGTTGTTGCAAGCAGTGGTGGTGGCAGGTGTGCTTGCTGTTGGTAGTGGTGGTAGGTGGTGGTTGTTGTTGGTAGTGGTGGTGGTAGGTAGGTTGTTGCTGATAGTGGTAGTGGTAGGTGGTGGTTGCTTGTTGGTAGTCGCGTGGTGGTGTGGTTGTTGCTGGTAGTGGTGGTGGTAGGTTGTTGTTGTTGGTAGTGGTGGTGGTAGGTGGTTGTTGTTGGTATTGGTGGTGGTAGGTTGTTGTTGTTGTTGGTAGTGGTGGTGGCAGTGGGTAGCTGTTGTTGTTGGTAGTGGTGGTGGTGCGGCTGTTGCTGGTGGTAGTGGGGTTGTTGCTGGCAGTGGTGGTGGTAGGTTGTTGTTGTTGCTGGTAGTGGTGGTGGCAGGTGGTCGTTGGTTGCAAGAAAAGTGCGGTAGGTGGTTGCTTGTTGCTGGTAGTGGTGGTGGCAGGTGGTTGGTTGTTGCTGGCATGGTGGTGGGTAGAGAAGTTGTCGTTGTTGCTGGCAGGTGGTGGCAGGTAGTCGTTGTTGCAGGCAGTGGTGGTAGGTGGGTCGTCATGGTGGTAGGTGGTGGTTGTTGTTGGTAGTGGTGGTGGTAGTGCGCTGTTGGTTTTGCAGGTGGTGCGGCTTGCTGTTGTTGGTAGTGGTGGTGGTCGGTATTGTTACAGGTGGGTGGTTGTTGTTGTCAGGTGGTGAGAGGTGGTGTTGTTGTTGTTAGTAGTGGTGCAGGGTACGCTGCTGGTAGTAGGTGGTTGTTGCTGGTAGTGGTGGGTAGGTGGGTCGTTGTTGTTGGTAGGTGGTGGTAGGAAGGTGTGGTTGTTGCTTGGTAGGTGGTGGCAGGTGGTTGTTGTTGTTGGTAGTGGTAGGTGGCAGGTGGTGGTTGTTGTTGTTAGTAGTGGTGGTGTAGGTGGTTGTTGTTGTTGGTGGCAGGTGGTGGTTGTTGCTGTTAGTAGTGGTGGTAGGTAGGTTGCTGTTGGTAGGTTGGTTGCTGGTAGTGGTGGTGGTAGGTGGTTGGTAGTGCAGGGTGGTAGGTGGCCGTTGTTGTTGGTAGTGGTGGTGGTAGGTGGTGGTTGTTGCTGGTAGTGGTGGTGATAGGTGGTTGTTGTTGGTAGTGGTGGTAGGTAGGTGGTTGCTGTTGTTAGTAGTGATGGTGTAGGTGGTGGTCGGTTGGTAGTGGTGGCGGTGGTGGTGGTGCTTGGTAGGGTGGTAGATGGTTGTTGTTGTTGTTATTGGTAGTGGTGGTGGTAGGTGGTTGTTGTTGTTGGTAGTGGTGGTTGGTAATTGTTGTTAGTAGTAGTGGTAGTTGGTTACTGTTGTTGGTAATGGTGGTAGCTGGTTGTTGTTGTTAGTAGTAGTGGTGGTGGTAGTGGTGGTGGTGGTGGCCAGGTGATACTGACAGTGGATAGTGAAGATGGTGGTAGAGTGGAACGGTTGCGAAGGAGACCAGAAGAGAGGGAGAGAGGGAGTGAGGGAGGGAGGGAGTGAGGGAGGAAAGGAAAGAAATCCATAAACATACGTCACTAGGAAAGCAAAAGTCTGAGGCAGTGACGTCATGGCTTATCCTACGTAACGTATTGGGGTCAAATGAGAGACTACACTAAAACACCGTTGGCAACTTGGCACCATAATGTATGATAATAAAAAACAATAATCTATGCTTTATGTATCTATGATTTATTCCATGTAGTAATATTCTTTTATTGTGGAGTTTTCTATCATTATTTCCCGATGATCCCGATGTTTTGTTTACACACAAGACGTCACATTGTGGAAGGCTCTTGATGCTATTGTCTCTCCTGTACTTTCATCTAAGATCAATAATAATTTCTGGCTACTACACCTCTCCGACTGGTGGGTGAATAATGAGATGCGACTTTGAATATTAACTAGGGTGTCTCTCTGGATAGTTTGTGAACTGACTGTGAACTGACTAATGCGAATTATTAATGCAGTTAAGCAGAGATGTATAAAGTTACTATAACCAGACACAACCATATTAATAACTTTACTAAGAAATGCCACATATACTTCTTGGACATTTACTGTTTATATTTTTAGTAGAAATAAGCATTAGAGCATATAGATGAGAGTTGATCATGACAGTGTTAGCATGTGTGGTGGTATGGCAGCATGACAGCATTAGCAAGCTGATGTGTACCACGTGTGATGGTAGTTACGCAATGATGTGTGTTTTGGTGTTAGTATAAAGACAACTGGCATGACAGTATCGATATATACAAAGCAATAACAGCCCATCATTACGTATTGGTGACCGTATGACTGTAATCACCAAGACAGCTCCTACCTGTGATCGTGTGACGGTAGACGCCAGGCTTCACGGTGCGGACCTCGACGTTGTTGACGCAGACTGTGTGCTGGAAGTTGGAGTTAGAGGGGAGCCAGGAGATGACGGCAGACGTAGAGGTGATGGAGGTGGCCTTGACGCTTGTAGGACCCAGGGGCGAGTCCTTCCCGATCACCATAGTACACGCCGCGTCCCGAGAGGTCCTGCGGTTTGGTGTGACCGACCGAACGCTGATGCGATGAAGCTGTGGGATGATAATTGGGTGAGGGAGAGGGTGGGACGTTAGAGAGGGTGAGAAGTGGGGAGGGTAGAGAAAGTGAGGGAGAAGTGGAGGTTAGAGAGGGAGAGGTGAGATAAAGAGAGGGAACGGAGGGATAAGGAGGGAATGGAGAGTTAGAGAGAGGGAGAGGTGGGTAGAGAGAGGGAGGGATGGAGAACAGGATTATTAAACTATGGTATGGTAAGTTAGTGTGTCATCACCTGTTAAGACTGACATGCAATATCCTAAATTCTATTGCAAAGTCTTAAGTTATGATGTTTACACCATGTAAGGTTCACACCGTGTTTCTTTATATCATTCGGTAATATAATACGTGGTAGTAACAGTATAATGATAATACCACCAGATGATAACACCACCACATAATAATACCATGTGTCTGCGAATCCTTTTGTGTGTGTTTGATTTACGTCCGTGTGTTGACCTTAAGGTGGTGTGCCCTTTGAGTTGAAGAAATTTATAAGAAAAAAAAAACAAGCATTTTCATTCCATTAGTATTACAGTCACAAATAGTTCTCACGAGAAAAAAAAAATTCCCGAGTAAAATTTCATGATAAATTCCTTGTGAGAAAATAAACAGCAAGACAATCTCCAACTTGGGTTAGGTGACGTCATGTCCACAATGGATGGTAATTAGGGTAAATCAGGTATTGTGCCTCGGATTATACCAGATGATTCCTTTAATATTTCAGGTAATATTGAGAATGTTACCGAAATCTTGGAAGAGGTTAAAGGAACACGTAACACTAAGAGAGAGAAACGTTGACGTGACACAAGAGGAACACGTAACGGAAAAAAATACGTCACACTGAAAGAGAAACGTTGATGTGACACTGAAGGAACACGTAACAGAGAGAGAAACTTAAGCGTGACACTGGATCAATATGAATCGTAGTGTAACAGGGACGCACGTCAAGAGGTGGTGGTCACACGCTAACTTCCAGATATAAATAGTAATGAAGATCTCGGTCAAAATAACTCTCCTTTATAGTAAGACTCGCTCTAAAATGATTTAGTATGAAACAATGCGACACAACGGACGAATGATTTTGACAACCTTACCTTACAGGAGTCGCAGTGTTCATTATGAAATTTATCGGACCCCGCAGTGAAGATAATTATACTGTACATGTTTAACACTCTTATTAGAACTCGTATAGGAAACCTACTACATTAGTTTACTATGACTCAACAGTTTGTCACAGTAAAAAAAAAATGACAAATTGAAAAAAAAAAAAAAATTGAACTTTCTTATCATTTGTTTAACTGCCACACTAAGAGCAGCGTCGATGTGTTACCTTGAGCCTCACAACGCTTGTTTTCACGCTTAACCCGCTATATTGAGCCGCCTGTTTCCTTCCTCGTGTCACAAAGAGCAACACCCACAACACAGAATGATAGTCTGTTGTGTTGTAACTTCCTTAAATGTGTTATTATAGAATGAACGTCAGGCGCCATCGATTGGTAAAGTTGGCTTTCTTTTTATGGTGTGTTTTTGAGAGGTACAGCACGCACCTAGGGTCTGGTGGTGCGGGCTGCTCCACCACACACAACACACCCACACACACCACCCACCGTGATGATTCTGATGAGCTGAACTGGAAGATTCCGTAAGACGTATATGGTTGATAAATTACTACGAACAGACTGCTTGACCATTTATTTATTAGACGACACGAATCGACCAAACCCAACTTAGCTAATCAATCCTAAGTCAACTTTGATAAATTTAGTTTAGGCTTGACTACTTGCTGTCATCTACTTTCAAAATAAACCAAATTATCTATATCTCCTCTGTTCGTGGTATTTTTCCAAAACTGTTCACCGATCGATGTGGTGTTTCCCTCAACAAACAGACTCGAGTCGAGACGGGTTCACGACGACTGAACTACTTTCGGCCTGGAAATTCTGAGACATTTAACGTGTCTTAATGTTTTGTTCTTTTTTTTCTATCAATAAAATAAAACTTTAGGAGGTTAGTTTACAAAAGTGTTACGGAATACTCACAGCTCTTAATGAAAAATGGAGGCGAACTTTTTGGGGGAAGTATTTATATGAATTAACAAAAGAATCTTGTGAGTTGCTGGTAACATATTGTCTAAATGTAGAGATGTTCACGCGACAAAGTTTGGTTAATACACGTGATTACTTCATGTGAATACGAATACTATGACATGATTCAGATGTTTGTTACTGAGTGACTAAAACTCGAGATGATTCACCAACATTATCGAAGCTTCGTTTAAAATATGTGAGTCTTTAGATTTTATTGCCTAAGAGAAGAAATATTTAAACATTAGATCCAAAGGTCATTGATATTGAAAGCTGTACAATATTCTAAAACCAATCATTGTAAATCATCAAATAATATGATCTTCAACAGTACATAGAGATTGATACACTCCAAAAACCATTTCAAAATAAACACCGCGACTCCTGTTGTCTCGGTAAGGCTGTCAAAATCCACCATCCGTTGTGTCATATTATTGTCTCACACAAGATGCATTATGGAGCAGTATCCATAAATCATAAATATTTTGTTCCCTATCGTACAACAGCGTCAGTATGAGCATCTCCAAATATCTTTCGTTTACTGTTATTCATCTTCCTTTTACCAACAGTAGCGCTCTTATACAACGTTGGTCATCACACCTTATAACTTTGTCCTAGATCTCAATAACAGTAGAAAATTAAGTTAGTGTAATATAAGGAATAGTTTACAGGTTCGTTAATATATGAGAGACTCGAACCAATGGGGGTCATAGGTGCGTGAGTCGATGTTTACTTTCGTGAGAAGGAAAACATCTAGTGTAAACATCATATTTCGTATAATGAATCTTAATATAAATACGTAGTTAACATAATCAACCTTTGTTAACACCGACAATCATCAAAATCGTACCACAATATTCACAAGTTATTTATAGGGTAATCAATGGACATAATTTTACACGCCTGGGGCTCTCATTGATACCTGCTGATGTGATTACGTGTATGACAGGTACACACGGGTGACAATGAAGGGAATAGAACACAATGAACCGTGTGATAAGATGGATGATGAGAAATACGGTGTGAAGACGACGAGAGAGAGAGAGAGAGAGAGAGAGAGAGAGAGAGAGAGAGAGAGCCATATAACAAACCGGACCAACTATAACGACAAATAATCCCATTAACGATTATCAATATGACTCTTGGTGCCAGAAACTAAGACTTAATGAACGGTCCTTGATAATGCAGGTAGTTGAAACACGTACAGTATATATGGAGAGAAACAACAAACATGACAATAATGAAACTCACTTGCTTAAAAATCCGAAAACTTAACTTGATATAAATACAAAAGAACTTAGCAGCGAGTCAGTTAGGTGATGAGGCATTCAGGTAATTCTCAACCCATACATAACTCACAAATATAACCAACCAAAACGATAACCCAAACAAAGGATCCGCTATACAGGTGGAAAGACGCTCAGGTAATTATTAACCATACAGAGGTGATCAGCCACACAGGTAATACAGAGTTGATCAGCCACACAGGTAACACAGATGTGATCAGCCACACAGGTAACACAGATGTGATCAGCCACACAGGTAATACAGAGTTGATCAGCCACACATGTAACACAGAGTTGATCAGCCACACAGGTAATACAGAGTTGATCAGCCACACAGGTAACACAGATGTGATCAGCCACACAGGTAACACAGAGGTGATCAGCCACACAGGTAACAGAGGTAATCAGCCACACAGGTAACACGGATGTGATCAGCCACACAGGTAACAGAGGTAATCAGCCACACAGGTAACACGGATGCCACACAGGTGATCAGCCACACAGGTGTGATCAGCCACACAGGTAACAGAGGTAATCAGCCACACAGGTAACACGGATGTGATCAGCCACACAGGTAACAGAGGTAATCAGCCACACAGGTAACACGGATGTGATCAACCACACAAGTAACAGAGGTAATCAGCCTCACAGGTAACACGGATGTGATCAGCCACACAGGTAACACAGAGGGGATCAGCCACACAGGTAACAGAGGTAATCAGCCACACAGGTAAACCAATCAGACCCTCACACCTACCTTGGTAGAGTCGACCCCCTCGACCAAGGCTCTGGTCCTCTCACTGGCACGGACGGTCGTCTTCAGAAGGCCGTTGACGTAGACGTGGTAGGACTCGATGGATCCTGGAGGCGCGTCCGGAGGTGGATTCCAACCGATGACGATACTCTTGTTTAGCTGTCGTTCGAGGGTGAGCTGGACCGGCGGTGGGACTAGCACCGAGAAGAAGAGGTCTAGTTAAGAGAAGGGCTGTGTCACTAAGCTAGCTCCATGCATGGTAAGCGGGGCAGCAGGCAGAGTGGCAGCGGTAGCGACAGCGGTAACAGCAGGAGCAGCAGCCGTAACGGTAGGAGCAAAAGTTTACTGTTTTTAGCAGCCGTTGTTGTGGTGGGAGCAACTGGTATCTTTGCTTTTGGCGCTCTAGCGATAAAAAAGACAAGGAAGTGGAGGCTGAAGGAAGCTACACTACCGCACGGCCGCGGCAGGGAGCGGTACCTGGCCAGCTATGGCGCCCCATGCAGCGCTGCACCACTTGACCGATATTAAATCAGGCATCCACACTACGCCCATCATCAACAACCCGGCCCCATGTCATAACCCTGGGCCATTCTCTAGCTCAACTTACATAAAAAAATAATAATATATTGAATGCAAAAATTTAATGAAACAAGATCGTGCAATGCAAGTATCGTTTACACCGACAAATGCGATATTTAAGAGTCAGACAAAATAGAATGCCCACAAACTGCCCATGATTCTGTCTAATTGAGCGGCTCTGCCTTCTAAGGCTACAAAGATCACTAGAAAATTATACATATGTCATAAACAGGCACACAGCAAAAAATTAAGGCAAGACGTATAATAAAAACAAGGCAGATGATCGTTCGTGATACAATCAGTGGTGGTGGGGGTGGATGGTGTCACGGTGGGGGTGGATGGTGTCACGTAGGGGGTGGGGGTGGATGGTGTCACGTAGGGGTGGGGTGGATGGTGTCACGTAGGGGGGGGGTGGATGGTGTCACGTAGGGATAAAAGGTTAAAAATAATAACAAATATAACCTTCTATCACCAGAGAAAAATCCAGGTACCCTACAAAACTAACTGACTCTCTACGACTAAAGTTTGTCTCTACGTTAACACTGGTCTTCTACTACGCCACGGGACGGAAAATTAAACTCGTACTGTTCTACTGTTGTGATGCATCAATGGCTACCAGAGAGAGAGAGAGAGAGGAAGGTTGTCTTAAAGGTAGTCTGTTTAGTTCTACTGTTTATATATATATTGTGAGCCGAGAGTCGAAGGTCTTTGTGGGTATTGTGGTATAGCGAGTCCCTGTTTTTATAATAGTCCCCGTTACTTTTTTGTGTCATTCGATCGTTTTCTCTGGAGTTTTTCTTCTTCTCATTTTCTTCCTATGTCTAATTTTATTTTTATCTATTTTGGGGGAGGGGGGACATTTTTTTTATTGACTCCCCATCAATAATAATATCTACTTGATTTTTATTATTTTTTTTTATTAATTTTTGTATTTTCATTTCGCTTTTTCAATATTTATATATGAAATAATTTTGTGAATATCGAAATAATAACTAATCATTTTCTTTTCATTCTCTTCTACTTTATCTTATTAATTTTGTTACCCCATCTTTCTCCCGTTTTACTTAAGTTTCCCCCTTAATTATTTTCGGTTTTCCCTTATTGTAGACACGAATTGACTACAGGTGTTATATTTTTATTCACCTCACCTCATGTCGTTCCTCTCTTTTTCATATCTATTCAGTCATATTTTATCTTGACCTTCCCTACTTACATTCTCTCTCTCTCTCTCTCTCAAACATCTCAAAATACATTTTCATCTAAGCATCTCTCTCTCCCTTCTCGTTCTCCATCTCCACACACACACACACACACACACACACACACACACCCAAAACCACCGATTCACCAACCACACACATACCCCCTATCGCCCGCCAGTTTCTTTTAATATTCCACAGACCTTCGACTCTCCGCCCAGCTGGTAGATGCTCTGATCGTCGACTTACTTTCTGGCCTACCAAGCAGCCTGCCTTGTGCTAGAAGTCGTCTCTCTAGAAAATTTTTAGTATTGTATTATTAGTTGGAACTAATGGGTGGTGGTGGTGGCTAATATTTTTGTTGACTATGTTGATCTACAGAAAAAAAAACCAATTATACACATTGTTGTCTCTGATGGTGACGGTGGCAGCGGCTTGAGGCTCAGTTTCGACAGATGGACTTTATGGGAAGGACACGTGGGTTTGGTGTAACTTTTGTTGGTGTCAATGAGGATTCTTTTTTTATTGTATTCTTGACTGACTTACTGACTGACTGACTGATATATTGAGAGAACTTTTAACGAGTCCATACTGACGAAAGCTTATGGCGATATTTTTTTGGGGTTATTCTTGTTATTGTTGTTGTACATATTTGTTAATGAGTGAGGCTCTTGTTACGTGATTTTAATCCGGTGTAAAATAAACTGACAACATATACCATACTGGAAGATGTTTATATTATACCAATAGATAATCCGCAAACTCTTTAGTAATTTATGGTAAGAAATATGATAGGAATTGCCAGAAAAAAGTCGTAGTTAAAATTTGGCAGTGTGTCTAGACTCTGGCATATATATATATATATATATATATATATATATATATATATATATATATATATATATATATATATATATATATATATATATATATATATATATATATATATGTATATATATATATATATACTGAATATAATTACACTCTAATACTATGAATAGGAGCACTATGGTCGAATGGATACTACGCTCGTTTCCTGTTCCAGGGAACGGTGGTTCGATTCCCAGCTGTAAATGGGTACCTAAATTTACAATTTGAGGAAGTGAAGACGGTCGAGTGCAGTACCACCGGCCCTGCTGCCTCCTTGCGTACTGAAGGCTTAGTATACAGTGTACTGTATCCTCACTGCAGTCATGCCTATGGGACCCACTTTCGCTCTACTGTGTATATACATCGTTTACTGGCAATAATAGATCAGTCCACAAAAGTCATGAATCATGTGGCCTCGTGCCAAAACTCTACGGACTGACGCTGTGATACATGTGTTGTCCTCGAGCACCGTAAGTTACGACTCGCTTCTTCCCCCACCATGTGGACAAGACGCAGCTGACGACACGAGAGCCGGGTGGGAGTGCCCTTAGGACCACCGCAACTAGTGTGAATTCATATAACGACACCCGAGGTCATATAAAGTTATTAGAGGTGACTGTGCTTAATATACACCTTTGCTTTATGTCTATATTTTTCATCCATGCTTTCTGTTTTATCATCTAATTTTGGTCTATGAGTTTATTTTTACGTTAAGGCTTTATACGATCCACAGTCTCAAGGCTGCAGGACCACCACCACCACCACCACCACCACCATCAGGCTCTTATAGAAGATAGTCCTGGTAGCAGCTCGTGTTATCTCTAGATACTTTATACCAAGATGCTGTGAGGGGTGAGTCAAGACACAAGTCAATAAGAACAAAAGGTCAGCACAAAGGTCAACACGAGGTCAACACAAGGTCAACACGAGGTCATTTATCACTAAAAGAGTTCCTACCAGTGATTCTAATTTGATTTCTTTACCCCAGTCCAAAAGGGTATTGGGGGTCCCTAAGACCTAGACCTTCTCAAGACTTACAGCACAGCCTTGTCTATTATCTGTGAACATCTCGAACCATTGTGTATGTAAGTGTGAACTAATGACTCTTCTTGATCCTAGCTATTGAACTTATTAATCTCTAACTAGTGAACATACCATACAGGTGTGTTAACTATCATGAATTAAACTTAAATTATAATTCTTAAGAGTAAAGAATATTGAGAGTCGTCTAACGTCTATATAAAGTTAACTAAGTAAAAGTTCTCTACCTTGAGCACAAAACATGAATCAAATATCTCACTTCTTCTGTCTTGTCCTACAGGTAAACTCAATACATCCCTTCTCACCTGCGAATTAACTGTGCTCTGCTACCATAAACTCAAACTTCAGAGTACTTGTGTTTTGATATCTCCTAATGATAAAAATTTTCTCCCCATTATCTTACCGTTTGATCTAAGTCCATCAGTAAATCATTATTCCTTCATTATTAACTAAAACTCATGAACATATATCTCAGTTATTTTATTGTTCGAGCATCAACTCAAAACACGACCCAAATATTGTACTACTTGCCAACTAGTCAGTAATCTTCCTTCATAACTCAACTGACTCACTATTCATCTACCACTGACTCAAAAAAACAAACATGACTGGAATAAATTGCTGAGAGGGAGAGGAGGTGAGGTGGGTACGTGTATCCTCTAAGGGCACGAATATTATCTGCTGGTGATAAAGGGTGTTTTGTTTTTTCTCTCTCCTTGATGCAACACACTAAGTACATTATCATCCCTAGTGCCGGGTAGAGGCTAGCGAGCAGCGTCACTAGAGGAGCTATGATATCGAGCCTTCAGTTAAGTGTTAGTTTTATCTCCATTAAGCTATAGTTTATTTATTTATTGTTTTTTTTTATAAGTGAGGATTTATTTTTTTTTTAGTTTTTTATTAAGAAATTAACCTGAAGCTTATGTTATTTAAGTTAGTTATTTAAAAATGTTAATATCCTTTTTAGTTGTTTTTATTTCGATGAGGAAACCGTCATTTGAACAGTTCAATCTGATTTTGCATAAACAAAGCAAATTGTTGAACATCATAGCTGTTACGTTAGTTATATGATCGTGTAAATATTCTTCCCGTTGACAGTTAACTCAATAACATGTCCTCAGAACCTTGACGTCTTGGAGATTCTTACTCAAGGCTCTAAATAGCTTATCCAGTTGACAATTATTGAGAAAGGGGATGATACAAAGGGGGGCCGGGGGGAGGGGAGCTAAGACCTGCTGAGCTAGGGGGAGCACAGACCAGCGACAGGGAGCGTCTATGTAAACTAATAATTTTGAGTAAAATAGTGGGAGGGGGAGGCGCGGCCAGCCATATATATCTCGTAAATGTATATATGTCTATATATATATATATATACAAATATCAAGCCAAAAAGTGGACACTGAGAGGTTCTGAGAGGGGCAGAATGGCTGCATGTGCATGACACAGTAAAGTGCAAACCCTGAAAAAGTTCCGACACACGTTAGGAAGACATATGACTCTGTTCAGTGTCAGTACTTCCTTTAATCAACATTCTGAGTTGACTCTTGTTGACTCTTTCAAGAACAGGACTGACAATTAACATCATTCCTGTCTCGGTGTATTTGCTACCAGATTCTGTTTACTAAAAAAATAAGTATACTAAAATTTACTTCACAGGACTGACCATCGTCATCTGGGTCACCACTGGACAACAAATATTCAAGAAATGTGATCATTAATAGGTGTGTGTAGGTGTGTGCAGGTGTGTGTATAGGTGTGTGCAGGTGTGTGTGTAGGTGTGTGCAGGTGTGTGTGTAGGTGTGTGTAGAGAGAGGCAATATAATGTACTTGTCACGACACTGTACTTATAAAAAACTAATAACATTAACCCCCTAAAATATATTGATTTATCTGAGTAGCAAATTCACCAAGAGAAGGTCACCAGCCACTCGGAGACACTCGGAACAACTGAAGCAGGTGTGTCATCTCTGCAGGTACAGTACTCGCAAGGAAGCATCATCAATCAAGGTTCCTCTGCAGCTATTACGAATGACTTGAACCACTCGTACTTGTGGTATCAAAGCTTCACTAAGAGGCAATACAGATGAAATGAGACAGGAAGAGATCTTACCATGTTCTCCTAGGGTCTCCTCGTCCTCCTCTATGATGTCCTCCAAGTCGATGTTGCTCGTGTAGGCGTTGTGCCGCATCTGGGTGGAAGCCATGTCTGTAGAAGGTGGAGGGGGGGGAGGGGGGGGAGGTGGGAGAGAGAAATAATGCATCAGTTAGGTAAGAAATGCGTTCGTTAGTTAGGTAAGAAATGCGTTCGTTAGTTAGGTAAGAAATGCGTTAGGTACGGAAGAATGCATTAGACACGTAAGAAACATATGAGTAACGAAAGAAATCCGTATAGTTAAGAGAGACACATATTCGAGACATATCTCCTATAGTCTTTAAGGGTGTTCCCCACTTTATCGAGACAAAGAGGGTGAGTGACGAGTCTTATTTTCCTCGTATTGATGAAGGAGTCTTATTAGCTGTCTTTCTTAACCTACTTGAATATAGAGACTAATGAAGGTAACATCAAGAGGCTTTACTTGAAACCCATGGAATATCTAAACCAATTATGGAATAGAATCAGGGAAGTTTTTATACTTGTTTTATGAATTATATTACTAAAGCTTATGTCATGTTACTCTCATTTTGTTGTTGTTGGTTGTTGTGGTGTTATTGGTTGTTGTGGTGTTGTTGGTTGTGGTCGTTGTTTGTGGTCGTTGGTTGTGAATGTTGGTTATTGTTGTTGGTTCTGGTTGTCGTCGGTAGTAGTGGTGATGTTGGTCGTGTTAGTGTTGCTGGTGGTGTTGTGGTTGTGTATCCCTATCGTCTGCTTCACTATATACAACCTCGACTACTACACCGTCTGGCTACAGGTTCCCACTAAGACAAGACTCCTGCCAGATACACACCGTCAGGATAAAGTGAGGAACACCAGAGAATAAGTCTCACTACTGTAGGTCAGGTAAGTCTCCCGTGTGCCATATAAGAGAGGCCATAGTACATAAATGTGAATTATAAGAAACTTTATTACATAAACTGACATTAACATATGTACCTTACAGGCACTCTGACTCACTGTGGTGATTATGGAAAACCTTTTGCATTAATTTATTAATGATAGACTACTTCTGTGACGTAGGGAGCTGTGGCATATATGACCCTTTGTGTAAGCTTATTTATTATCTGTATTGTACACGGGAGGTATTGTAAATATATTAAGCAATATTCACATTCATTAATGTTGACGGCATGTCGTTTCTCAAAACCAATACTTGCAAAAGAATTAACATAATGTATTATATATATATATATATATATATATATATATATATATATATATATATATATATATATATATATATATATATATATATATATATATATATATATATATATATATATATCAAGAGTGCAGGCAAGCAGAAGAAACATTAATTCTGATGAGCAGTCCATAACATAACATAATGTCATGAATATGAATGAAAGAATGAAGTGGAGGATGAGACAGTATTGGTGAGAAGACCTCAAGTTGTCGCAGCTCGCCTTGATCAACAACTACTGTACACTCACACCGTCAATGACGCCAGACTGTACCACGGTAATATTGTAAACATATATATATATATATATATATATATATATATATATATATATATATATATATATATATATATATATATATATATATATATATATATATTATTAATAATAACAATTTTACAATCAGACGGCCTGAGTAAACTTGAGTCCGCTTCTTTAATGTCATGCCAAGAGCAGAGAGAGAGAGGAGAGAAGGGAGGCATTCCACCATGATGCTCACACATCTGTACACACACATGCAGGGAGGAGACCGTCGGGGAGACAGACACTTAGACATTCTGGTTAGCAAGTAACAAGTGAACCAGGGAAGATATATCACAGGGGTTATAAGGTTTTTATATATATATATATATATATATATATATATCCACTGTATATGCACATTGCAGTGTAGTATAAGGTGCTTATAGGAGTGTCATGCAATTCCTAGAGAACACATCTCTGGAGGCCACATACATGAGCGTAGTTTATCATCTTATTTAAGTCAACATAAAAACACATTCAAACCAAAATCCCAGAAAGCCGAAGACAGAGAGCGCTGGCCGAGAGTGAGACACAACTGGTGAGACTTACACTTTACTTCTCAACACTTATGGTAAAGAAAGAGAAGGGGCCACGTAGTGAGAAAAGGTCACCATAAAGAGCCAAGGGTCAAGGGTCTCAGCTGTGTGTTGTGGTTCTTTAGCGTCGAAATATCAAAGGCACGGGTTAGCGGTCTCGTCTGTCCGCCGACTGAGACGCAAGCAATGGTAGAAAGGAAGAGAGAGAGAGAGAAAAGAGACTGAAAGAGACAGAGAAAGAGCAAGAGGAAAGGCAATCGAGAGTGACAAGTGAGAGGTTGTGTTGTCTGTGCATGTGAGTATTGGGCGGGTGATGGTGACGAGTGTAGAGATAATATTGCCTTCATAACTTGCAGTGGTAGAGCTAATATAATACTTGTCGTAAAGGAACACACGCCACTCATGGTCACTACCGGGCGGACCTTCCTATGTAGTGCCGTGTGTTATATACAGCTGCTGGGCATCATGAGCAGTTAAACCCTTTTATCATATTATAATTTTCCTAAAAAAAAATTAATGAACAGAATAAAAAAAAAAATATAAATGTTAGGTCACTCTTACACTGTCGCAGATGAAGAACAGTTGATGCCTCACATATTACTGTAATATATAATGTGAATGATAACAGTGATGAACGTAATTGTTATACCTGTTAATCCCTGTAGTTTACCTGGTGGTGTGAGGTAGTTATTAATCCAGTCTATGGTATATTTTTTCATCTTAAACTGCAACCCTATTGACCTAATTTTCTACCCAAAGAGTGACCGTATAATATATTTAACCCTCCACCCCCCAGGTAATCTCCGGTCTAATAGCAGCAGAACTGGTCTGTAGGATATATTTGTCCTATCCATGATGAGGATGAAACTACATCTATTAAACGCAACATTCTAACACCAGCAGGGTTATGGAACAGGAAAATTACACACACAAAAAATGGTCTTCAAATGTGTGTCCTGGACGAGTCAAACTACTAAGACATGCTAACCGCATCATCACTACTGTTGTCTAACTTCATGAGACCTTAAGGCTATCTAAAACTAACTGTCGTCACGGAGCCTGTGATCTCTCTGAAACAAGCTTTGCAGCAGCTTCAGTGATCCATCAGCAGGTGGATATGGTCTCAGTCTAACGCCAGCTTGAAAATAAAAATGTTTTACATAAGCAAAGTTTTAGTATCCTAAACTATAAATATATGTTAGTAGTATTACTCATCTTGTACAAGTTCAATATCCTGAGAAGAAAACAGAATAAAGAGTGAAGTCACAACACGTGGATCTCGGCCAATGAAATTAATCCTGATCCCCGAGTGATAAACGCACGTGTCCCCTATTGGTGGTGGTGGACAGGTTCAAACTAGGTCGACAAAGAGACATTCCAAGACCCTGGTGAAGTATACTGAGGTAAACCACGTATCAGAAAGAAATTATTTCACTCTGAAATTGAACGATCCCAAGACTGGATATTCAGAAATTCTAGATGATAAATTTTATCTGGCACTCAGGCATAACATCTGCAAGACGGGACGAAAGGAATACCTGGATGACTACAGCTGAAACCCGAGTGAATTAATTTATGGCGTAAATAAACTTCTCTCACCAAACAACCTTCAAGTTAGAATCATTGAGAGATGTTCAACCAAGATTTACAATGAACGATGACAGAGTAATGCTTAACTCAGTACCACGACCATCTATACTGCGACAGGGAGTAATGTTCAGCTCAGTACCACGACCATTTATACTGTGACGGCAGTAATGTTCAGCTCAGTACCACGACCATCTATACTGCGAAAGGGAGTAATGTTTAGCTCAGTACCACGACCATCTATACTGCGACAGGGAGTAATGTTCAGCTCAGTACCACGACCATTTACACTGTGACGGCAGTAATGTTCAGCTCAGTACCACGACCATCTATACTGCGACAGGGAGTAATGTTTAGCTCAGTACCACGACCATCTATACTGTGACAGGGAGTGATGTTCGCTCAGTACCACGACCATTTATACTGCAACAGGGAGTAATGTTTAGCTCAGTACCACGACCATCTATACTGCGACAGGGTAATGTTTAGCTCAGTACCATGACCATCTATACTGCGACAGGGAGTAATGTTCAGCTCAGTACCATGACCATCTATACTGCGACAGGGAGTAATGTTTAGCTCAGTACCACGACCATCTATACTGCGACAGGGAGTAATGTTTAGCTCAGTACCACGACCATCTATACTGCGACAGGGAGTAATGTTCAGCTCAGTACCAAGACCATCTATACTGCGACAGGGAGTAATGTTTAGCTCAGTACCACGACCATCTATACTGCGACAGGGAGTAGTGTTCAGCTCAGTACCACGACCATCTATACTGCGACAGGGAGTAATGTTTAGCTCAGTACCACAACCATCTATACTGCGACAGGGAGTAATGTTTAGCTCAGTACCATGACCATCTATACTGCGACAGGGAGTAATGTTCAGCTCAGTACCACGACCATCTATACTGCGACAGGGAGTAATGTTTAGCTCAGTACCACGACCATCTCTACTGCGACAGGGAGTAATGTTTAGCTCAGTACCACGACCATATTGGCCATGGATATTATACCCGGAGCTGTGTGGTACTGATACGATGGAAAGGGTGAAATTATAAACAGTGAATAATACCATAAGTACAGTAATTAATAAGTTTAATTACTCATCATTTAGTGAATGAATATGATGAATGATATAGAGAAATTCACCACCACCTGGGACAGTATTTATAATGAAGAATTTATACCGGATGATGAATGAAAAGACAAGTGGTACCGAGTATTAATATATAATGTTACAGAAATACTAATATGCGGATGATATTTGTATGGGGTGTATGATAATGTATGATACAACGTAATCATGTTATGGATGTATTCTTAGAGCATAAAGTGTTCTATAATGAGGTATAGTAAGATCACCTGTTATTTGTGTTGCATTATATATTCACATTTGTATTATGATTACTTATAGAATTAAGAATTAATATATAATGAATTTTACATTATGTATTTTTTTTAGTGGTATTGATATTAATAAATTGGTGAATAAAGAAAATGCATTGTGGTTTTTTTTTCTTTTCTTTTTTTTATGTGTAACAGAGATGCAATATGTAAGAGTTAAGATGCCGCCATACTAGAGGTACATTTTGCTCGCCAACATGTGATTGACAAGACGAAATGAGACACAGGGGGTCCAACTCTGGTAGGGTGAGTCCGGGTGTACTAGATCGGTGTTTCCTCTTGTTGATCACATGTTGGCAACAAATTGTACGCTAGTGTGGACGCTCCTATGTACCTCCATATTATCAAGACTACTTATATTATGAGACATATATGAATAAGATCTTGTAGGATGGTGTGTCACAACTACAGTACACGTCTCTGACTATTATTTTATTGTTCTGTTGTGTATATTATGTGGTAATGGGGCTAAGGGTGGTATATGTTATGTTGGGGCCAAAATAGGGCATCCCTGTGTTGTTAAGGTGTGCAATATATACTGGCAAGAGCATTTATACTGCATAACCGCCGGTATATTCAATGGCTGCAGCAGTCCTGGCGTCATCCATCATACAACCAATCAGATTTATTTATTGTTTTATAAATCACTCCCAAGTCATAATTCAAGCCACGATGCACTTCTACAAAGATCTGATGTATATTTATGTATATATATATATATATATATGAAATGTGAAATCAAAATGCAGCACTCAGGAAGCATCGCCAACTGCCCTGGTTCTAAGAGAGTCAGGTCTTTAGAGACTCCTGCAGAAGGCCAGGGCGGAGGGGAAGCTTTATTAGGGGGTAGAGGGGAGCGTGACCATGGTAAGAACGTCACCGACACCACCTCAACACATGCCCACTGCCACCACCAGTGAACAGCGTCATAGTCTGAAGCAGTGATGAGGAAACACGTACTGTACTCATATTGTTTTGGGAAGGTTCCTTTTTTCTAGAAGCCTCGTAAAGAAGATTCAGGGAACTAAAGTAGAAATGATTAAGACTGTAGCTGGATTAGAGTAAGTGGGTGGTTGTGTGTGGGCGTGGCAGCGGTGTGACAGGGGTGGTGACAGTAGGCAAGACCTTCCTGACCATGGTACGGGCGCTATTGTTGCTGGAAGGACAAGTAAGAAGGACCCAATGAAAGAGTCCCTCTTACCCGCTCTTCTAACAACCTGCGTCCCCCGAGAGAGTACTGGCGGGAGAGTGCAGAGGGCGAACGTACTAGCGGGTAGGGCGCCGTGCTGGGCAGGGTCCTTCTGCCCTGCTTGTGATGCCAGGGGGTTGAAGGAGCCGAGGGGGTTGAACAGCCCCTGCACCTGGCCAGACTGGGGTATCAGAGGCCCCTTAGGGAAGAAAGCTTGTGCGGCCGACCCTGTGGACCCCAGCACGGTCGACACCAATGTGGGAGCCTCACTTTTTTCGCCTTGCCCGAAAAGTCCTTGAACACCCTTGAAGATGTTTTTTACAAACTGTACGGGCGCCTTGGTATCTGCGAGAAAACCGAGACGATCATCACGCCTGGCTGGGGTAGAGCGGGACTACGGCCTCGCGATCACTCTAAGTTTCTAGCTAGTCCTAAGACACCTACGGCCCTCCCATCCACACCACACCCAAAAATCTATACTGGTGGGGGGACGGTGGGTTTATCATTACTCTAGCTAAGCTGGGTGGGCTCCTGTCAGCCCGGAGTGTTGGCTACAGCTAGCGAAGCCAGGAGTGGGTGTTGGTAGGCAGCAGGGAGGCTGTGCCGGCCCCGCGTGCTGGTCTGCTCTACCTGGCGGTGCTGGTGTGGCTGGTGGCTGTTCAGTCTGCTCGAGTGGTGGTGTGGTGAAGCCGACTTGTATAGCGGGTGCATGTCTCACTAGGGAAGGGGCGGTGCTACCAGCAGGACCACCACCTGTCACCGGCTTAGCGGCCGGCTCCAGACGGCAGAGTCAGAGTCCAACACCATGTCCACTCACGCTCTCACGGCCAACAACATCTTATGATCTCAAGTTTTATAATTGAGCTGATATTATCTTTACTAAAACAGTGGTACAGTTATTTAGATACACTAGTTGTTAATTATTACCATTTATTTATTGAAAAAGATTAGCTTCAGCTATTGAATGCAAAATTGTAGTATGATTTACGTGAGAATAACTGGATTACGCTAGTTAAACATCAAGTCAGACATTATAAACAAGACAGGAACATTAGTGGATACTAATTGTGTTCTCTGCCTCATCACAAACTCTTTGATAGCATTACCGCACACAGAGCTTAGTTATGAGACCAGAATAGAGTGACTGAGTGTCGGTGTTCAGTAACCTCACGAAACACACAAAAGAAATGTTACAGCGAACACCCTGGACAGATGAGAGACTCTGACTGTGGCATCGTAGGCGGAGGAGAGAGGGAGGGAGGGAGGGAGGAAGTCTGGGGCGAGAGAGGGAGATACTGGCGAGTCACTACCGGACACCTCTATAAGGACACAGCCAAGACACCTAAGGAAGAGTTAGGAAGGAGACTGCAGAAGTGAATGGCTTTGACAAGAGGCGTTGCTGGTGAAGCGATTAAACAAAATAACTAGTAGGTACTGGATAATAACTTCTGCAACGTGTGGAAAACGTATAATAATGAAAGTCTAACTCTAAAGCTGGGAATAGTAACTAGGTGGCGAGAAGTAATAACATAGTTTGACATAAATGTGTTAGTAGTAATCATCAATGGCAATAGAGCATAATAGTTTCTTATACCATAAAGGAGAATCTCAAATTGAAGACGTCAACAAAATATCAAATTTATCAACAATAGTGACAAAATAATTAAAGAAAAAAGTGTGAAAACAGTGAAGTCACAAATAGTTCAATAACAATAATAGTATTTTCTTTACTCAATTTTTTTTATCTTTGAAATAGAGTTGAAATAATTCATCATGAATGTATATATACAGTATATATATCACAATAGGAACTAAAGTTAAAGCAAAAAAAATAGAGGAAATGGTAGATGACTGTCAGCACAAGTGATGTGTAAAATTATGATCGGTGGTAATACAAAGGAGAAAAATCCAAATAGGGAGGACAGTGATAGCCCGGCCTTATACTGTGCCTGGGAGTGATGAGAGAGAAGCGGAGTGAGAAACAGCTCAAAAACATCACTATCAACACCATACCTATCATGAGCTGTGACTCGTCCTGAGAGATAAAGTCCAGGTCCTGAGGAACTGAGGTAGACATGGACTCGTCGCCGTCTCTGAGGCCCATCACCACAGACTGGTGGAACTCGATGAGGTCTTCACCGATTAGTTTCTCCACGAAGTTGGATGGGACGAGACCCCGTCGCCCGTCTAGCAGCTCCCCGTCAAAAAACCCGTCCTACAGAGCGTGTAGAGAACACCGTCAGATTAGATACTTGAATACAGAGACAGGGTTTCTTCCTCTCTGCTAGAGGATTAGCAGCAAAAGTTGGCCAGAACGATTCCGTGAATAAAATCCTTAAATTATATTAAAGCTCAGACAAGCAACAACTCACTTCTTAAAGAAAAAAAATATCCTTTACTGTATATAATAACTGAAAGAGTTAAACAAAAGATCCGTATATAATACTCTAATACTTGGTCAATTTACCAGGACAAAATGCCCTTAAAGAAAGGTCTTTCAAGTAAAGATTACAAAGTGGCTTTGAAAACAATTAATTCACCAAGATGTGGAAATATTTCGTTCCAGCCCACCTTTAGGAGCAGCGATACACTGTGCATTCATGTCATGCCATAGCAATATACAGTATATAGCAGTCAATATCCAAAACAAACCAAGTGAGAGAACCTCCGCGTTTCACCAGGGATTCTGAAGGAGATGAGAGGAGGAGAGAGAGGCAGGTCTTCTAGTTATAAAGGGAGGGATTTATATTCCTTGATTGCAGTCTACAAGTACTCCAGGAAGGTTTTTTTAACACTGGAGCTACTTAGGGAGTCTATGAATGTGTATACAGTCATATATATATATTTCTATACAAGATACATGTGTGTAATTCTCATGAAGGCAGGTATAAAGATGCATCCATATATGTTATACTTAAGTAAAATGATTTTATGAATGATTGTAATGTCGTACATACATTTATATACAAAATACACTAACATAATGGACATATATGCATGTCCTTTGGGATATGAATACATTTTTCAGCTGTATACGTGTATAAGACATTCATAATTCGAAATGAAGGGGAAATGCAAGGTTATCAAGATACAATATTCTACTACTACAGAATGGAGAATTGCCATCAGTAGCAGCGGCAGAGTTCACACAGTACCAAATCTAAGAACATCCGAAAGGGGTTGTGATTTTCTTTTCTTTTCGTTTTAGTTCAGATAAAAGTAGTCTCTTCTGAATTATCTGGCGATGCAACTAAAGTTATATGAGATGGTCATTCCATACAGGCACTCCAAGCTCGGCTCATAAGCATAAGCTGAACCGCAAAATAATTACAGAAACAACAACAACAACAACAACAACAAAAATCTGTGTTTAGTTTGTTTGCTGTATGGAGAGGATTGATGGTAAAACTATCTTAATCTTTTCCAGCTTGCAAAACAATGTATTCTGAATCGATTAACAAACACAACACAAATATTATCGACATTGGCTATAACTTTATATTAATTTAGTATACTTGTTAACCATCAACTCTCAGTTAGGATTCAGAGTTCAACACTGACGTCAAATGACCACCACCACCTCTGCCAAATATTTATTCCACTATTTTATTCAGTAGTGAAGGTTATGCACATTAGACATGTACTATCAGCAGTCAGCAACCTGAAAGCACACGGAGCGAGAGAGAGAGAGAGAGAGAGAGAGAGAGAGAGAGAGAGAGAGAGAGAGAGAGAGAGAGAGAGAGAGAGAGAGAGAGGCTGGATCAACCAATACCCCGTAAACATGTAAACAAATCCAGAGAAACCAGAGGAAATTATGTTATTCTCTTTCATATCTGTTCTCTTGTAATCATTGATGTGATGTAATGGACGGGGAACTTAAAAACTGGTATAGAATGCAAATTTCTACCGAGTAGCAAGGGAGCGAGGGAAGAAATGAAGAAAGGCAGGGAGGGAGGAAGGGAGGAAAGGAGAGGAGGAAATGCAGAGCGGAGCAGAGAAAAAGCTGAGAAAACTGATTAGCCAACGTGCAGAGAGATGCAGAGAGTTAGGAAAGAGAAAGAAGTTTCGCCTGAGACCTCCAATGACACACCCGCCTACAACATACTGTACTGTAGTGATGTTGGTTGTGGCCTCAAACTTCTTTTTGGGTGTTTTAAAACGTGTGTTCTGTGTGTGCTTTAAACAGTTTTTTTTTTTAGACAGTACGTGTGTGTTTAAGACAGAACGTGTGTGTTTTAAATCATACTGAAGTTCTTAACCGTGTGTACATTCAAAGGAAAAAGTCGCATTACACTCATCATGGCCTTATGTTATAAAACCCATGACGAAGAATCTGGGTAAACTTCCCCGATCAGATTCAAGCCTCCCAAGTTTCGCTGTCACACTTGCCAAATTATTCGTCATGGTATAAGGAACATAACGCAAGGGGGGAGTGTAACACGATTTTTTTTTTTAAGTATGTGTTTTAAAAAAGAACTTAAGTGCTTTAGAAAGTACAGGTATGTTTAAAAAGTACATATTCAGCATGTTTTAGAAAGTACATAGATGTTTCAAACGTGATCGTCTTTATCTTAATTTATAGGTCTGGATAATGGCGCAAGGGTTTGAGTGATAGTTTATGGGGTTGAGTAGTGGTGTATGGGGTTAGGGGTCTATCGTGTTGTATGGTCGTTCCGTTATAGGGTTGTGTGGTAGTCGTGACTTAGTCGTGTACGGGAATATATGTAGGTTGTCGTGTGCTGGTGGTGTGGTAGTGTGCAAGGCAGGGTGGTCGTTGCAGGGATCAGGTCAGAGGTCACCCCGGGGTTCTCACTATAGTACGGGGGGCTACCTCGTCCATGGAGCCCCACACCAACACGTAGTCCCCGGCGTTCACTGCCAGCTCCGCCTCCGGGTTTTCGTTCGGTGAGTGCTGGAACGGGTCGTACGAGTATCTGTGGAGACGAGGTGGTGTTAAGATGGTCCCTGGTTACCTGGTAACGCTCACCTAGACATGTGTTCACAGTACTTAATTAAAAAGACTCTACATACATATATACAAACATAACAGATCCCTAGTGAAAGTGTAACGTGTCTTGTCAGGCGATATCAACTTGAGTCATGGCAACTCTTTTCTGATAGTGGCAACTTAGTGAAGTCATGAAAACACTCAACAATGAAAACGTCTTAAATTATTTCCAACACCTGAGAGTACTTCAACTATCTAGGTCAACATAAACATACCCCCCCACCCCCCCAAAAAAAAAAGGTTGAATCGACCTTACTTGACATACGAATACTAGGTAATCCCACGGAGACATGACACACTTCAACAGGTCGTCAGTTAGCACATGGCGTATCTTACCTGGCAATGTAAACATGACAACGTCCCTTCCCAGGTATCTCGAGGACATCCAGGACTCGGTTGTCGGTCTCGTAAGGCGGCATCATCACGCCAGGGATATTTCCATTCACCAGGTTTTTGTCTGTAGAGCCACAAACAGATCAGACAAGTGTCGATAAGGCATATAAAAGTTAGACAGTGACGGCCAAAGGTTAGAGGAGAAATTATATAGAAGTCAACCAAGGTCATATAGAGAACAGAAAAGCGGGTGTTTATAATGGTCTACGTATTAGATGTTACCAGTCAAAGTTAATGTCGCCGGAGATGTGAATGTCAACAAGGGTAAACTACTGTCGAGAGTTGGGAAAATCATGTCAACAATAGTGTGAATATTAGAAATAATCAACGAAGGTAAAAGGAGAAAGTGTCTCGATAGTGATACAAACTGAGACAAAGTTGTAAGTCAGGGGTAAGCGTCTGACTGTCACAGGAGTCATAGAAAAACGGTTCGTCACTCTACATCATAACCATCATTAAGAAGCACCAAATCAACTTTACTAGCTAGACCAAAAGCATCTCCTAGCATTGAAAAATATCATAGAGCAATACATTTCTCATAGCAATAATATTTTTTTTTTATTTCGTTCAGTATATAAATCTATTTACTCCTATTCGCATATTTTTTGAGGGGTCTTTAAAATCTAAAATATGCATCTACACTAGTTGAGCATGTAAAAAGAAAACACAAGCTACTTCAGTACACAAATTTACGATATTAATCAACACGTGCAAGACAACAGATCATGCCAGCTGCGAAAATAATAATAATAATAATAATAATAATAATAATAATAATAATAATAATAATAATAATAATAATAATAATAATAATAATAATAATAACAATAATAATAATAATAATAATAATAATAATAATAATAATAATAATAATAATAATAATGGCAGTAAAACTGATAATGATAGAAATTTTAATAATGGTAGTCATAACAATTTAACTACAGAAATAAAATAAAGTTATATTTTATTGTCAAAACTATTGTATTATATTATTATTACACAAAAAACAAAATCAAATAGAACAAATAATGAAAATAAACCACACACTTTCTGTAACAAATACAATTGAAAACAAAACAAAAATAAACTAAAACAAATCAGGGTTTTACATTAAGAACAAAAACATAAAAATAAACAGAAATATAAAATAACCTAAAAAAATAAATCTATGTTAAGGAAAACAAATAAATACAGGTAATATGGAAAAGGAAAACAAAAACACAGGCAAACAAAAAATTACAGAATATTCAAAGGACAGAAAACAAAATCGATGAATAAATTCACCATAAAATAAATCTTAAACAATCACACAAGAGACAAACTTAAGAAATCTAATAGAAAAAAAATTAATTAAGCAAAATAATCGAAACCATACGAATGGAAAGTAATGCATTTATCCACAATGATAAGAAATAAAACCTGAATAAATTACAAGCAATATCCTCATTATCTAACAGTATAGGCAACCTGATCCTAGAAATGGTACCCGGAAAGAAAAATTATATATTAGGAGTGTATTATTGTTTAGTAATTGTATACATGATATCAAAAATCACACTCCAATGAAAAATATGCCACATTTACTGATGCTGAGCGAATATTGACAAACTTAGTTCCTTTTGACTGACGCTTGGGACCCATTTTCTTACATCAGGTTAGATATACGTGTATAGAAAACGAAAAAACATTAAGGGGTAACTCAAGAGCTCAAGATAACCCATAGCCACCGTCGCAGCCTCGATGGTAGGTGAAAGTTATTCCGAGTCCTCATATACAAATATAATATACAATTGTCTTATATTAAGGGAAAATATATAGATACTACATACAAACACAAATAATACTTGAACGATTTCTTTAAACTTAGAAAAAATATAAAAAATATGTTGGCAAGCAGATTCTATAGTATTAACAAGACGTAAACAAACAGAGCACAAACAGAGGTAAACACTGGGAGGAGATGGGAGCCGAGGGTGTTGTAGTGTTTGGGCGAGTGAGTGGGTGTAGGGGAAGGCTTGGGTGTAAGGGAAGGCTTGGGTGTAAGGGAAGGTTTGGGTGTAGGGGAAGGCTTGGGTGTAAGGGAAGGTTGGGTGTAAGGGAAGGTTGGGTGTAAGGGAAGGTTGGGTGTAAGGGAGGACGGGAAAGGGCACAATGCCGATATGAGGAAAGTAATAGGAAATGACCGATGTATTGGGAGAAGATGGGGGGACTCAAGCAAATTGAAGGAGGTGGCGAGGAGGAAGGGAGTGCATGTTGGGGAGGAGAGGAAGAGACCATGTGTTGTGGAGTGGAGGAGGAGGGAATGTGGGGAGTAGTGGGTCCGTGCATTAAAGAGAGTGGGGAGGGAAGGGGAGGAGTGGGGATGGGAGGAGAGGATCCATGCATTGGAGACGGTATAGAGAGAAGAAAATCAATGCGCTGGGGAGGTTGATAAGGAGAGGACCCACGTGTTGGGGAGGAGGATGGGGGAGAGGACCCACGTGTTGGGGAGGAGGATGGGAAGATGACTCATGCAATAGGGAGGTGGATGAGGGAGAGGACCCATGCATTGGGGAGAAGGATAGGGAGGGGGGGGGGATCCATCGACTATACCGTCTTTGTCGTAACTCGTGGTGATGATGGTGGGTAGTGGATTGACGCTGGAGAACACGGGGTTGCTGATGCCCCCGCCAACTATCCCCGAGCCAACCATGCCGCCCAGGGAGGTGGTGAGGCCGGAGGAGAGGGGGTTTGTGCCGTGGAGAGAGAGTCCTCCTATGGTGCTGCTGGTGCCCATGAGAGGGGTGCCGCCGGTGAGGGAGTTGAGGGAGGTAAGACCGAGTGTCGGGTTTGTGGTGCCCAGCTGGGTAGAAAAGTTGAGACCCGTCGTGTCCATGTGAGAGAGACTCGGGTCCATCATCCCTAAGGGGTTGTTGCCCAGGGGGTTGACTATGGGGTTGGAGAGGTCCATGGCGGGCACGGTGGTGGTGATGGCCTGCCCCGCCAGAGACCCGCTATAGCCAGACCCCGTCATGATAAAGGAGGAAGGTGTCATGCCTGTCAGGTTCCCAGAGACCAGACCCAGTGAGGTCATGACGTCACTCGTCTTAAAGGTGGTGGCTCCGGTAGTGGTGGATGATAAGCCTGTGGCGGAGAGATGACAAGGACCGCAGCATCAGCCCTTCTGCAGGGGGAGCTCCTCCTCTTATTAAGCTGAACATCTGTGAATTTCTGCTAACAATATAACCATATTTGAGGGATGAGGGTATATATTCACTATTCGTTTGAAAAACTCTATTTATGTGTCTAGATCGTACCCATGCATATGAGGTCTGATCATGCACATAGCAATGCTAGACCACAACTGGGCATTTAGAATGGGTCATGCGAGACGTCTGGTTCAGACGGAAAGATCCCGCAGGTCTCAGACTGGTTACAAAAAAAAAAGAACATTGGCCGCTAAGAATCATATCATCTAGGAGGCCTATCATCTCAAGACTTCCACTGTATACGGGCACCACCACTAGCTCTCTTACTTATGTACAAATTGTTTTCAAAAGTAAGAAAAATAAATAAAGTCTTAGTTGTAAAAAGGAGAGATAGACTGACTACTGACTCAAAATATACAGACCGCAGCCTACAGGTAAAGACAACACACAACTTGTACACTAAAAATCGCTAAAGTCAAGCGTGATCTAAAGATGCCTCTGCGTTTCTTCCTCGCCATTAAGTCTCAAAAAGGACGAAAGTAGTGGCCTAAGTCACAAAAAGTGGCGGAGGGGACGAGACGACACACGTAGAAGCAGCCAGGGAGCGAGCAGGAGGCACAAGACGGCCCGCGCTACGACTACGCTGCGGGTTTGTAAATCAACAACTCCATAACAAATGTGCTCTACTGTTCACATTGTGCTATTTTGTACTTATATTTGACTTCGCTCAAAGACCACCGCTCTTTTTTTTTATTTTTTGGATAGATCGGACTGAGTTGTATAGTAGTAATAGTAGTAGTAGCAGTAGTAGTAGTAGTAGCAGTAGCAGTAGCTGTAGTGGGGTGGTTGGGAGAGGGGGGTGAGCATAGGATGATGGACATCTCGCTTACGGTGCTGTTGGCTTTACGAACCCAGCCTACTAAAACAGGGTGCTGGAGCGGGCCGCCCCTTGACCACGACTACTGAGGGTACCCCACAGGACAGAGGGGAGCCCTCGGGCACTCTGAGCTACCACCAGCAGCTAGAGTAGCAGCTCCAGTAGCAGCAAAGTCGCCACTTACTGTTCAGCCCTATGCGACCAAAGTGAGGCTTCGGCACTGTCAGAAAACTTTTGATTCGGGACATGGTGGTGGGGGCCGTGTCTCCGATGTGGTGAAGGCGGTGAGGAGCCGGCTGGTGAGGCAGAACCCGTGTCCGGGGGTTCTGCTGCCCCCTGGACGTCTGCTGGTGAACTTGGTGATCGTGGGGCATTGAGCGGCTTCCATGTTGCTGCTGTTGACCGTGATGGTGACTCGAGCTACCATGAGACCTGTGGCTGGCACCATGCTTCTGGCCAGAGCTATGGTGCTGCGTGTGGCCTGAACCATGATGGGATGATTCATGGTAGCCGTACCCACCACGATGATGTCCTGAGCTGTCATGGGAGCTGCTCATGAACGCCCTGTGAGCCAAGCCATCCACGAACTGCACGTGTTTCACATGATGGGGACCTGGAGACACGCGCTGGTCAAAGGTCATCTCCTGACAGGTCTCTGAGGTCAATATCAGCAGCTGGTTCGGCCCTGCTGCGACCTTTTACAGTAAACCCTCTCATAACACTACGTCCAACACCATCTCCAAAATGTTCCCAACCTTCATAAGTAACCTAAAAGAGGATACATAATAATTCTGAAAGTTCTCCATCTTTTTTTAACTATCAGTGATGAATCAGGAGATTCAAAAGGAACGAAATAGTCTCTTGAAGATAAAAAGAGAGAAAAAGATTTGTTTTCCATGCGGTAAACTAAAAAACAAAAACACAAGGACAACAGACGAGCACAGCCAGACTTACCTATCGTCGATCGAGATTTGTCGAGTTCAGCGAGGATCTTGTTATCCTGTTCTATTTTGGCCATAATCCTGTCGATCTCCGAAGAGGCATTTTCGACAGTGCCTGTCTGGGGGAGGGGAGAGGAGCCTAGGTAGCCCCCAGACCCCGAGGTGATGAAACTAGAGGATGTGGTATTGGTGTAGACGCCAGAGGATATAGAGTTGAGCGAGTTGAGACCTGAAGGAGCACATGCACGTCCACGCGAGACGCAACCCATGTTAGACAGTGTTGTAACGTCTCCAAACATATTATAGCAGTATATGTACATAGACCCATTCATCAATTATATACAATACTTATGTACAGTCTCCTCAAAATATCACTACTGTAGTTGAGGCTCACTCTCTCTTATGGTTTTATATCGCTCCATAAAAAGTGATTACAATTCTAGACAGTCTTTATAAAACATTAATAAGACCAGTAATGATTTAAAGACACTGAATATTTACAGTGTTGGTGGGATGCTAAATTAACTTTGTGGAAAAGAGAAAAATGTAATATTCAACATTTACCATTTAAGTGTAGGGTAAATCAATCCATTCAGAATAATACAAATAAATAAACTCCTTTTGATAAATAGAGGAGTTATGGTTTATATACATAGGGTCGAACATCCAAGTGTCTGGTGAGACATTAAGAATATATAACCATCTAGCTCCATCCGGTACACATGGAGGAGTTACTGTAGAGTCTAGTTACTGTAGCTACGTCTAGTAATTACAAATAACCTCATTTTACAGCACAAGGTTAATCAACTCCCTGAACTGCATGACACAATTCATTCTATAAACCTCATCAGAAACTCCTGCATATTAGAATTAATTGAATATAATTTCTCCTAGTACCTGGAAGTATTTTAATTTGTATGATCACTACGGCACGACGATGATCGGCTGCATTTTTATTTGTTTCCGCTAGGTGGATGACGACATAAACGAACGCTAGGCGGATGACGACATAAACGAACGCTAGGCGGATGACGACATAAACGAACGCTAAGCGGATGACGACATAAACGAACGCTAAGCGGATGACGACATAAACGAACGCAAAGCGGATGACGACATAAACGAACGCTAGGCGGATGACGACATAAACGAACACTAAGCGGATGACGACATAAACGAACGCTAGGCGGATGACGACATAAACGAAAGCTAAGCGGATGACGACATAAACTTCAGCTATTAATCTCACCCATTTTAAGAACATAAACACACGAATGAAGGAAACCGCCGTAGAAGTATTGACCCACACTCGACAGCCTGTTTACACCCAATCTTTTATCACTCATATAATCTGTCCAACCAATATAATGTGACACTTCCCAGCGAGTTACGAGTTAATGATGGTTAAATTAGATTAGGCTAAGTAAGATTATCTAGTCAGGTCGTTTCCAGGTCGTTTCGTCTCATTACGGAAATCAACACGTATACTACAGGTCGTCCAAATCAAGCTTAACGACACTTGATAATTTCCAAATTTTTCATATTCTTCTCCTTTGTTCTATTGTTTTCTGTCCTCTCTATGTCTCCTCTGCCTATTTTCTTCATCAACATCACTATGCTATTTTCCTATTTTCTTCTTTGCCGTAAACTATTCCAATTAGATTTTTTTTCTTCTCTGTGCGCGTCTCTGTTCCTACTTAATAGTTGTCTTTGAAACTCTGGAATAAGTTGACTAAACCCATGAGGACGATGACTAAAACCTTAAAGCCGATAATTAAACCCCGTGGACGATAAATAAACCCTTAAGGACGATAATTAAACCATTGAGGACTATGACTAAACTAAATCCCTTGAGAAAGTTAACTAAATTAAACCCGTAGAGGACGATGAGTAAACTAACACCCTGAGGACGATGACCAAATTAAACCCGTAGAGGACGATGACTAAAT
Organism: Homarus americanus; assembly: GCF_018991925.1. NCBI lineage: Eukaryota > Metazoa > Arthropoda > Malacostraca > Decapoda > Nephropidae > Homarus > Homarus americanus. Next base: position 6,757,618 of record NW_024739542.1, on the reverse strand, counting down.
TAAACCCGTAGAGGACGATGACCAAATAAATCCCTTGAGGACGATGACTAAACTAACCCCTTGAGGACGATAATAATTAAACCCCTGAGGACAATAACTAACCCCTTGAGGACGATAATTAAACCCCTGAGGACAATAACTAAGGCCTTGAGGACGATAATTAAACCCCTGAGGACAATAACTAAGGCCTTGAGGACGATAATTAAACCCTTGAGTACAACGAATAAATCACTTCTTGAGTACTGTGCCATAACTCCTCGTACTCAAGGGGTTAAATAATCACGAGTGTAATCCTAATTATTTCACATAGTAATTATATCAACCTATCAGACTTATCATCACAAAACTCTATGGCTGTATTAGACTTTATGTATAGAGTATAACAGAATTAGTTATATCTATTACCACTAAGTATTATCACAACATTGGATACTTATAGGGTCATCATATATTACTTGATTAGGGATAATTATGAGTGATATATATATATATATATATCACTAAATATTACCATTAACTATAAGACTTTAAACGAGTATAATATAATATCACAGTTATATAGGTATTGTTACAACTAATACCACACAATATATAAAACAACAATATATATATATATAAATAATAAAATATAATAAATATTCAATAAATACTAATTAATTATCTAACTAACTACAACAGCTACTTAAAAAATAACCCATATATATATATTTGTTAACTATATTTCACTATATCACTATACCCAGACGAATTATATATACAACTACTTAAAAATATATAAACTTTTTTAGTTAATATTAAGGGGACCAGAATATGAGTCTACAGTAGTGAATCTAACATGAATTCCTGAGTCTACTTGTCATACCAGACCACAATGCTACTTGAAGTGGTTTGTATTGGTGCCTTTAACTGGTGCTGTGTTTGTCTACCATGCAGCATGCACGCCAATTGTGTTGTTGTCTTGTTCACAGTTTTATGTATACCTTTATTCGTGGTTCTGTTCACGGTTTTATTGTACAGTGCTTGAATCGTGGTACGGCTGACGAGTCTGTCTTGTAACTTAAAAATCGTGGTTCTATTCACGGTTTCTATGTGTTTTGCTTGTGGTTTTGTTTGCTGTTCTATGTATATACTTTAATCCTAGGTTCTATTCACGGTTTCTATGCACATTACTCATGCTTCTGATAACGGGTCTATAAACTTGACTCACGGTGATTGGGACACTTGAGCTTCCTTACTTCTCACGTATTGTAAATGGGTTCGGTTCTTAAGTATAACCGGGATTCTTGTGGTGTAAAGGAGTGGAATGGTTCTGGTGTATGATGGCTGTTTTTCCTACATGTTAAAACTGATTCTCTTCCTCCATCATAATACACAAATTACGTTTCATGTCATATGGGAACAAGTTTGTATTTTTTATTACTATTCTTTGGTGGAAATAAGTTCAAAAATAGAGAATTTCGTGTGTGTTTTTTTTTCAGATACCCTTTATCATCATAACATAACTAGATTACTTAAATGAATCTAGGATAAGGTTAAGTAAGGTTATGTTAGGTTAGGATAGATTAAGTTAGAGTGGTTAGGTCCATTTTGTATTATGAATGTCGAAATAATTATCCCTCTCCACTGACCATAGATGCATTATAAATTCTACATTGGATTAAGAATGAGATTAAACCAAGTATTGTCATTATCAGTTTGTTTGTTTTCCTGGGATCAAATTTGTTTTGGCATTCTGCACACCGTGAGAATAACCGTGAGATCAATGTTATCCCATGAGATTTGCTTAGCTTCAACATACCATGAGATTATTATTGGATCGAATAGCCCTATAATGAGTTAAATCCTGAATTAAATCTTCCCCCCTATTGTGATATTAATCTTGGCTCAGAACACCCCTCTTCTTTCATTTTCTTCCTCTCGTATTTCTTTCTTTCTTCCTATTTTCTCGGATGATTCGGGATTCGCATTTAACACATGACGTCTGGTCGATTTCCTTCATCTCACCTCAGAGGAAGGCATTCATTGTACGATCTTTTGAGAATCTTCCACCCTGAGCTCATTGTAATTCTTAGTAGTCAGGTGTCCTACATAACGAATTACTAACGCATGATATTAGGACGCTATAATCGACGGTTATAATCATAGACGTAATAAATCTATAGCCATGGAGATTAGAGACCTATAATAATGGAACGGTAGTGAAATATAATCACTGAAGATTAGAGATGAGACAACTATAATCACAGATACTGATTATAATCCCCGAGTCCAAATAACAATTGTTGAGTTGATTCGACAGTTGTAATCACGAATATCTGACAGACATAACCACAAAGTTTAAGACATTATTTAGACATTTATAATCATGTGAATTATAATGACAAGAGATTAGACAGCTATAACGTGAAGATTAGACCACAATAAACAGCTGAGATTAGCTATGACCACAGAGGCCAGGTAAGTATTTTCATCAGCTATAATCATAGAACTACGCTGCAAATTTTTGATCATCGTGAAATTTTTGCCTGCGTAGATTTTTACCTTACGATTTTTTTTTATAATTCGGGATTTTATTTTTTATATTTTACTGGAATATTTTTCACTCGAAGTTTTTAAATTTTCATGAAATTTTTGACGTTTGTAAATTTGTGAAAGGAGATGATAAAATAAATAAATAAAGCCCCAGTACAGATCCTCTCGCCATTATATTAATAAGGACACAGCAATGACGTGTTATCCTTTTAATCTGTTTTTCAAATTAAATCTTTTATTCTTGATAACAGCGGCGCTTTATATCTACCGGTATATATAGGTTTTTTTTTTGTGTATCAGTGTGGGAATTTATTAAAAAAAATAATAAAAACACGAGCGATTAGATCATGAACTACGGTATTGTTGAGTCTTGGATCGAAAATAAAATAAATAAAAAAAATAAAATCCGTGAAAAAAAAAAGATTTCGAGCCACCAACAGTTTTACGGGAATGTATAAAGGAAAAAAATCATTAAAAAAAATTATGCAACTATTTTCCTATTGTGCTGCAGAAAAAAAATAGTCTCAGCTTTTGATCTTCGTCACCAAAAGTGAAAAAAGTGGAAAAAAGTGAAGAAAAAAAATAATCGCCCAAATCACCTATTGCGATATAGCATTCTATCACCACGGGGCCGACAAGAGGAGGGAGTCATGCTCTTACTCTCAATTAACCTGCAGGTCTACTCTCCTCCCTCCCTCACTACCTGTACACCTGGTTCTAGTGAGCTCAAAGGGTCATGTGGTGTGAGAGTACAGTAGTCTTAAGGGGTGAGTTATGAGGGTCTTCTTTTAAGTGGGTTTTGGGGAATTGGTAGGGGGGGTCACAAGGGTATGGGAGTTATCTGTGTAAACATGCTCATAGATGATGACCAAATCCGTAACTGGGGAAACTGTGGAGAGAGAGAGAGAGAGAGAGAGAGAGAGAGAGAGAGAGAGAGAGAGAGAGAGAGAGAGAGAGAGAGAGAGAGAGAGAGAGAGAGAGTCTAAAAGGACATGACAGTTGCCTGCCTTGTCAAGACTGCCACACTTAGCAGTACAGTAGTCCTGGCAGGCAGTGAGCGTCACGCGCCCTCAAGCAACACCTCAGTTTCCTCTACATGGATTTGGTCACCATTCAGCTTCACACTATCTGAGTGGCTCCCTCATGCTTCATCTAGGTGTATGTGATGGTACCGAGTGTTGGTCTATCTGCCAAGCCTACAGCAGCTGAGCAATGTCCGACATAAACAAAAATGTCACAATATTCGGGCATTAAACAGTTCATTCCCCCAAAAAATATACATTTCCGTATCCTGTAGCAATAATGCTGAATTTTGTGAAATTAGGAACGACTAACTCTTGTGCGTCCTTCTTGAGGGGGAGAGGGATGAGCGAGAGGGCGACCAATGAGCGCGCTCCTCGCGCCAGCTCTGACCTGATTGGCCAGCGAGAGGTGACGTGGACATGGGGGGTTGGTGGGCCAAGAGAGAATCAGAGAGATCGACCAAGCCAATCACGTCAAGGCTGTGGGGCAGACTTAAGCCCATCCCGGAGTGTGGCACGGGCGTCGACCGGGCCGTGCTACCATTGGACAAAATTTGACTGGAATCTGTAAAGAATTGGTGATGTCAGCATGCATTCTCTGGCCCCTACTGGTGAAATCACGTGATGAAGAAGCACGTGCGGTGTTAGTACTTTGGGCTGTAGTGCACACCTGTGTAATTAACTTCATAAACAAAGCGTTAAAAATGTCAGTTACTTCCTGGTTATGTACTATTTCTTCTCACTTTATCACAGTCATCCCACTTAGCATTTCCTTTCTAATAAACAGGCAAAACAAATTTTTAAATATTGCATGAGCCTCAGACACAGGTGGGCACCACAACCCAAACATTAGCATAACCAGGTGAGTAAAGGTGCGCCAGTGTTAACAAGAAAGACAGCACCACTGTTACCAGACCCCACTAAGCATTCAGTACTTCAGTGCGTGTTTGTTCAAGCTATGTAGTACAGTGTTAACATGACAGTATTGATCACATGACAATATTTCACCAGTCCCGTGCACATTTCAAGAATTTCGACGGAAGACAAAATCAAGTGTCCAGGATCCGCCATATGGAATGAGTTATCAAACCCTGTACTTCTGTGTCTTGTTTTTGCCTTCCGACGATAAAGATGATGGTTGTTAAAGTCTGTCCCAGAGATTCCAAGATGTCCCAGAGGTGAGCAGAAGAGACAATATATAATGATAACAAGAAAGACAAGAGGCAAGAGGCATGGAGTTGGGTGGGGGAGAGAGAGAGGAGAGGGTGGCTTTGCCAGGTCCAGTACAAGCGACCCAGGGCTCCATCTCTAAAAGGCTCCTACGTTAAATTTCCTCCCCATCTGGAGATCTGAGAACATATCAAATGATCTACTTAGCAAACAACGCCTTAACGGCGTCAAATAGATACATTTTGTGACAAGATATGTTCTCTTATCTACCGATTATGGGGAGAATATTCCACGGGTGAGTCTTTGAGAGTGTGGACCCTGAAGCAGACAGGTTGGTGTTTGTTTACACACCACAATCATCATCCTCTTACGCTACCGCCAGTAATAATCATGTCTTAAGTGCACACCAAAGGCCTTTCCAGAACGTAAACGCCATGGCTGAGTAAGTCATCAGAAGACAGACAAATAAACAAGACGAAGCACATGTCTTGAAGGCTTGAAAAGGGACACTTGTAGTGATGGTAGTAAAAGGAGAATTTACTTTGTTGCTGCAGTGTATAGCGTAGGAGTGCTTGCTTGTACAAGGACATGTCTGCCAACTCGCCAGCGGGAGAATGGAAAGGAAGTAGACAATGACAGAATTAGACGTGAGTGTAAATAGACAGATGACACAAAAATCACGCGAATAAGAGGAAACAAAGAGATTGAAAGACCCTCAAGTCATAACAGAGAATCAGGTGTTTCATACGAGGAATGTAAACAAGGAATTCAAATGTTACCTGATAAGTCTGAAATCATGTGGGAATATGTTGAACTATATGTGTTATGCTATGATGAATCTAACATAGCCTCACTGACTGACTGTCCTCTAAAATCCAACTACATTTCAGTTAGTGTTTCTTTAT
>NW_024739542.1:6669489-6746989 GCF_018991925.1 Homarus americanus | reverse complement strand
AAACTTGATATACGAGTATGTTCCCATTGTCCTTAATGTTTTAGGTTATTAAGGTGTCTGCAGGTGTCCCGTTTAGCCTTAGGCAGCTCAACGTCCTTTAAATGTGTTTCCGCCTCACACTGAAGGCTTTAGGCGAGAGATTATCCACTATAGTAACCATATTAATTGTGGCATACTATACTAACATTATCATCATGCTTGTAACATATTTCTGGAGCATCATACTTCCTTCATGTCAATATATGCATCGAATGATTATGCTACTTCTTACCTGTGGGGTGAGGACTAATTAGGTTCAGAACTTACCTGTTGTTTACTTTTGGCGATGGGAGTGGTTGTGCAGCTTATCTCACTCACACTCTGATACTCTCTCTCTCTCTCTCTCTCTCTCTCTCTCTCTCTCTCTCTCTCTCTCACCTGCAGTGCCTCGACCACCTCGACTGAAGCCTTGCGCTCCTTCTCGTTGGCCTTGGAGGGGTCAGCGATGGACGCCTGTCGCTCTCGTAGTTGGGCCAGTGCCTCTGCATGTTGCCGCTCCAACTCCCGCCGCTTGTCAGCAGCATCTTTCATTTGCTGCGGGGAGGAACACACGACCTTGTTGCGCGCCTTTAAGCAGTGTGGGACCATCTGTGAGTCCCTTAAAGAGGTTTCAGGTCACCTACAGGGATTGTCAAGTTGCTACAGGTTGATCGCTAAACGTCAGCAGCGGAAGGAGTACATATTATACTTGTGTTCTGGAGTCCTCACAGGGTCCATAGAGGAATATTTACATCCCTTAAGGAGACAGAAGAGTCCTACAGGAACCTATGGGATGTTTAACTCTTCATTCTATTACAGTCATCTCCCGCCGATGGTTAGCAGTGAATATCATCTGCTGCAGGAGGAACCCACGACCTTCTTGCGCTCTAAAGCAGCCTACTGATTCCTAAAGGGAGCTGACGGGCATTCACAGCACATACAAATACTTTAATATAATAACCTACAAATCCCCAAAGGGCTTTTATGCCCTTACAGAAGTCCCTGGCCCTTAAAAGAGGTTACACATCCTTACAGATGTTTACAGATACCTATAAGAGTTTACAACTCTCTACACTTGTCTTCAGGACCGTAAGAAAGTCTAAATATACTTGAGTTCCTGTGAATCCAAAAGGTGGTTTTCAAAGAAGAATGTGGGTGTGTCCATAAGCTTATAATACTTTAAAAGGCCTTAAAACCCTTAAGTAACCTACAGTGAAATAATTTAGGTCTTTAAAGGAACCTTACAGTACATCCCACGATGAAGTTCACAGTATTAAAGAAGCCTACAGGTCCTTACAGGTCTCTACAGGTCCATACAGGTCTCTACGGGTCCATACAGGTCTCTACAAGTCCATAGAAGTTCCTTCATAGTGTTGCTGCATAATTTACGTTCTTTATGTTAATATAAATACATAGAGGATTCTTTCAGCTAATGAATGTTCTTTATATTTGCCTGTAGATCGCATTAAGGTCAAGTTGTTTATGTGTGTATGTATGTAGGTATGTATGTATGAACGACACACACACATACACACACACACACACACACACACACACACACACACACACACACACACACACACACTACACATACACACACACACAAATGCTGGCGTGGTACAGTAGCTTACATCAATATGCGTGCCAAAAGGGTAATGTGTTTATGTACCTGTGTAGGAGCGTGTGTGTGTGTGTGTGTGTGTGTGTGTGTGTGTGTGTGTGTGTCGAAGCATTAGAGCGAGAGCTAGACATAAAGCATCATCATCGGGCGGTAAACAGTTAGACATTAAGACAAACAGACAGACAAACACCCAGACAGAGAGACAGACAGACAGAGAGACAGACAGAGACTCTCCGTAGAACATATTAGCTAGCAGCGACGGACCACGGGGACACGACACACGGTGGTAAGGGGGGAGACACCAAAGGGAAGGGCGTTAGTTAAGGGGAGGACTGCTAGGGGGAGAGGGGAGAAGGTTGCCAGAGGGGGAAGAAGACTATCTGGGGAGGGGAAGGGGGAGGGTAAGAAGATTCTAAAGGGGAAGTGGGAAGAGATAGCAGTGAGGGGAGGAGGGTGTGTGTAGACCGTAAAGAAAGAAAGAAAGAAAGAGAGAGAGAGAGAGAGAGAGAGAGAGAGAGAGAGAGAGAGAGAGAGAGAGAGAGAGAGAGAGAGAGAGAGAGAGAGAGTATATGTCACACAGGTAGATATATGAATTAGACAAATTTAAAGAATTATCAATAAAAATAAAATATTAATGAAAGGGAAACTTATTTAACTTCTAACTAAAGGAAGAAAAAGTTATATTGAGGTTAATCAAGAAAAAAAAGACATTAAAACACACGAAATATTTGTATGATAATGAGGTATAAATAAGGAAAAACGACACACAAACACAATCATAAAGCAAACACGACTCTGAATGGGTTAGGTGAAACAGGTGATATTTGAGAGGGTGATTTGAGAGGGTGATTTGAGAGAGGTGGTAAATCACACAACGACTTTAAAGGGCAGATACACGAACAATCAACAAGGGTAAAGCTTAAAAGGTCACAACGAAAGGTACGACTGTCTTCTTGTTTGGTTGAGTGAGGGAGGGAAGGGGGGAGCGAGGGGAAGGGGGGAGTGAGGGGAAGGGGAGGAGGGGGAGGATAAGGGAGGGGAGGGAAGGAGGAGGAGAAGGAAGAAATCAAAGGAAGGGCAAGAATCAGGAAGGAGGGAGAGGAAGGGGGAGGGATGAGGGACGGAAGAGGGATATGGGTCGATCAATCAAGGGAGAAATTGGGGGAAATCCACCAAGGACTAATTAAGGGCGAATTTCAGCAACATGTAAGGACAACTTTAAAAGCTAACATGGGGAGGGAGGGGGAGGGAGGGGAGATGGAAGGAGGGTGTGGAGGGAGGAGGGCGGGAGGAGGGGCGGAGGGAGGGCGGGAGGAGAGAGGGAGGGAGGGAGGGGAGGGAGGAAGGGAGGGGAGGGAGAGAGGGAGGGAGGGAGGGAGGGAGGAAGGAGGAGGGAGGGAGGAGGGAGGAAGGGGGAGGGAGGGGGGAGAAGTTCATGACTTGAGCAATAATACTCACAATCAGGACGGTTTCGAGATTGCTGCCCCCCCTGGGCCTCGCACCGTCTGCCAGCCCGTACACATCTTCAAGCTGACCTCATCAATCCCCAGGTGAGATGGTGACGCCATGGGTGGTGCAACGCGACACAGGTAGGTACGGGGATGACGTCATAGGATGGCATGGTATGACGTCATTGGATGCAACGCGATGGAGGAGAAGGGGGGAGGGAAGTGGTGATGGCAGGCGCAACGTAACGGATGATGGGAGAAGGAGAGAGAGAAATAGAGAAAGAGAGAAAGAGAGGAAGAGAGGAAGAGAGAACACGCAGTTTAAAAACAACGGTTATATTGGGTCATTGCTTGTACAAAACAACTGTCACAACAGGTCAGTGAGGGAAATGACCAGGTGTCAACACGGGCTAACGAATGTTTTGGACAAGTTCACAGCTGGTGAGACTGGACTGGGCTAAACCACAGCTGGTGGTAAACAGATGGCGAGATTATTATGGTCATGAAAATTACGAATGAGAATGATAAGAGAAGGACTTAGCAATCCTGGTGGACTGAATGACACACAGGTAAAAAAGGGTTAATTAATCACACACACACACATATATATAATCATAGAGAATTAGAAAGAAATAGAAAGAGGGAGAGAGAAACAAAGAAACACAGTGAAAGAAGCAAATGGAGATATGGAGAAAAGAGAGAATAAAAACCATTATGAATATAAAGAGAACAAGACAGACAGACAAAGACAGACAGAGACAGACAGACAGATAATAGACAGCAGAGACAGAGGCACCATAGTACAACCAACAATATGTTTATTAAATACCTTAGAAAAATATCAATATTCTATAAAATACTCGACCAATAAACATCTTCAGAATTTATCCCTATATAAACACATTAAAAGAATCATAAACATCTTTCAACATTTTATAACATACTTGAGAGATAAAGAACATCAACATTATTATAAACACATGAATCATAAACAATTTCTTGCATTTATATAAACACACAAAGAAGCCATAAACATCTTCGGTATTTATATAAACACATTATAAGATATGGACAAGTAACATCATAAATATATTTCTATTTACTCAAAGGCAAAGAAGTATTTTAGCTTAAATAGTCATACCTGCCTTTACCTTGTGTGTGTGTGTGTGTGTGTGTGTGTGTGTGGAGGAACTGATACCATACTCTCCGTTCCCTTGATAAATATATACACAAAAACTCCTTCACACAACCCGCCATTCTTGATCTTACTTATGGATTATTATTTTTTTTTTGGGGGGGGAGGGGTTAAACCTGATAAGGGATTAAATACTCTGCACAATAAGTCGCTTAAATCAGATCACGATCAAATCTTAATCGCCTTTCTTTATGCTCCTTTAACTTTATTGACTTATATTAGTAAAAAGTGACAAATATTTCAGAATTATGTAAAAAAAAATAGGAAACGGGTCTAAAAGGGAAGAATAAAGCACAAATAAGGGGAAAAATGCCTAAATAAGGGAACAAAAGCCTAAATAAGGTGAAAAGGGGCCTGAATAAGGAAAAAAGGCCCAAATAACGGAAAAAATGCCCAAATAACGAAAAAAATACCCAAATAACGGAAAACCCAAATAACGGAAAAAAGACATAAACAAAGGAAAAATACCTAACACGAAAAAAGGACTAAAAAGGGAAATAAGTCTTAAGAAGGCCAAAAGGGTTAAAAATGAAAAACAAGGTCTTTTAATCCTTATGACAATTTAAATTTTATATTTCTATCATTACTATTTTTATTGTTCTATAAGGAAGACAAGGAGAAAAAGAAGAAAGACATAAGATGAAGACCAAAGAGAAGGGAAGGAGACATGGGAGAAGAAAGAGACATAAGAGAAGACAATGAGACATGAGAGAAGACAATGAGACATGAGAGAAGGCAATAAGACATATGAGAAAAGCCAGACATATAAAAGAAGACAAGAGACATGAGAGAAACCAAGAAGACACAGCAGAAATAGTTAAGACATGTAAGAGAACGCTAAAGAAGAGGACAAGAGGACATTTAAAGAGAGAAGGCACAAAGACATGAGAGAACGTAAGATTACATAAGATAACTAGACAAGACATTGAAGAAGACATGGGAAAAGACGATAAGAAAGTCAAAAGACAACAAGAGATTTAAAAAAAAAAAGACAGAGAGAGATGAAGAGAAAGCGAAAGGTGGAACTAAGAGAAATACAATGACAATATACAGCCTCAAACAGGGACCGTAAAACTCCAGAGTAAAGTTGGTGTAGCCTTCTCTCTTCTCTCTCTCTCTCTCTGTCTCTTCTCTCTCTCTCTCTCTTCTCTCTCTCTCTCTCTGTCTCTTCTCTCTCTCTCTCTCTCTCTCCTCGTCTGTCTGTCTGTCTGTCTCTTCACCCACAATACTGTACATCCATACTCCACCTTAGACTTCCTTCCAGTGTTTCCGTCTGTCTGTCTGTCTGTCTGTCTGCCTCTACGTCCACACTACATCCACATTTTACCCTTACACCTCCTCTTAGTGTGTGTGTGTGTGTGTGTGTGTGTGTGTGTCTATATCCACACTCCACCTTTAGACGTCCTACCAGTGTGCGTCTCGCTCTTTCTACACCCACACTACATCCACATGTTACACCTACGTTACACCCACACACCCACACACCCACACACCCAACACCCACATTATAAAATAAGATGTCGTAATTTGATAACATTATTGGATTTTCCTATAATTTGGAATAAACCTAAAAGAATGAATGAAGTCCGGCAGAAAAAGAAAATATTAATCTGATACCTAAAAATCTGTAACCTAACCTAACCAAACCTGACCAATAAATCCAGGGTAGGTGTGCCATTTATACAAGAACTAAAGTAAAAGAAAATGATAATCAGATGAAATTTAAGGTATAACCCCCCCCAAAAAAACCCTAAAATATTGAATATGTTATCGCAATCAATCTATACCCTTTGCCTTAAAAAATAAACCCGAGCGTAAAAAAAAAAAAAATCCTCAATCTTTAATTTTTTTTAGGGAAATCGACTCGTTAAACCAACCTGAAAAACAATATAAGGGTTTTAATACCGCTTCCAGAACACGAGACAATGAGCCTTACGAGAATAGCACTATATTACACCCCCTCCTCTCTCTCCGCCAGCCACCTAATTCTCACCTAGTCTTGTTCATGAGGCAGCGGCGGGTCTCTCTTATAATGAAGGTAACTAATTAAAACACTCTCATGTAATTTTTAAAGGGGAAGGGTCTTGGTTGGTTAGAGAGAGAGAGAGAGAGAGAGAGAGAGAGAGAGTCTGTATGTGTGTTTTTGTTGGGTTTGGTTTTCTTGTTATGTTTTCTTGTTATACTGGAATATAATCGTGTTAAAAGAAATTTTTTTTTTAATAAAGATATTTGTTCTTGTTATGTAATTATGTTCTTGCTATACAGAAATATATAGTGTCCCAGAATAATGTCTTTGCCTTCCTCTCTGCCTGTCTGTTCCTTGCCTCCTTCCCTCCATGCTCCCTGCCTTCCTCCCTGCCTCCTGCTCTGCCTCCTCTCTGCCTGTCTGTTCCTTGCCTCCTTCCCTCCATGCTCCCTGCCTTCCTCCCTGCCTGCTCCCCGAGACACTGTAGGTAAGAAAGAGGGAGGCAGGGGGCAGGCAGGGAGCAGGTAGGCAGGGAAGGAAGGCAGAGAGGGAGGAAGGCAGAGAGGGAGGGAGGCAGAGAGCAGGCAGGCAGGCAGGCAGGGAGGAAGGCATGGAACATTTTTCTTGGACACCCTATATAATAAACTTCACACTGTCCCAAAAGCATTGTTGGACGAGTCTCTACCTTCAGCCATCGTTCTTATAGGAAAGGCTCTTAAAAGATATAGAATTAATATAGAATTATAGGTTATATAATGAAAACAACCGTAAAAGAACCGTAGAAAAACCATAGAACCATAATAGCACAGAACCATGAAAAATAAAGAACCGTAAATGAACCGTAAGTGGGACTCCAACTCACCCGAAGTACAGACTCCAGGTTGCCGACTTTTCCGTCTAAACTTCCGACCTGAACCTTGGCTGTCGACCAGTCTGTTTCCACTTGGTTGAGTGTGTGTTTCAGCGTCTTACACTCCTCGCTGACCTGCCCGGGGGTAGAGAAGGGGAGATTAGTAAACATGGGTAATATTGGGGGAGAGAACAGGGGAGGGTAGATTAATAAACATGGGTAATAAGAGATACAATGTGGGAGAACAAGGGGGAGAGGAGAGGGGAGGAGTGACACAAGAGGGAGAGAACACGGGGGAGAGGAGAATAGTAAACATTGGTAAAAAATATCAGGTTTGAGGAGACGAAGACAAACATAAAGAGTACAATTGATAAAGATGAGAATAAGGAGAAAGACAAATAATAATAACGTATGGAAATAAAATAAAGGTAATAATGTAATAAGTAGAGAGGTGATAAAACACGAGGAAAATGTTAACTAAAGATGGAAATAACGAAGAAGGTAATCAAAGAAAAAATACAATCAATAATAAAGATGATAATACTGATGTAAAAAATAGATACATGATGGAAATAATGAATAAAATGATAATTGTGAGGATGATACAATTGATAATAAAGATGACGATAAGAGAAAAAAATACGAAAACAGTAAATTATTCAGTTAATAGTAAAAAATAATACCAAATATGACGATAAGAAGTGAAACTGAAAATAAGAAAATCTAATAATTCATAAATTGTGTTAAGAGAAAATAGGGAAAAAATACAAAGGTGATAATAAAGAGAGTGAATAAATTAATGGTGAATTAATGCTTAAGTGAATGCAAGAGAGGATTCAAGATTTAATGTATGAGTGAATGTATGAATGTATGCTTCAGTGAATACATGACTGGGTGTATGAATGAGTGTATGAATGTATGCTTGAGTGAATGTATGAAATATTACATGAGTGAATGTATAATAATGATAATAATAATAATATTAATAATGATGATTATAACGATAATAATAATAATAATAATAATAATAATAATAATAATAATAATAATAATAATAGCATAATTAACACCTATAAACAAACATACAGACACTGGAAAGAAATACATAAATAACAACTGCAAAGAAATTTTATTTTACAAGAAGTATTTAACACCTTTTATTTTCTCTTCAATTGTGACAAACATGTTATAATTTTAAAAAAAAGTCGCCATTACAATAACAAGACGAACAAATAACAAGAACATAATAACAAAGTACAAGACAGTTCACCTTTTTGTATTAAGAAGAACAACAACAAACAAAAGAACATTCAACATCTTGAGGAGCAATAACACCCCCCTCTCCTGTGTTATTATCGACTGGGTACATTTCTCAGCTGTCATAAATTGTAAGGCGAGTGAGCGGCGTGTGACAGCAATGACGTCATCACCGGGGCTGGGGGTGGCTGAGTGACGTCATGGGGCGGCGACCTGCGTTTGAGAGACCTCCTCCCACCCACTCAACCCTTCGGCATTTTAGTACCAATGATCATCTGTCATGGGGAAGGTACTCACCACAGATCTATTTTCGACTCTAATATTTTTGCCTTATTTTCCCCCGTTTTCAATATTTGGGATTTTTTTTTAAATGATTTTTGTTTATTTTATTTTAGTGAGATTAAATTAGTGTATAATTTTCTTATATTATATTTCATCGTTTTTAATGAATTTACGCTTTTTTTTTTATCTAAGAGTAAGAACATTTTGCCTGAAGATATATTCAATCCTAGAAAACTGATAACAAGAATAAGTAGAAGAATGATAATAGAAGAATGAAGGAAGAAGAAAGTAAAAATAAATAAGAAAATAGAAGAAAAACGAAGAAATAAGAAGCTGATAAGAAAGAAGAATAAAGAGGAAAAACAAGAATGAAAAAGAAATGGATTAAGAGACGTAGGAAGAGAAAAAGAAGAAGGAGGAGAAGGGGGAGGAAGAAGAGGAAAATAAGAAGAAAGAAAGAAAAAAAGAAAGAAAGAAACAAACAAACAAAGAAAATAATAACAACTTTACTCCAACTACCATCAAAAAACAAAATCAACAACAACAACAACAATATTTTGACCCAGCTGAATATCATTGCGTCATCAAGATGGTTTTGGACATGTTGACTACAAGGTTTGATCCGGTGAGCCGTGAAGGTCTCATAAGAACCAAGTACTTCACTGGCCTAGTGGATAAGTTGGCTTGAGACATGATCTTGAGACCCAGACAAGAGGGTTCGACCCCCCCCATCCAGGGGGAGAGAGGTGTGGAGGGGGTAGGGGGGTCACTAACCGCGTCAATAGTCGACACAGGAGAGAGAGAGATATGGAGAGTGAGAGAGAGCAGACGAGATAGGACGAGTAAGGGAGAGAGAAATATGTATATAGAGAGAGAAAGAGAGAGAGAGAGAGAGGGGGAGAGAAAATCGTAGAGAGAGAGATAGAGAGAGAGAGCAGACGATATTGGAATAGAGATATATATACAATACCAACAGACTATGTGTGAGCATGAAGGTGAAAATAAAATATAAAAATAAAGTAGAAACAAAATAATAATAACAATAATAAAGAACAGGAAGGAAGTAGTAATAATAGAAAACGGAAGAGGAAACGATAAAAAAAAGAAAGATAAAACACGAAAAAGAAAAACAGACAAGGGAGAAAACATTTAGATAAACCAGTTAGAGAAAGCAAGAGATAAACAAGGGAAAATAAAAAGAATAAAATAAATAAATAAATACCGGAATCCGAGACACAGAAAGATGAAAGAAAGGTAAAAAAAAAAGTTAGGACGAAAATAGAACCTGGAAAAGCCGAGATAAAAATAGAGAGCATGGTGGAGAAAGTATGTGTGTATAGGTTAGGTTAGGTTAGGTTAGGTTAGGTTAGGTTAGGTTAGGTTAGGTTAGAGGCCAAAACAAAAACAGAACAAGAGTAAACAAAATAAATAAGAGAAAGGAAATAATTTAAAAGAGGAAAGAAATTAGAAAGAATAGAAAAACAAGACGATAAACTAAAAGAACAAAAGGAAACTGAAGAAAAGAAGAATAAAAAGGAGAAACAATAGATAGATAGAAAGATAATGAAATATAAATGGAGTAAGAGAAGAAAGTAAAATGGAAGATAGAACCAAAGAGGAAAATAAGATAAAGAGAAAAAAAGAAAAAAAGAAAGAAGGGAATGATAAAATAAAGTAAAAAAAAAATGACATACCAACAAAAAAGTAAAAGAAAACAAAAAACAATGAGAGAATACTGAATAAAAGAGACGAGAGACGAAAGTACGAGGAAAGGAGAGAGAGAGAGATCGAAGAAGATAAAACATGATTTAGAGACAGACATAAAAGGAAAAGAAAACAGAAAGAATGTAAGAGAAAAAATGAGAAAGATAAGAACAAAAATAAAGCACAAAAATAGTAATGGAGGAAATAAATAAATAAATAAATAAATAAATAAATAAATAAATAAATAAAAAGTAGGATAAAAGAGAAATATATGAAAGGAAAAACAAAATAAAACAAACAGGTAACAATAACAAATTAAAACATTATCTTGCCCCACGAAACATTACCACAGAGCAAATATTAAACTAGTGACATTAATATTATAATTTAATTTAGTCATCACTGAAGACTGTCTCATATCATCGTTTTCTTTAACTTCCGTAAAACTTGGTCGATTTTGGTGCGAGTTATTCTGGACACACACACACACACAAGGTCCACCACAACACACACACACAAGGTCCACCACAACACATCGACATTCATTTATGGGCAGGATAACAATAGCAAGTCGAGGGAATGTGAGAAAGAATAGAAAGTAAACACGAAGAGCGAGAACGAAATAGAAGAATAACGAGAGCAAAAGTATATAACGATTGAGGTAATGGAAGAAAAAGTACATCTTAAGTGTGAAAGTGGAGAAAAGAAAGCAAGCAAAAGAAAGAGATGGTAAAGAAAGCAAAAGTCATTTCTCCTAAGAACCACCAGACAAGTGGGGGGGTGGGAGGCAGCCACCCAGTGACGTCAAGCACTTAACAGCCCAACTAGCTCCCCATCGTTACGCCCCGGTAAGGGTGTCACAACAACGAGGTCCAGGTTAACTATCTCTCTCGCTGAGTGACTCCCACAAGTCACTCACATTATAATTCGCCATGATGAATCGGAGACGTCACAAGTCAACAAATTACGTCACGAGTAAACAAATGACTGCCAGTAGTCATCCGGATTCCTCTGTACGAACGCAACAATGGACGCTGGAGAGGCACCATAATATTCCATGATAAAAGTGACGCACGTACACACACGCCCACACGTCCCAGGGGCAAGAGATACGGTAAGAAGACACCGAGTGAGATAAAAGACAAAGAACGAGGTGATAGAGCGAGAGATAAGAGATATAATGGAAGAAGGATGAGACAGGTAAATGAGAAGGAAATATAAAGTGACGGAAAAGAACAGGAAGGAAACAGAACAAGAAAATTTCGAATAAATATATACATAGAAAACTCGACCAATACAGTTGTTAGAGAACTTAAAACATATATAATTAGTGTCACACCTACGGAGATATAAGCAGCAAGCCCACATGACCGCAGGTACAGTCATAGAACATAGCGCTACATAGCCTTTGTCACAGAGCCAGAGTCCCCGTAGAGGCAGAAAGGGAGAAAGAGAAACAACAAACTGGAGGCACAGAACTAGAGCCTTGAGCCACAATAGAGCCCTGAGGTACAGAATTAGAGCCAGAGACACTTTCATCAGAAAACCACAGTACTACAGAGCCATGAAGCCTAAGCCGTAGGGAGTGGAACAACTGAGCCATAGAGCAAACTGGGAGTGCCGGCGTGCTTAGAGTGCCTGCTGGAGCCTGGCACTCTGATCAATACGCCCTCCAACCCCGGCTCTAGTGGCACTACTCTCCCTGCTACTACTCCCCTACTACTACTCTCTCACACATTTCTCCTGGCTTTTCTCTCCCTGGCACTATTCTCCCGGCTTTTCTCTACCTCTCTCCTGCTTTTCTCTCCTGGCACTACTCTCCCCTTCCCCGGCACTTTTCTCTCTGTTTTCTCTCCTGTGCTTACTCTCCCTGGCACTCTCTCCCTACTACTATTCTCCCTGGCACACTCCTGGCACCTCTCCCTCCTCTCTCCTGCTTTTCTCTCTGCTTTTCTCTCCCTACTACTCTTCCTGCTTTTCTCTCCCTGTTTCTCTCCTGGCCTCTCTCTCCTGCTTTTCCTCTCTCTGGCACTACTCTCCCTGGCACTACTCCCCTGCTACTCTCCCTGGCACTACTTCTCCTGATACTACTCTTCCTGGCTTTCTCTCCTGGCACTCTCTCTGGCATTGCACTCCCTGACACTACTTTCCCTGCTATTACTCTCCTGGCACTTCCTCTCCCTGACCCTCTCCTGTTTTCTCTCCTAACACTACTGTTTCTCTCCCTGGCTTTTCTCTCCCTGGCTTTCTCTCCCTGTTTTCTCTCTTTTCTGCTTTTCTCTCCCTACTTCTCTTCCTGGCTTATCTCCCTGCACTACTCTCCCTGGCACTATATCTCTCTGATGCTTTTCTCTCCTACTCTTCCTGGGCTACTCTCTCCTAGCACTACTCTTCCCTGGCATTGCACTCCTACACTTCCTTTTCCCTGCTACTTTCTCTCCCATTTCTCTCCCTGGCACTATTCTCCCGGCTTTTCTCTCCCTGCTATTCTCCCTGCTTTTCTCTCCTGACCTCTCTCCTACTCTCCCTGGCACTATTCTCCTGGCATTACCTCCCTGGCTTTTCTCTCCCTGCACTTTTCTCTCCTCTTTTCTCTCCCTGGCACTACTCTCCCTGGCTCTCTCCTGGCACTCTCCTACTCTCTCCTCACTACTCTTCTATACTCTCTCCTCACTACTCTCCTGGCATTCACTACTCTCCCTGGCTTCTACTCTCTCCTTGCCTCCCTGCACTACTCTCCTCTGGCACACTCTCCTTTCTCTCCTGCTTTCTCCCCTGACTTTTCTCTCCCTAGCTTTTCTCTCCCTAGCTCTCCTACTCTCCTCTTTTCTCTCCCTTGCTTTTTCTCTCTCCCTATTCTCTCCTTTTCTCTCCCTGGCCTTTCTCTCCCCTCACTTTCCCTTCTCTCTGCCACACTACTCTCCCTGCACACTCTCTGGCACTACTTTCCCTTGGCCACACATACATACACACACACACACACACACACACACACAACAAGAAGGTCAGACATAACGAGGAGTGTGTATGACAGCCTCAGTATTAACACGGTCTTCTCATCACCACAAGAGAACATTAAAGAGATTTGGCATTATTTTTTTTCTTAGATAACGTGGCTAAGAAAGGCGGTGGAGGAGACATGCAAAAAAAATGCAAATAGGCAAAAAAAAAAACGAAAAAGAAAAAAAAACGAGACAGCATTAGCATAATTTAATTACTCGGTTTTATTCTCTCTCAATAAATTTGTCATTAGCCTTGGACATAATGTAATGGGGGGTCATTATAATTATCTCTCTATCTCAATACCTACCTGGGGGTGTTTGCAGAAGTCATTGTCTCTCTCTCTCTTTCTCTCTCTCTCAATAAATCGCCAACAACATACTCTCTTTCTTGGCTATAATCTCTCGCTCTCTCTCTAAATTATATAACTCATTATATTAGCATACTTTATTCCTGTGATATAGCCTCTGAAAAAAAACGTATTTGCATATTCTTATTTCATGGGTAAACTTTCTTAAAACGCAGACCATTATATAATACGACTATTATTATTTTTACTATAGTTATTATTTTTTTTTTTATCACTATCAATAAATCTATTCTAGTGATTATTATTCCTATCGTATTTATAATTTTTGTAATTATTATTGTTATATTTATTTAATTATTTTACTATTATTATTGTTGTTTTTATTTGAGTTTATTGGTTCTTATTATTATTATTATTATTATTATTATTATTATTATTATTATTATTATTATTATTATTACTTGTTCACTGCGTCAAAGTAGATAAAAATACAAACCTACAAAAATCCAAACTTTTATTACTTTTACTTGGATTCATGGATTCAGTCTATAACTTTTTTTTGTATATTATCCATAAATTTAAGTTATTGGCATATTTTCGAAGCTATAAATATATTTTCGGCCCAACATGCACTCCGACCTGCCTCGAACTGCGACTTATGTCATTATGCATAGTGAAATGGTAGTCGGCTCCAGGCCACCTCCACCTTCTACCTTCCCACCGATTCGCTCATCCATTTCTCCCCTAGCTCTCCTCCCCACCACTCTCCATCTCTCCTCCCCACCACTCTCCATCTCTCCTCCCCACCACTCTCCATCTCTCCTCCCCACCATTCTCCATCTCTCCTCCCCACCACTCTTCATCTCTCCTCCCCACCATTCTCCATCTCTCCTCCCCACCATTCTCCATCTCTTCTCCCCACCTCTCCTTATCTTTTCCCTCAACTTATCCCCTAATTAATGTCCTGAAAATCTACGAGACTTGTTGAACCTTGCATACACACAGGGCTGAAGGTCTGAGGGCACGACACACACACACATATTTGTAAACATACATACACACACACAGACACATATATATTTACACACATACATATATTGTACATAAACACACTCAAACAAAAATATTGCACACGCATAGACTGCTTCCTGTGTACATACAAGTACTTACGTATATATACACGCAAGGAAACAATCACATACATATTCAGAAACTCACACATACACATGCATGCAAACTAGTACACACATACAGTATATCTATAAAAAAGCTAAGTGTAGACACACACGCACGGACGCACATGTGCACACACACAAAGGCAGACTTCGATAATGACAATAAACACCACCAGTAAGAGCCAATATTTACTCCTTTAGAACACTGTGTCTTGTTTGTGCCACAGAGAATAAAGTGTTTCGTCTGGTCTTTACCACACTGCTAGAGACAATTCTGTCCTCAGTCATATTGAGTGTATTATGCAGACGCTTATCTTTGCCTTCTTTCTTCTTTCTCTCTGTCTCATTTTCTCTCCTTTGCTCGGTCTGGCTCTCTCTCTCTCTCTCTCTCTCTCTCTCTCTCTCTCTCTCTCACACACACACACACTCACACAGACACACTCTTATTTTCTCTTCTTTTCTCACTCTCTCACTCGTTACCTCTTTCTCAAACACTCACTCTCATTTTAACTCTTATTTTCATCATATTCTCTCTCTCTCTCTCTCTCTCTCTCAACTGGTTCACCATTATCAATCAAGAAATAAAAAGACATTTATAAACCTAACCTAACCTAAAGTTTTATATAATACTTGGTACAACTTCTTAGACAAACAGCATACAGGTGAAAGGTGTAGGGAGATACTTATCCCATATCTACCTGTACACTAATGACCTCTGGCAATTAGTAAAATCATAAGTAAAAAAAAATATATGATATAAATAAGAAATTAAATAAGTTTTAAAAATCAAAATTGAAATATAAAATACTAATATAAAAATCGCATACAGTTAAAATATTTCCTCATTGCCAAGGTTATTCCTGTAGTGTAGGTTCCGTGTGGGTGTTCGTGTCTTTAATCCTAGAGTGTACAGTCCCCTTCACTTGTGCGTTTATAGGGGCTCGTTAGATTTTGTGCAGTGTGGCAGCGCTGTGTTTGTTTACATTCGACAGAAGGGAAACTAACAATAATAAACATACTATAGAATCAAATTAAAACAATATTAAAACCGATGCCACAATGATAATGATTTGTGGAATGTTTATAAGACGTGGCCCTGTAAACACAGTAGTGAAGGGGAGTGTAGATATTAGGGCGAGCGAGAAGCCAGCGAGATGGACGCCGTGGGTGGATACGTAAATATTTCAAGCTCAAGCGTTTGTGTGGGCTGGTCTCTGTTTGCCTCTACGACACACAAGAAAAATAAGAGTGGGAGAGAATTATACCAGGGGTGGGGGAACTTTTGATGGAGGTGGGGAAAGTTTTGATGTCGGGGTGCGGGGAAATTTTTGATGAAGGTGGGGAAAGTTTTGACGTCTGGGGTGTGGGTTTGAAACTTTTGATGTCGGGGTGTGGGGAGGGAAAACTTTTGAGATGGAGGTGAGGAAGAAAGTCTTAAAATTTTGTTGTCGAGGGTGGGGAAACTTTTGATGTCGGAGGTCGGGAAGAAACTTTTGATGTCGGGATGTGGGAGGGGGGATCTTTTGAGATCGGAGGGTAGGGAATCTCTTCGTGGGGCCAAACTACTATTTTCAAAGCTAATAATAATACCATCAGATTATAATGGCTATGGCCGCCACTACCCTTGAACACCATATCAAATTAGAATAAAAATTTACTTAAAACTCCACTTAAGCTAAATACGTCTAAATAACACACATTAAGAGAACCCTAACCTAACCTAACCTAACCTAACACATATTAAAGAGACAATTAATGCAACGCTCCGTCTATAACATATAATAATTTCCCTTAACTTTGTCTTCCAGCTTGTATTAATTGAATGTATTTAATTCAGGTAAACTCTTAGTATAATAATTCTAAGGTTAGGTTAGGTTAGGTCAGGTCAGGTCAGGTCAGGTCAGTTGGATATATACTTGGATAAATTACATTAAGTTAAGAGGAATAACAAGAACATGAAACCTTTGTGAATTTGGGTTCAGATTTGACAGGCAACAATATGTACAAAGGTAATCAATCATAACTACCGTACCCTACATGAGAGAGAGAAATAGAGATAGAGACAGACAGACAGACAGACAGATAGACAGACAGAGAGAGGACGATGTCGACCAGCAATAAATTGACCCAAAGGGAATCGTTATGAGGACTGAGTCACCGTCAAAGGCATCCTGGCCACAAGATACTCAGTCATGGCGAAAATATCATTCAAAGGATAGACTAGAATATGAAGATAATTCTGATACAATACACTGCGTGGATCAGAGAGAGAGAGAGAGAGAGAGAGAGAGAGAGAGAGAGAGAGAGAGAGAGAGAGAGAGAACAGTATAGGACAGCGAAGGTTAAACAGAAATACGAATGCAGCTGAAAAATGGGGGAAAAAATTATATTTGTTTTTAATTTATTGCACCTTTTTGAAAATCCTGAAAATTCAAAAGTTTGCGAATAGATTAATCAGGAGGTACAGGTGATGTGGTGAACATAGTAAACAAAGGTGAGAGAACAATCCGGAAATGTTGTCAGAAAGATGTTTGTGGTTTAGATGAAACATTGAGAAAGTAGTAGAGGACTGGGAGAAGGATGTTATTGTTATCTTAGTGAATCTATGTAAGGCATAATCAAATTGTTTTCGTATTAGTCATTAATGGTGCGAGAAGAACATCAATTACCATAGATATAGAGATGGAGAGGTTCTGTATGGCGGTCCACAGGTCGTGTAGGATGGTGATGATGTCCACGTTTATACTCTCACGGAAGTGGCTTACCACCAGGTCACAGGAGGCCTCAGAGGACAGAGGGCGGAAAGGAGCTGGTCTAGGGGGTGTCCGCTCTCCCTGTGACCCTGGGAAATTCGAGCTGAGGGAGGACAAGGGGCTGCTGGAGACAGTGGAGACCGAGTCTTCAGGAGAAGTGGCGAGGGTCTCGGGGGAGTAACGGGTGATATCTGTCTCACTCGAGGTGTTTGTTACATTCGTTATCAAGCTCGTGGTTGTGGTTGTTGTTGCTGTGGTTGTGGTTTTTGTAGTGCAGCTTCTGGGAATGTCGTTGTTGTTGTTTAGGTTGTCTTTAGTAGTATTATCATTACTTAAGAAGCTGCGACGCTGTGTGATGGACCCAAAGTCTTCGTCATTCCCAGTGATGTCGGAGAAATGAACAGCCTTTTTGATGGTACGAAGGGGCGGTCTGCCGCGTTTCGGTAAGACGGAAGAGGCTTCTGCTGTGTCTGCTGCCCCCTTCCCGCTGTTTCCTCGGGTGCTAGGCGGGAGGAAGAGCCCCTGGATATAACAGAGGGGCTTGCCTGAAGTGTCACAGTCGTATATATGCTGGCTCTTCCGTGCTTCGCTCTCGTTGTGGTCTGACGCGGCGGAGGTGGATAGCGGATCTGTAATGTGTCTTAACTTTGGCTGTATGTTGGGACGGGTGGTAAGACCTGTGAGGTTGGAGGAGGAGGAGGAGGAGGAAGAAGTATAGGAGGGAGGTGAGGCTACGTAGAGCGTCTGACTGTAGTTGTTAAGGGGTGTGAGGGCGGCAGTAAAACTTTCCGCTCGTTGTGTATGGTTGGGTGACTCAAGCGCTAGACTCTTGGCCTTGACGGAGGCGTTGTTGGGTACCAGGATCTGCACCATCTTCCACAGGACGACCACTCGTGGGGAAGCAAGGAGAGAAAATATATATACACTCAGGCGAGGCGTTGTTGACTCGTGGAGAGATTCGGGTGAAGAAGCATCAGTTGGGGTTTATACAGACATAAACCCAAAAGAGCCTTCAGTATTCATGTGTTCCATGCGACGACTCACAGCTATTCGGCGCTGGTACTTGTGGTTCTGGAATGTCTCCCCGGTGATGGAGGGCGTCAGTGTCCCTCTGTCATATCTTCAGATCTCCTTTTCATTGGATGTTTTCTCCGCATCGTATTTCAGTCTCATTTTTTTTTTCTTTATTCTTTTTTTTTCTAATTTCTGAGAGAAAGAGAAAAATGACGCGGGCAAGTTGCAATGACGCACTGACCTACTTCACTAAAACATTTCCAACTTGGTGATAGGGCGATTGATATTTTCCCAAACATTCAACTTGATAAGAGATAAAGTTCCCAAGAAAAGTTAATGTCCGTGCCTCAAGTTTCCATGAAAACGCTTGTGTATTCAGGACTATGATTAGACCATTTTCAGCTTGCTTACCTTCATAACGACACATATAAAACAGAAGTATATACACGAAACATTGATACGTGGACACATAAACCAGAAATGACGTATATGTAACAATGTCATTATCACACATGTTTCAACTTCTCGTTCCTTTACAGCAGAACTAACATAACTAAATATAAAATAAAACTTACATACACTACCTCACTACCCTCACAACAGCTTACATTCACTATCACATACATATCATATAATATACCCATAAATAATGATAAACGATGGTAAACTATTAAAATACAATACAATCCAATTACCAATGATTCTGAAAATAATTAAGACCAATATACAAACACATTTTCTTCAACCATGGATTAATACGGTTATCAAAATAAAACAATTAAAACTTGAGTAAAACAAAAATGTATTACCTAACCTTACATATAGTACTTAAGCGTGACAAAGGTAAAACAACCGCCCATTCCTCCCCCTCACACCTCATCCCATCCATCCCATAACCCCCCTCCTACTACCCAACACACTTCCGGCTAATGGTGTTCCGGTAGTTAAGTCAATTCACACTGGTGTTGCCTCAGTCATTGTAGATACTTTTGTTATTATGTTAATTTGTCTTTTATGGGTTCAGGAGAGAGAGAGAGAGAGAGGAGAGAGAGAGAGAGAGGTCAGGGAAATAGACACAAGGAATTGCAAGAGGGCGTAATTAGACAGACAGACAGACAGACAGACAAAATTACTATAATCAAGAGTATCATATAAAATAAATCACCAACACAAGACAGGAAGGATATATTAATTGCCATCTAAAGCACACACACACAACCTACACACACAACCTACACACACACACACACACACACACACACCCTATACACACACACACACTATACACACACACACACACACACACACACACACACACAAAAACCTACACACACACACACACACACACACACACACACACACACACACACACACACACACACACACACACACACACACAAAGCTACCAGTACAAATAAATACGTCTTTACTGGGGCTGGAGGAGCAACAGCCAATCATACAATGAATGATGAAGGAAGGGAGGGGGGAGGAGGTGAGCAGGGGGAGGTAGGCGGGAGGAGGAGGTAGGCGGGAGGAGGAGAGGTAGGTGGGAGGAGGGAGGTCGGCGGGAGGAGGGAGGAGGTGAGCGGGGAGGAGGGAGGTAGAGCGCCGCTCAGCTGGCCACCACACAGTCCCCCCCCTCCCCATCCCAAACCACTCCCCATCCCCCCGCCCATAACCAACTACCTACGAACACTCTACTGCTTTAACAGACTCTCTCTCTCTCTCTCTCTCTCTCTCTCCTGAAAATAATCTTACTTTATTTATTATCAGGCTTGCTTTTTCTCCGTCGGCTTACTGTAGTTAAAAAAATGTGTTGATATAAGTCTACGGACAATGCTTGCCACATTTCACTACCATTGTGTTCACTGTACCCACAGGTAATATGGTGATGTCTGTCTATCTGTCTGTCTGTAGTTGTCTATCAGTAGGTGTCTGTCTGTCTGTCTGTCTGTCTTAATATCGCTAATTGAAAGAGAAAACGATCAAAACTTTACAATACCAAAAAGTTTTATTTAAATAAGGTATATATTGAGTAAACCCTTGTGCATTATTGACAACTTATCCACCCACCCCTAACCTAACCTAACCAAACTAGCAGAGGCCACGAGATTTAACACTTCTCTGGGTGGTTAAATGATTGACAGCCCAGAGCAGAGGAGTGTGTGTGTGTCTCTGTATCCTCTTATGTTAAAAATAAAACGTGTAGGCGGTGAGAGAGCAAATAGTTTTATGGGTTAATTAACTTATTCCTGTAAAGTTTTAGTCGATGTCAGGCCTTCAAGATAATGCTGGGGGTTGGTAATTATGGGAAGAGGAGGGAGGAGAAAGAGAAAGGAGGAAGAGAAGAAGGAAGAGGAGGGTTAGCAAAAGGAGGGGGAGGACGAAGGGAGAAGAAGAAGGAGGAGGAAGGAAGGTTAGGTTAGGTTCTGAATTCGACAAATAGTAAGTTATTTAGTATTGTGGGCAGTGAATGTTGATTACGGTAAAGAGACGTTATGATGAATGTTGGATAATCGTGAATAAATGTTGAAGGAATGTTGAAGTTTGAAGAGTTAGAACGACCAGAGAATGTTGTGTATGAAGTTATATGTATATGAATGTTGGATGGAGTTAGGCTGAATGCTGGAAGACATGAAGAATGGCAAGTGAATAATGAAAGTAATGGCTAGTGAATAAGGGAATGGCTAGTAAATAATGAAGGTAAGGACTGGTGAATAATGAAAGTGAAATAAGCTGTGTCACCACGTACAGGGAACAGTTAGCAATAAAATAACAATATTGACGGGGCAAGATTCAAGTAGTATTCCGAGTCACACACAAGACTAGTGATTCATAATGACGTGTTTCATTATCTTTTACGTCCACTGATGAAGTAGATAGAGAAATAAAGATAGAATAATTGGAAATAAATTAAAATAGACTAATGAATCCTCTGGGTTATTCTGTCTGTGGCTATACTTATGACCTGATGTAGTTAACTGTAAAATGATGGAAATTTAATAATCAACAGGTAAATTACAGAGGTACCAAATCCTATGCTTCGTTGAGTGTGTATCTGACATTGATACCAGAATAGAGGGCCCCCACCACGGTGTATATATATATATTTTTTTTTTATATTCATTTTACAACTCTCCCTCCGGGTAATGCTAATATAAATGTTCTTTTATGAGAGGAAACACGCAAGATAGTGATAAATCATGAGTAAAAATGACCTAATTATTTCGTAGTAAGAGCATACAATGTCTGTCTGTCTGTCTGTCTGTAGTTTGTGGCAGAGTGGTGAATTTTTTATAGTAGGTGGGGGCAAGTGTGTGTGTGTGTGGCGGCAGGGAAAGGGAGGTAGCTGAGAGTGACTTTGTTGTGTATGTGAGGAAAGGGCTAATGTTTACTCCAGCGTTGATGATGGGATTTTGTCGTGGGTTTGTGTGTAAAATTGAAATGTTTTATATTTTTGTTACCTTCTGGTTAAAGTCTTAATGTTATGTAGTTTTATTCTGGTTAAAGTCTCAATGTTATGTTGTTATATTCTGGTTAAAGTCTCAATGTTATGTTGTTTTACTCTGGCTAAAGTCTTAATGTTATGTAGACTTATTCTGGTTAAAGTCTTAATGCTATGTAGTTTTATTCTGGTTAAAGTCTTAATGTTATGTAGTTTTACTCTGGCTAAAGTCTTAATGTTATGTAGACTTATTCTGGTTAAAGTCTTAATGTTATGTAGTTTTATTCTGGTTAAAGTCTTAATGTTATGTAGTTTTACTCTGGCTAAAGTCTTAATGTTATGTATACTTATTCTGGTTAAAGTCTTAATGTTATGTAGACTTATTCTGGTTAAAGTCTTAATGCTATGTAGTTTTATAGTTTTAAAGTCTCTTAATGTTATGCTTATTCTGGAAAAGTCTTAATGTTACATGTAGTTTTATTCTGGTTAAAGTCTTAATGTTATGTAGTTTTACTCTGGCTAAAGTCTTAATGTTATGTAGACTTATTATGTTTAAAGTCTTAATGTTATGTAGACTTATTCTGGTTAAAGTCTTAATGCTATGTAGTTTTATTCTGGTTAAAGTCTCAATGTTATGTTGTTTTACTCTGGCTAAAGTCTTAATGTTATGTAGACTTATTCTGGTTAAAGTCTTAATGCTATGTAGTTTTATTCTGGTTAAAGTCTTAATGTTATGTAGTTTTACTCTGGCTAAAGTCTTAATGTTATGTAGACTTATTATGTTTAAAGTCTTAATGTTATGTAGACTTATTCTGGTTAAAGTCTTAATGCTATGTAGTTTTATTCTGGTTAAAGTCTCAATGTTATGTTGTTTTACTCTGGCTAAAGTCTTAATGTTATGTAGACTTATTCTGGTTAAAGTCTTAATGCTATGTAGTTTTATTCTGGTTAAAGTCTTAATGTTATGTAGTTTTACTCTGGCTAAAGTCTTAATGTTATGGGGTTTCTCACAACAAAAGTCTTAATATTATAGAAACTTATTCACAGTTAAAAGTCTTAATGTTATGTAGACTTATTATGTTTAAAGTCTTAATGTTATGTAGACTTATTCTGGTTAAAGTCTTAATGCTATGTAGTTTTATTCTGGTTAAAGTCTTAATGTTATGTAGTTTTATTCTGGTTAAAATCTTAATGTTATGTAGACTTATTCTGGTTAAAGTCTTAATGTTATGTAGACTTATTCTGGTTAAAATCTTAATGTTATGTAGACTTATTCTGGTTAAAGTCTGAATGTTATGTAGACTTATTCTGGTTAAAGTCTTAATGTTATGTAGACTTATTCTGGTTAAAGTCTTAATGTTATGTAGACTTATTCTGGTTAAAGTCTGAATGTTTTGTTGTATTCTTATAGCTAAAGTCTTAATTGGTTTGTTGTTGTATTCTTATGGCTAATGTCTTAATATTTTGTAGCTTTATTCTGACTAAAGTCTGAATGGTGTTAAGACAAATACAACAGTTCCCTTCCAAGAATACAGAAAAAATAAAATAAAACAATAAATGAAAGAGAAAATAAGAGATAATAGAAGAGAAACAAGAGCAAAATACAATACTCGAATACAGAAACAAAAGAACAAACAAAAACATCAAGAAAAAAAAATAACTCAAACATCAAAACAACAACAAAATGACAAAAAAAATCACACAACTATAGAAAAATAATTTACGTAGATGAAAAAGTTAATAATTGTCATAAATACTCGAAAAAAGCTAAAAAAATAAATAAAAAGAGTCACATCCAATGATCTTTGAGAACTACATAATGCATTGCTTCAAAATATCCGAAATTGATAATATATTCAGGATTTTTATTTGCTTTATTTGTTACGATTATTGACATTCCTGCACACCTGACTGACTTAATAGGGTATGTCACGCGGGAGGATTACTGGTAAACATGGTGAGTTAGGTGTGTGTGTGTGTGTGTGTGTGTGGTGAGCCATTACCTCCTCCCCCTCTCCCTCCATTATCTCATTCTCTCACTCTCTTTTCTTATCCTTCCCTTACAGTCCCCTCTCTCTCACTCCTCCCCTTTCTCATTCTTTTCTCTCTCCTATTTTGCTTCTCGTACTTTTTAAAACATAAATTGCTCTTCCTCTTAACTCTCTTTCTCTTCCCCATTCCCTCTCTCTCTCTCTCTCTCTCTCTCTCTCTCTCTCTCTCTCTCTCATTACCATTCCCAGGCCGCCTCCCCTCTACCTTCTTCCTTCCCTCCCTGCCCCCCTGCCATTCCATAACGGTATCTCATTCCTATTCCACACATCCTTTCCTACCCTCCCTTTGTCACTCCCCATGTCTCTCATTCCCCATTTCCATTCTCACCTCACCTGCACGTCTCCACAATCCCTCATTCTCATTCCAGACGTCTCTCTCTCTCTCTCTCTCTCTCTCTCTCTCTCTCTCTCTCTCTCTCGTCTTCAAACATTCCCTCTCTTCCTATTCACCCCCCTTTCCTTCCCCCTGTTTCATCACCTCCACTCCCCTGCTTTTTTACCCTTCCTCCCCCCCTTTTCCTACCCTCCCACCCTGCTCTCTACCCCTCTCCTTCCCTACCCCTCCCCCAGTCTTACCCTCCTTATAGTTAAGTCCCCTCCCTTCCTCCCCCCTCCCTAAGCCATCTTCCCCCTCTCTTCCCCCTCCTCTTCCCCTACCTACATCCCCAACCCTTTCTCCCTCTTCTTCTACTCCTTCTCTTCCTTTTTTTCCCCCACATTCAACCCCCCCTCTCCCCTTTCTACCCCTCCCCTCTCTCCCCTCCTCCCCTCTTTTTCTCTCCCCTTTCATCCCCTCCCCTCCTCCCCTCATCTCACCCACCTATCGTGCAGACAGCGTTGCGGGCATTTACAGAGACGCTCCTCAGGTATAAAATATGCATTACCCTAAATATACAACATCTTGCTGTCTGGTCTCTGGTCTCTTCCACACTTAAGAGACACCACTGTTTTCTGCACCATCTCTCTGAGTCATTGTCTCTCTATCTCTCTGTGTCTCTCTCTGTGTCTCTACGTCACTCTCTGTCTTTCTGTCTCTTTCTGTCTCTCTCTCTCTCTTCTATTTCCATTAATTCTGTCTATATGTCTCTCTCTATCTCTCTCTCTCTATGTTTCTATTCACTGTTTTCTATCCCACCTTACCTGTCTCTCTCTCTTTCCTTCCTCTGTCCCTCATCTCTCTCTCTCTGCCATTTCCTCACCTCTCGTGTTAAACGGATACATACTCTCTCCCTCCCTCCATCCATTCCTCTTCCTTCAATCTTACACCCCCCCCCTCCTCCTTCCTAGTTCCTCTTCTCCCCTCACCTTTGCTTCATCTCCCCACCCCCCCCTTTCTTCCTCACCTTTCCCTCCATCCCTTTCCTCTCTCCCTCTGTCTATTCCCAGTTTCAATTCCTCTGCATTTTACTTATCCTTTCTCTTCACCTCCCTTCTCCCTTTACCTTTATCTCCCTTCACCATTGCTCCTCTATCCCCACTTTTACATCCTTCCCCCACCTGCTCATGCTTCCTTCATTCTAACCCCCCCCTCCTGCCTCCCATTCCCCATCATTCCCAAACAAGCAAACGAAGCAACACACGATGGCTAAGAGACAAACACACACACACACACTGCTTCATCTAATCAGTATTTCGTTGTCTTTCTATTCCATAAATGTATAATCGGCGTTTGTGTTAATTACTGATGTATGACTCTTAAATCTGTGCTTGTATGGGTATTTAATCTGATAATTTAGTCATAAAATCCGTGTGTTTTTAATTGACGAGTTTCTAATCAATCGTGTTCAGTTTTTAATCCGTATCTCTCTAATCGGTGTTTGAGTAACTTCCTAGTAGCGAGATTTTAATCCATTTCTCGTTGACTTTTGTAATACGTGTTTAAGTGTTTTTCTCTAATCATGATTTATCGTGTTTTTTTTTAAATTGGTGTCTGGGTGATTTCTAATATCTAAAAACGTAACTTTCTAATCCTTTTATCGGTGACTTTCTAATCATCATTTGTAGGACTTTCTATCACCTTGTTTACTGGATTATCTAAGCTTTTACTGTCTCATCACTTTCTACTTTGTTTATGTGATTTTACTGTATAAGTCGCATTTGCATTATCTTTTTTATATTTAAAATTTTCTAAACCATGAATGAACAACTTTCTAATCTTTGAAGATCTAATCAGTGGTTGTCTAATCAGTGACTTTCTAATCCGTTCTTGAATGACTTTCTTATTCTAACCAATGTTTGTGTAATTATAGAGCAGATGTAACAGAGGACAGGTCACTAGTGCATTAGGTGGGAGTCATTATCTGCACGTTACCTAGACACACGACACCTGTAGTCTTGTGAGGCGTTTCACCTGACTCATTAGAGGATAAGCTTTCTCCTTTTGTTTGTCTATTTGTCGTTCTTTTACGTTCTCTCTTTTTATATCTGTCTTCTATGCCTGTCTCTCTCTCTCTCTCTCTCTCTCTCTGTTTACTCCTCAACTGACGCCTTAGTCCCTGATATATAATTTCTTAGTTACTTGGGGGATTTACGTGTCGTGATGTCATGGTTAATCTCCTTGGGATTTTTTCCTAGGTTATTTTGATCTGTAATATAGTATTTGCTTCAGATCATCCTGGGATTAATGTGTGTCTGATTTGATTGTTATCCTACGACTTGAAAACATAACTACGTTTTTTCTTTTTCTTCTTCTTCCTCTTCTTCGTTTTCTTCCTGTTCCTATTACCGTTCCTCTACTCTCTCTACATCTCCACTTCTCACTAACTTTGTTTTTCCTACCTTTATTCTTCCTCTCTTCTTCTTCTTCCCCACTTCCATTACTATTGTTATTTCCTCCTCTGTTTCTACTCTCCTCCTTCCCTTCCTTTCCCCCATTTCCACCCCTTCCCTCTCCCTATCCCTTAATTTCCTCCCTCCATTCACACCCACCCCTCCATTTTTCCTTTCACCTCACCTCCTCCCCTTACACTCCCCCCTTACCCCTTCCCTCCCCTGGACGGCTATAGTTGCCAGTATACTGTATATATTTGCCGCCGGGTTCCACTAATTCACTGCTACTTCCTCAACAACCTCTCAACATATTCTCTCATTCTGGCAACATTTACTCCGATTTATTCTGGAGTTTAATCCGTAATTTATTTCTCCATGTTTTGTTTTTTTTCTTGGAGGGGGGAGGGAGTCGGGGGGTATATTCTTTTATGATATATTCTATCCTTATTTCAAAGTGGATTCCAATTTATTCTGTAGTTTATTTCGTTGTTTCTGTCTTATTTTCAGTTACAATTGAAAGAAAGAAATTATTGCGTCTAGTATTTATTTATTTTTTACGTCACTTGTCTTCTCAGTTCGAGTGTATTTATTCCAATTTATTCTCAGGCAAAATCAAAAGTATATTCTTATTCTGAAAACTATTGATATTCACTACATATTTTTGTTGTGTGTGTGTGTGTGTGTTCTTGTTTTACCATGCCGACTTTCTTTTGTCCTTTTATGGTAAATTTTTCAAATTTATTTCATATTAGAGTAAATTTATTCAGTTTTCGGTCCTGGTTAAAGTTTATTTTTGTGACTCATATGATAGTGTGACCAGACGGGGCCTCCTTCTTTATATCTCCTCTCCTCCTTAATCACTTCTCTGTCTCTTTACTTTATTCCCTCCTCCCTCTTTTCCTTCTTTCAACCATTTTCCACACTCCTTCCTTCACCCCCTTCCATCCTTCCCTCCTATACCTTCCCTCTTTCTCTCCCGCCGTCACTTCCCCCTCCCTTCTACCTTTACCACGTACCACCCCCCTCCTTCCCTCCCTCCCTCCCTCCTTCCTCCCTCCTTCCTCCCTCCTTCCCTCCTTCCTCCCTCTTTCCTCCCTCCCCACCCTTCCTCCCTCTTTCCCTCCCTCCTTCCTCCCTCTTTCCTCCCTCCTTCCCTCTTTCCTCCCCTCCTTCCCCTCCTTCCCTCCCCTCCCCTCGCGTGGTTCTGGCTCAACACACTTGGCGCCACAGGTCACAAATTGGCAGCCCCATTCCTCAACAACATGAGAATCGTAGCTCCCCCTCGCATTGATTCCCCTCCCTCCCCTCACCACCCCTTCCTCTCTCCTCCCTCCTCACTACCCCTTCCTCTTCTTCTTACCCTCCCCTCCTTCCCTCTCACCCTCTCTTTTCCTCCCTCCCCTCCTCCCTTGCTCCCTGTCCCCTCCTCCTTCCCTCCTACCTTTTACCTCTTCCTTTCTGTCCTCATTCCTTACTCCCTTCTATCATTCCATACCTATTCTACTCCTTCCTCCCTTCCTTACCTTATCCCCTCCCCCTCCTCCCACACATCGCTTACCTCCCATCCCTTCTTTCCCTCGCCACCTATTCCGTTTCTACTTGACCCCCCACCCCTTCCTTCTCCACGATCCTCCTTATCCCTATCCCCTTCCTTTGATGACTTCCTATCCATCTCTCTTCTCCTTTTACCTTCACTTCATTTCTCTCTCTCTCTCTCTCTCTCTCTCTCTCTCCTCCACCACGCCCCTTACCTCTCCGTGCCCCACTCGAACTCTCTCACCATATTCTAATCCTACCTCCTCCTCCTCCTCCTTTCTTCATTCACACATACCTCCTCTCTCTCTCTCTCTCTCTCTCTCTCTCTCTCTCTCTCTCTCTCTCTCTCAGCCTCAACACCATGGACCTTTCACGGACATTCCACGACTAAACAACAACAGCAGCAGCAGGTATTCTTGGAAGCACTTTTTCACCCAACTTGTTTATGGATTTTTCGTGGATTTTTCGTGGATTTGTTCATTGTGCTTACACGAACGCCTACACAGGTTTTGTTTACATTCTTAGTACTATTCATACACATTTCACCGATCATCTTTTCATCGTGTTTTCATGAATTCTCTTCTATGGATTTTTTCGCGAATTTATTTTTTGGGGTTTTCGCGAACGTGTTAGAGGAGATGTTGACGTTATAGAGAGCTTAAATAAGGGGGGCAAAGTCCGTTATATCGAGGGTCCGTTAGATGCGAAACCTCCATCTAACGAATTACATAAGAAAAATTAATCCGTTATATGGATGTTTCACTTTATAAGTTAATTAACATACATCTGAAACTTTCTCAAAGCAAATGAAACCAGCTCGATTTTTTTTTAAGTACGACACAAAACCACTTACAGTAATGGACAATGGGATTAGATATTCTAAATGGTTTGCACGTGGTGTTGTGTGTTCACTGTCCTGACCTTTTATGGCCTAAAACTTTGGAACATAAGCAAAATATTCATTCTTGGTATATTTTTCCGACTTCGTTGTTTGTTATTTTTTTTTAAGTTTTAGTTATTTTCACTTGGGTAATTTTTAGTAGTAGTAGTAATAGTAGTAGTAGTAGTAAGAGTAGTAGTAGAAGTAGTAGTAGATGCATTAGTAAGTAGTAGTAGTAGTAGTAGTTGAACTATTAATAACAGTAGTAGTACTAGCATCAATAGTAGTAATAATAGCAACAATGACGGACCATATATAACTAATGAATAACCAATGGTACCCAGAAATAAACGCTTGAATTATATTATACATTTACGACACTATTCTTCATTTCTTTCATTTTTCATTCATGTAGAAAAGATAGCCAGGACTATTTTTTTTTCAGATTTTCAGATTTTTTTGAATTTGGGGCAATTTTTAATCCCATGTATGCGGGTTCCCCTCTTTGAGCTGAATAAAATTGTCTACCGCTGGCCAAATAAAATGTTAAAAGTGGCAGCCCTGTGGTGAAGAATTTAATTTAAATGGGTATGAAACATATTATAAGTGAAGTGTAGATTTTAAAGAAGAAACATTAAGTTGCATAAGGAATGTTAAATGAAGAGAAATTATGTAAATTCCCAGAAAAAGATTTCGATCGGAATTCCAAAAAATTTTTGTCATTTTTTCACTTAATCCGCACCCTGTTTTGACCAGCTAAGCCATGTTATAATAATAATAATAATAATAATAACAATAATAATAATAATGTACTGACATATACTTCGTCCACATATCTACTATATTTTTGTATATAATTACGAAGATGTCACTGAAAGACTCGTTAACAACCTTACTATTGCTTCATATCTGTCAACAACCGTGTTTACTATACATCCAATACGACGCACATGTCCTTCACTAAAACTCACTCCCTTTAACATCATCACTATAAACACAAATAGACACACGGTGGAACTTTTCATCAACTCGTGGCGGCTGTACAGTATTTCATCAAACTTCTGCACTTGCCTTGGAAACAATTATTCAGGCAACATTATCACTTGCTTCACCTTGCTAAACAGGTACACTTGCTTCACCTTGCTAAACAGGTACACTTGCTTCACCTTGCTAAACAGGTACACTTGCTTCACCTTGCTAAACAGGTACACTTGCTTCACCTTGCTAAACAGGTACACTTGCTTCACCTTGCTAAACAGGTACACTTGCTTCACCTTGCTAAACAGGTACACTTGCTTCACCTTGCTAAACAGGTACACTTGCTTCATCTCAAAAAACAGTTGTTTATATCTTATTAAACGTCAACACTTGTCTCGGTAAACACAGGTATAATACTATGGCAACAAACACACGTACAGTAATTAGTCATTCTTGTGCACCTGTTCTTGTTTATTTTCTACTTATCCACACTACAAAACTACAGAGGAACACACACACACGTAGACAATATCCAACAAAACCAACTTAGTGTATATATAGATGTACGGGGAACCTAATCCACAACACTACCACCAGCTTATCCAACACCTCATATAAACCCCGGTAGAGCGCAATCCAGAACCACCAGTATAGCGTCGTTACCAGTACACCACCAGTAATGTGAACCCCTGGCAGTATATCAAGGGGCAATTGATAGTGTAGGGACGTCGGGAAAAACCCACGAGGGGGTGGGGAGGTGTAGGGGGGAGGAGGAGGCGAAGGTAGGTGTGAGAGGTAAGGTAAAACGACACACACGAGCCAATGTGACCACTAGACTGAGTTAGCCAAGACTGACCACTGTATCACT
Source organism: Homarus americanus (assembly GCF_018991925.1). Taxonomy (NCBI): domain Eukaryota; kingdom Metazoa; phylum Arthropoda; class Malacostraca; order Decapoda; family Nephropidae; genus Homarus; species Homarus americanus. The sequence continues at coordinate 6,715,869 of NW_024739542.1, read as the reverse complement.
CAAGGGGGCTGACATTCTGAGCTGGCTACACTGCTGGGCTCACCTGACCCCCGTCCCCCCCCGTCCCACTCTTCCTCTCCTCATTCTACTTCTAGTACTACCACCTGTCCACTTACTCCTCCCCACCCTTCCCTCCTCCTCCTCCAATACCCATCGACCTCAGAAATGATTTTGTATGTTGATGTATAGATAAGAATGAGATAAAAGATAGGGGTGTTATCTATATTTGAAGTTTAAAAAAGGGTATTATAGATGAGGTTTGTTATCATAGTGGTAGGAGTGTGGTGTGATTTATTCCTCCCTCCCTCCACCACACTCTCCCACCTCTACCCCACCTTACCTCACCTTAAACACAGGCGCCTCCCACCTCCTGACTCCTGCCTACTCACCACCCTCCCCACCCACTCACCGCCCCTCCCCACCCTATCCCCCACCTCCCACACCAAGCCTGACACGACAACACCATTATACACACACTCACTTGCACACACGCGTCCCAATTTACACGCACGCGCAAATACTTTACATACACGCGTACGGATTTATACATGATATAAAAGATACATAAACGCATTTACACATGTATACCTGAAAAAAATACATATAAATACTCATAAATAACACCATAGATTTGTACAAGCAAAGCGCGCTCACACACACACACACACACACACACACACACACACACACACACACACACACACACACACACACACACACACACACAAGGTCTTCAACAACTTAACATGTAAAAAAAAATATCAATTCCCTTTTATTTTTCAAACTAAATCAATGAATTAATAAACAATAGTCGACAAGGTTGACTGTAACAAATTGTACCTTAATATTATTGTGTTTTATAATTTTAACAATATTCGTTTTTCTTGTTATATTACCATTTTACGTTAATCTCTCTCACACAATTGATACACACAGTCATAAAATACATATAAATTACCAAAAATAAAATGTTTTATATCACTTACAAAAAAAATATCGTTTGCGTCATAGGTACGTCACTAATGCATCAATGTTATGTCACGAATAAGGATCTGGCGTCATTTGCTCTACCAATTAGCGTCGTCATTAACACGCCACAGCTGACGTCATAATTGTCCTCAACCAATCAGGTGTCTCTCCTTAATGCATATTTGCCTGTTTACGTGTTTACCTAAGAAAATTACAGTACATAAATCATACTTATGACGACATGGCTTTCCTGGAACTGGACCTTGAACTATAATGTATGAAAACAGCTTAGTGTTATTACTACATAAATTAATATATCTGTTATCGTCATATTATTATTATTATTATTATTATTATTATTATTAGGTTAAAGAGCGTATCAGGCAGCAACAAACGAACACATGAATGATTATATTCCTTTTAATCTTATTTTGAAGATTATTATTTTGACAGACAGACAGAGGAACAAGACCCGGAAGTACTCTGATAAACAACAACAACAACAACAACAACAACAACAACAACAACAACAACACAACAAAACAACAACAACAAAACAACAACAACAACAACAACAACAACAACAACAACAACAACAACACAACAAAACAACAACACAACAACAACAAAACAACAACAACAACAAAAAAACAAAAACAAAACAAACACAACAAAACAAAAACAAACCAAAAAAAAAACAAAAACAAACAACAAACAAACAACAACAACAACAACAACAACAACAACAACAACAACAACAACAACAACAACAACAACAACAACAACAACAACAACAACAACAACAACAACAACAACAACAACAACAACAACAACAACAACAACAATAATAATAATAATAATAAAATAATCGTCCTGACACGCCTCTCCACTCCACTGACCAATCACAACTCACCCAAACCACACCTTTATTGGCTGACCAATTGTATTTATGATTGTCGGTTTTATAAGAGCCGACACTGACCAATCACATCTCACCATGACCACGCTCACTTCTACACTAACCAATCACATTCCACCATGCCTACGCCCACGTTTACACTAACCAATCACATTCCACCATGACCACACCCACTCCAAAACGAACCAGTCACATCTTATCATGACCACGCCCACTTTTACGCTAACCACCCACATTCCTCCATGACCACACCCACTTCTAGACTAACCAATCACATTCCATCATGACCACACCCACTTTTACACGAACCAATCACATCTCACTGTTACCACACCCATTTTTACACCAACCAATCATATCTCACCATAACCACTCCGACTTTTACACGAACCAATCACATCTCACCATGGCCACGCCCATTTTTACACTAACCAATCATATCTCACCATGACCACGCCCAGAAGCCCTCAATAGTCTTTTATCTCCTTAAGGATTGATTTTTACGGTCATACCCCCGACACCAGGACAATAATTTAGCCACGCCCCTTCCTGAGCTCCTCATTGGTGGAGATGGGAGAGGCGGAGGAGGGTGAATGGAAAGGAAGAATGGAGAAGGAAGAGGGAAAATGGGAGGGCTAAAAAGGTGGAGGAAGAACGAGGAGATGCGAGGAAGAAGAGGAGGAAGAAGAGGAAGCAAGGATAAGGTAGATGAGGAAGAGGAAGGAAGGAAAAAAAAAGGAGAAGGGATGAAGTGCGAAATGATGGAATGTTGACCTAATAACCCATGACCCGGTAACCCATGACCCTGTAACCCATGACCCTGTAACCCATGACCTTGTAACCCATGACCCAGTAACCCATGACCCCGTAATCCATGACCCAGTAAACCATGACCCAGTAATCCATGACCCATTAACCCATGATTCCAGTTACCCACGACCCAGTAACCCATGACCCAGTAACCCATGACCCTGTAACCCATGACCTAGAACACTTGACCCAGTAACCTATGACCCAGTAATCCATGACCCAGTAATCCATGATCCAGTAACCCACAACCCAGTAATCCAAGACCCAGTAACCCATGACCCTGTAACCCATGACCTAGAACACTTGACCCAGTAACCCATGACCCAGTAACCCACGACCCAGTAATCCATAACCCAGTAACCCATAACCCTGTAACCCATGACCCAGAACACTTGACCCAGTAACCCGTGACCCAGTAACCCACAACCCAGTAATCCATGACCCAGTAACACCATGACCCTGTAACCCATGACTAGAACACTTGACCCAGTAACCCACAACCCAGTAATCCATGACCCAGTAACCCATGACCTAGAACACTTGACCCAGTAACCCATGACCCAGTAACCCATGACCCAGTAACCCATGAACCCAGTAACCCACGACCCAGTAATCCATGACCCAGTAACCCATGACCCCAGAACAATGACCTAGTAACCATGACCCAGTAACCCATGAACCCAGTACCCCATGACCCAGTAACCCAGAAACCAGTAACCCATGACCCAGTAACCCATGAACCAGTAACCCATAACCCAGTAACCCAAGACCCAACCCAAGACCCAGTAACCCATGACCCAGTAACCCATGACCCAGTAACCCATAGACCCAGTAATCCATGACCCAGTAACCCTTGCCCAGTAACCCTTGACCCAGTAACCCAAGACCCAGTAACCCATGACCCAGTAACCCATGACCCAGTAACCCATGACTCAGTAACCCTGACCCAGTAACCCAAGAGACCCAGCGTCCATGACCCAGTAACCCATGACCCAGTAACCCATGACCCAGTAACCCAACACCCAGCCCATGACCCAGTAACCATGACCCAGTAATCCATGACCCAGTAACCCTTGCCCCAGTAACCCTTGCCCCAGTAACCCATGACCCAGTAACCCATGACCCAGTAACCCAAGACCCAGTAACCCAAGACCCAGTAACCCAAGACCCAGTAACCCATGACCCAGTAACCCATGACCCAGTAACCCTGACCCAATAACCCAGGACCCAGTAACCCAGGACCCAGTAACCCATGACCCAGTAACCCATGACCCAGTTGCCCATGACCCAGTTGCCCAAACATCCACACTGAACGAAACCACGCCCAATAGGCCGATCTCACAAACCACGCCCCACAAGGCCGTACTCTCAAGCCACGCCCCAATAGGCCGTACTCTCACGCCACGCCCCAATAGGCCGTACTCACAAGCCACGCCCCAATAAGCCGTACTCACAAACCACGCCCCAATAGGCCGTACTCTCACAAACCACGCCCAATAAGCCGTACTCACAAACCACGCCCCAATAGGCCGTACTCACAAGCCACGCCCCAATAGGCCGTACTCTCACAAGCCACGCCCCAATAGGCCGTACTCTCACAAGCCACGCCCCAATAGGCCGTACTCTCACAAGCCACGCCCCAATAGGCCGTACTCTCACAAGCCACGCCCCAAGAGCATTGTCTTGATAAAGCCACGCCCCGAAAAGCAAAACTCCGAATAGCAATGACCCGACAAGTCACGCCCCGACAAGCCACGCCCCGACAAGCCACGCCCCGACAAAACGGTACCTGCGGGCGCTCTTTAGGTCTCGCCCCAGGTCGATACTCTCGGGGAGGCCTGCGTCCTCCACTCGGGGCTGGGCGGGGCGGGACAGGATAAGGCGGGGCGGGGTGGGATAAGGCGGGGCGGGGCGGGATAAGGCGGGGCGAGGCGGGGTAAGGCGGGGCCGGGCGGAGCGGGGCGGAATGGGATGAAGCTGGAAGGAAGAAGAGGTGAGAGGGTGAAGAGTAGTGTGGAAGGAACAAGAGGATGGGGAGGGGTGGGGAGGGGTGGATAGAAGGAAAAGGGGGATAAAGAAGTAGCGAATAAGAGAAGGGTAGGTGCTAGGGAGAGGTGGAACGAGGAAGAGAAGGGAGAGGAGAGAGAATGTGGGGGGTGGAGGTGAAGTGGAGAGGGTCGAGGGCGGGACAGAGGAAGAGGTGTTGCCGAGTGTGACGGATGAGAGAGAGAGAGAGAGAGAGAGAGAGAGAGAGAGAGAGAGAGAGAGAGAGAGAGAGAGAGAGATTACAATTAAGTTACGCAGGATTTAATTTCTCAAAAGATTTACTACGCACTAACTGGTAGATCCGAGAAGGTGTTTAACTACCTAACCTAACCTAACCTAACCTATCCTAACATTAACCTAACCTAACCTTACCTAACCTAACCTACAACAATAAAAGACATTCCCTTAACTGGAGAGGACAGAACGTATTCAAGTAGCTCAGTTTATCCATGACAAGAGGCGGGTGGCGAGGGTGAGTAGAGAGGAGGAAGTGAGTACAAACGAAGGAGTGAGTACAGAAGAAGGGAGAGAGTACAGAGACCAGTGACTTGGCCGAGAGTACGACCCGTCACTTGGTTGGGGAAAAAAATAATAATTTAAGAGGTCCTCCGTTAATGACAGACGTTTCACTGCATCTGAACGAGCATCTCTGACGTGTATTCAACCACCGACTGGTTCGCTTAATAGCCAATTTGATACCCGTCCAATGATGGCTTTGGAACACACCCACACACACACATACACACACGTACACACACACACGTACATACACATACACTTACACATACACACACACACACACAAACACATTATTTCCCTCATTATGATCGAACAAACACAACAACAAAATACATTACAGAAACAAATAAACAATACATTATAATCATTGGGCTGGTGATTAATTCTACAATAAAACATACCAAGTCATTAGTATAAGTGTTGATTACTTGGACACAATGAAAGCAATAACGCTCCCTAGTCATTATCACACAATAATAATAATAATAATAATAATAATAATAATAATAATAATAATAATAATAATAATAATAATAATAATAATAATAATAATAATAATAATAATAATAATAATAATAATAATAATACACAGAGTGACGGTGTGGTGACGATATTATGAAGTAAATACAACTGTCTGTATCCCTCTCTCTCTAGGAGTGTTATATTGAAAAAGTCTACGGAGTTTACCACCCACGTTTCACTATGTTATCCATATTACAATAATACCTCGATGAAATAGTTATATGACGTTAATAATGACACGAGAGAAATAATAATAATAATAATAATAATAACAATAATAATAATAATAATAATAATAGTAATAATAATAATAATAATAAAAATAATAATAATAATAATAATAATAATAATAATAATAATAATAATAATGTCACTATCGCAAAGAACGTTTAATATTTACTTGATTGAAAATGAAAAAAATAATATATATTGTGGGGAACTTGGGTCAAATTTGGTTATTTAGATCCGGGGAAATTTGGTTAGGTTAAGCTTAGGTTTGGTTGCTTACATGAGGCTTAGTTTTTTAAGTAAGGTTAGGTTAGCTGAATTCATTTTAATTAGGTCAACTGAGGTTAGGTTTAGTCACCTCAGTTTAGGTTAGGTTTGGTTAAGTAAGGTTAGTCTAGGTTAAATAAGGTTAGTCTAGCAAGGTTAACTTAGGTTAGTCTAGCTAGGTTAGGTAAGGTTAACCTAGGTTAAGTAAGGTTAGTCTAAGTCAGGTTAGGTTTGGTTAGGTTAAGTTAATTTACGTTACATTTGGTTAAGTTAGTTGTATTCGGTATGTGTTCAGAGTTATAAATGGTTATTTCTGTACACAGGCTAAACATACCCCGGCCTGTAGCAAAAATAAACTGGGAGCCAGACAGAGGAACAACTACCCAGCAAAAATAAAAGAAAATAATAATGCTGGGAACGTGTAGAATAAAAGAGAATTTGGACAAATATTTCTAAGGGGAGCTCCTGTATAGTTATCTTAAGGATTTGTTCTATGACCTATCCAAATACTACAAAAACTACTACGAATAATAATAATAATAATAATAATAATAATAATAATAATAATAATAATAATAATAATGTAGAGTAATTCTAAAAAAAAAGATCAACACGTATTAAAACATCTCATAGCATCACGAACAAAAATGCTTAAAGTTTATCATTAGTTCAGTTCCACTTACAATATCCTCAAGTGGGTGTTTCAGTGTCCCCTAATAAATGGACTTACTGTGTATACAATAAATCTCTAAGGAACATTAAAATAGAAAGTTCATTTTGTTAAATACTTTATCACGCGAATCTCTCTCTTGTTTTTGTTTTTTTTAATCGTCCAAAATAACGGGCCATTGTTTGTTAAATTATATGTTAAAAAAAACTATGGTAAAACAAAGCCATGGTGGAGTATTTTAGGCGAGTGAGCTAATGACAAAAATAACTACCTGTCAATCGTGTGTTGTTATTTGCTGTGATTTGAGAGGTACTGTGATTTAATGCTGTGATTTGAAAGGTACTGTGATTTAATGCTGTGATTTGAGAGGTACTGTGATTTAATGCTGTGATATGAGAGGTACTGTGATTTAATGCTGTGATTTGAGAGGTACTGTGATTTAGTGCTGTGATTTGAGAGGTACTGTGATTTAATGCTGTGATTTGAGAGGTACTGTGATTTAATGCTGTGATTTGAGAGTAATGGTTAGGTTAGGGTAGACTATTTTGTTTAGGCAAAGATATGTTAAAATTATGTTGAATTACGTTAAATTTTGTTAGGGTAAGGTTAGGCGAGGTTAGTATACTATAAGTTACTCAGGTTAAGTTAGTTTGGTTAAACGAGGTTAAGTTAGTTTAGATTAAGGTAGTTTAACAGAGTATTGGCTTATGTTAAGAGTAAAGCTGTACTGTTCGTGGTAATTCTCTTAACACTGGCCGTTTTAGAGTCAGGAAAGTAATAACAAGTGTTGCAGTCTCTCCCCAGTTACTGTCAATGTTAAATAAGCACCACAGAATTAATTACTGACTGCTTGTACCATTAATTTCGAAGTCAATCAAATATTAACACGGATTAAGACCATTGGATTAAATATCTTCTCTAATTAGACAGTTGATTAGAAAAAAAAATAATGTGAAATACTAAAAGAATTATCACAGTAAGAACAATAAGTTATACACGAGTCCTATTTTACTATAGTTTACCCAATAATGCTATGCAGTTTTCTGTAGTAGAATTTAGCCTATTGATTTGTTGCCATCAGTATTCGGTTCAATCTGACGAGTTTTACGTAAAAAAAAAATGCATCATTTTCGATATTTCCAGAGTAGTTTTATGTTTTATGTTTAAAAATCTTATATATTTAGGATTTTAATATATAATAACAACAATTGTGTGGGTCAGTCTTCGTATATACGTATAGATAGTATAATATATGTATACCATGTCAATATACTATTTTATACAGGCAAATAATACGACAAATTTTATTCTCCATTCTTCAGTTGTTCTTTCTCCTTCTCTTCTTATCTCCTCCACTCTCCTTTCCACTCTAGTATCTTTTAATCCTCTCCTCCTTTTCCTTTCATTTCTCTCTCCTCATTTGTTTTACTCCCTTTCCCTCTCTTCCCCATCTCTCCCTTCATCTCATTTACTTCTCTCCTCTCTCCTCTTCATTCCTCCTTTTCTTTCGCTCCCTTCCTCTCCTCATCCTTCATTCCCTTTCACATCCTTCCTCTTCCATTCCTTCATCTCCTCGATCTTCCTCTCTTCTCCCTGTTCATTCCTCCTCTTCCATCTACCCATCCTCTTCCGCCTCATCACCTATCTTCCCTCTTTTCCTCTCTCTCCTCTCTTATCCTACCACCCTCAGCAATTCTTACTCCCCACCTCAACCCCCCCTCCAACCACCGCTACCCCTCCCCCCTCTCCCAATCATTAATTAGAAGCAAATCATTTAGTGTTTTGGCGTCAAAATCTCAAACGTCCATCCGCTGAATATTCCCCGTAACTAAAACACCAAGGAACTGACACATCTAACTGAATAACTTCGCATACAATAATAACTCTTAAAGTTATACCTACATTAACATCCTTACAATATCCATAACATATTCAATTATTAAAAGACGTCAATGGATAGAAATATAAAATTTTAATTAACTAAAATAAGATAAATATATACAATTAAAAAAAATTACGTTTGTTTATTTATGAGTTGTGACCAGTGACCACCCCTATTAAAGACTTCTCTGCCTTGTAAGAACCCAACAGCCATCCTCAAGACCTCCTCAAGACCTTTAACAAACTCTAAGACCCCCCCTCCCTCCCTTCCCCCTCCTCCTCCAACCATATCAAGTACGACTTAAGAATAACAAGATGTAACTTAAGACTCAAACCTTACGTCACCTCCTTCCTGACCTATAGAATACGTCAGGTGATGTTTATTATTTCTTAACAGTACATCTGAAAATGTCAACTAAATTCTATATATTGTAAATAATTATGTTTATTGGTATTTTGTAAATCATAAGTTGTAAATAAAACGCTGTAAATAATATAAATATATTCGTAAATCAGCAACAGGTATTTTCACGATCAGAATTACGGGTTTTATTAGATAATATATAGACGGTAGAAAGACAGACAGACAGACAGACAAACAGACAGACAGACAGACAGACAGACAGACAGACAGACAGGAGATAAATATTTTAATGTTTTATCTCGCCTCTAAATACATAGGTAACTACGATTATTGACTGATATGTTTTAACAGTATATTCCTTGGATTTTTCTCAGTAAACTATAAAAAAAAAATATTCAAAATATGTAAGTCAGATCTCTTACTGGCACCCAAAAAAAGTATCTTAGACGATTTAGTGTGAGACAATATGACACAATGGACGAAGGATTTTGACAACCCTACCGAGACAACAAGAGTCATAGTGTTCATATTGAAATTCATCGATCAACCCGCCGTGAAGATACTTTTTTGGAGTGAGTCATTTGCAGAGGCTGTTGTAGTGAGAGTTAATAATAATAATAATAATAATAATAATAATAATAATAATAATAATAATAATAATAATAATAATAACAAAAACTAACAATAAAATAATAATAATAATAATAATAATAATAATAATAATAATAATAATAATAATAATAATAACAAAAACTAACAATAAAATACACAGTGCCACGTTCCTTGTCACAACTGGCACCAAACATCAGTGCCACGCCTCTTTCCTCAAACCAAAAAAAAAATCCCTCACTAGGCTTCACTCTACTCTGCCTCCCTCCATTCTCGTACGCCCCAGACACTCTAACTCCCCCCCCACCTCTTTCCCTCCCCACGCTTCACTCGCGCGTTAAAGCCGAACACACAGGCAGTCCCTTCACGCTACCCCAGCTCTCTATCTCTCTCTGTCTCTCTCTTTAATCCTGCCTGTCTCTCTTCTAACGCCATCTACTTCCTGTCTATCTGTCTGTCTGTATGCTCTCCTACCGTCTCTGGACAGCATCTTATCTTCTCCCAGCTTTTCATTTCCTCTGTCAGCCCCTCTTTCATTCTTGCCCAGTCGTCTGTCTGTCTGTCTGTCTGGTGTGTGTCTGTGTTCGTCTGTCTGTCTGTCTGTCTGTCTGTCTGTGTGTGTCTGTGTGTGTCTGTTCATTCTGTCTGTCTGTCTGTCTGTCTGTCTGTCTGTCTGTCTGTCTATCTGTCTGTCTATCTGTGTGTGTCTGTCTGTGTCTGTCTGTCTGTCTCTAACACCATCATCATCTTGCACAGTATTAAAGTTCTCAAGAAAGAGAAAGTCACTTTTAATACACTGAGTTACAGGTTAGGTTAGGTTAGGTTAGGTTAGATATTAAACATAACATAGGCCAAACTATTATCGAGAGAGACAGGTTACAGACAGTAAGACAGATAAATAGACAGGTAGTGAAAGCGATTGACATTAGCATATAAATAGATACAAAGTTAAATAGACAGACACAGTAGATAGATATATAGACAGTTAAATAGGTAGATACCAGACAGGCGAAGAGACAGACAGTAAGAAATAAGTATAAGTAAAGAAACAGACAGAAATTAAATCAATAGACGAAACCCTGGACAGATGGACAGGTCGATAAACAGAGAAGAAAATGAGATAGAATAAACTGACAGAAAAACACCCAAGGGAACAATGACAGATGAAACACACATAGAGGAAATAAGCAGAAAAATAGACAGATAAACAGTAGCAAAAAGGCATATATACAAGATTAGAAGAGAAAGAACAGAATAAGCTAAAGGAAAGAGGGGAAGAAAGAGGGGAAGAAAGAGAAAAAAAAGGGAATAGTGTAGAACATGAAAACATAAACAGAATGGCAAGTGAACACAAAGTCTTTGAAAATATGACAGAGAGGGCAGAATAAAATGACAGAAAAGACAGGAAAATGACGGAAAAGGCAGGAAAAATTACAGAAAAAAAGAGATAAAAGGAGAGAAAATAAAGGGAAAAAATGACAGAAAGGACAGGAAGATGGACAGAAAAGACAGAAAAAAATGACAGAAGAGAAAAAAATGCATACAGAGAGAGAGAGAGAGAGAGAGAGAGAGAGAGAGAGAGAGAGAGGTAAAAACATCCATACTAGATAACTTCATGACCTCTAACCTTGTCTAGTAATGGCCCAGTTCATTCCCTTGTCCCTCGTTAGTGTTACTGAGGGCAGGTGTTCCCTTAATTAGTTCAATACATAGGTACAGCAGTGGATAAACATGACTTCGCGAAGGAAGGAAGGAAGGAAAGGAAGGAAGGAAGGGAAGGGAAGGAAGGAAGGCAGGAAGGCGGGAAGGGAGGGGGAGGGAAGGGAGGAAGGGGGAGGAAGGAAGAGGAAGGGAGGGAGGGAAGGGGAGGGATGGAGGAAGATTAAGACCAGAGGGGATGATAGGGGAAGGAGAGAGGGAAGGGAGGGAAGGAGGAGGGAATGAGGGAAGGAAAAGGGAGGGAAGGAGAGGGGAGGGAAGGAAGGAGGAGGGAAGGAAAGGGGAAGGAGGGAGGGAGGGAGGGAGGGAGGGAGGAAGGAAGAGAGGTCAGAGGTCAGTGATGTATAGGACAATAGGGTTGTAGGTTGGAGATAATGTTGTCAACGTAGCATCATGGTGGCAGTCCCAAGTTACACAAGACATAGACAACTATTTTATCCAGTCATCAGGCACCTGGTATATAACCTTACCGAGTCCACACGTTAAAATGATGAACGAATATATCTTTACCTCACCTAACACAAGTGACCTGAAGTGACCTGATGATCTATAACTTTAGGACAATTAACTGTTAAAGCAAATTAAAACATACAAAAACAAATGTATTTTCAGATGTTGCTTTGATTTGTTGTTTTTTTTTCTAGTTTGTTATTGTTCTTATTGGTGATTGATGCTTTAAAGACGTCATAATGATTATATAATTTATATTTTGATATGATAGGATGAGTGTTTGATAAGGTTTTTTTTACCTGTCTGCTTAATTAGTCCACTTCTTCCTCATCTCACACCTGTCCTATAACTGAGAATGGTTAGTGTGTTGTTTTCTCTCTCTTTCTCTTTTTCTCTGACTTTCTCTTTTTCTCTCGCTCTTTTTCTCTTACTTTCTCCTTTTCTCTCACTTTCTCCTTTTCTCTCACTTTCTCTTTTTCTCTCGCTCTCTTTTTCTCTTACTTTCTCTTTTTCTCTTACTTTCTCTTATTCTGTCGCTTTCTTTTTATTTTTCTTCCACGAACTGCATTTTTATCTCTCATTTTGTGTAAATATCTCACAATATCTCACTGTCTCTAGCTCTCACCTTCTCTCTATCTCTCATTGTCTCTGTACCAGCCACCAGTCTCTCTCTCTCTCTCTCTCTCTCTCTCTCTCTCTCTCCTCTTATCTCTCTCACACCTTCGTTTATCATATCTCAAATTTTTTTATCACCTCATTTTTCACATTCACGATTGCATTTTTTTTCTTCAATATTTTTTTTTTTTTTTCAGAATCTGTCATTTCCATTTCTTAGAGACGATGTTAATGCAGCGAGTTAAATATTCTGTATATATATATTATTTCTTCACATATACATAAGAGTTTAGGAAGTAAATGTATAATAAATGAATAAGGAATGAACTATATATATTAAGTTAGAGGGAATAAACCAAAATAATAAAAAATAGTGAATAATTAATAATAAAATTCTAATAGAGGTGGAAAATACTACTGATAAAGAGGGAATAATGATATAGATATGAAGAAAAGAGAAAATTATGAAGTAAAGAAGAAAACTGGAAAGAAAAAATAAAGAAAAAAGATAAAAATTCACTCAAGGTAAATAAATGAATAAATAAGATATAGAAGAAGATGAAAATAAACAGAGAATACACCAGAGAGAAGGATAATAGGTGGAAAATAATGATAGATAAGAAGTAAAGAGCAAAAAGGGAAAGAGATGGAGAGAGAGAGAGAGAGAGAGAGAGAGAGAGAGAGAGAGAGAGAGTGTGTGTGTGTGTGTGTGTGTGTGGTCAATACTGAGCTAAGCTAAGATGCTCCTCTTCCTCCTTCCCATTTCCTTCTTCCCTCACTCTTCTCCCCTGTTTCCTCTTATTTGTTACGTTTTCCCCCTTTAATTTTCTCCTCCTCTTCTCCTCTTCCTTCTTATTTCCTCCTCTTCTCCTCTTTCATCTTATCAACTCCTTCCTTCCTTCCTTCCTTCCTTCCTTCCTTCCTTCCTTCCTTCCTTCCTTCCTTCCTTCCTTCCTTCCTTTCTTCCTTCCTTCTTTCCTTCCTATTATTGAATTCTCTCTCTCTCTCTTTCTGAATGTTAATTTTAAAGAGATAATGGTAAGAAATATTGCAGCATTTAATTATATTTCATGTCCATTATTCTCTATCGTCTGTCCTCTATAATCTATCACAATCATCTATCTACAATCACGACATTTATCTATCACCACCAACACAACCACAACTACCACCACCAGTACAATCACCAACACAACCACAATATCACAATCACAATTCATCTACCACCACCACCATCCAACTACCACCAACATCCCCATAACTACCACCGCCATCACCCCCCCCATCCCACCAGACAACGGACTCAACCTAACGGACTCAACCACACGGACTCAACCACACGGACTCAACCACACGTACGCTGCCAGGCCATTGTTATTCAGAATCCCCAGCCATTGTATCGAGAGTACCACAAAACTATAATGTTTTCCGTGCTGGCCAGGGTGATGGTGGTGGTGGTGGTGATAGTGGTGGTGATAGTAGGAGTGGTGGTGATAGTGGTGATAATGGTGGTGGTGGTGGTGGTGGTGGTGGTGATGGTGGTAGAAGATAATGCTAGTAGATGCTCTCTCTCTCTCTCTCCTCTCTCTCTCTCTCTCTCCTTTTCTTCCTTCCCTCCCAGTCTTACCTCCATTCCTAATTCCTTCCATTCCTCCTTCTTTCCCTCCCTCCTTCCCTTCCTTATTCCTTCCTTCCCTTCCCTCCTCCTTCAATTCCTCCTCCTTCCCATCCCTCCTCCCCATCCTCCCTCCCTCCCCTCCTTCCCTTCCTTCCCCCTCCCTTCCCTTCCCTCCCCTCCCTTCAATTCCCTCCTCCTTCCTCCTCCCTTCCCTTCCCTCCCCTCCTCCCTTCCCTCCCCTCCCCTCCTTCCCCTCCCTTCCTCCTTCCTCCCCTCCCCTCCCCTCCCCTCCCCTCCCTCCCCCTCCCCCTCCCTTCCCTTCCCTCCCCTCCCTCCCTCCCTTCCCTTCCTCCAAACATCTCAAGACTTGCAGGTCTCACCTGGGGCCTTCATCATTGACACTCACTCAAGCGTAAAGATCAGACTACCGCTTCAGTGTGAACCCACAAGCTTGCTCTAGTGTGGTGGTGTGGTGAAGTGATTGGGTGATAGTGTGGGTTGATATGGTTGGTAAGGGTGGTAGTGGGATGGAGTAGTGGTGTGGTAGTGTGGCTAAAAGTGATGGTGTGGTTATGTGGTAGTGTGGTAGTGAAAGGAGGAGGCAGTGTCTTGGTGTAATTGAATGAATTTAATGGTTGAATGGTGATGTGGTTGAGTAGTGGTGGGGTTGATTGGTGGTGTGGTAGAGTGGTAATGCGGTTGAGTGGTGGTGTGGTTGTGAGTGGTGATGTGGTTGAGTAGTGGTGGGGTTGATTAGTGTGGTAGAGTGGTAATGCGGTTTGAGTGGTGATGTGGTTAGTGGTGATGTGGTTGAGTGGTGATGTGGTTAGTGGTGATGCGGTTGAGTGGTGTGTGGTTGGTGGTGATGTGGTTGTGTGGTGATGTGGTTGAGTGGTGATGTGGTTGGTGGTGATGCAGTTTGAGTGGTGATGTGGTTGGTGGTGATGTGGTTGAGTGGTGATGTGGTTTAGTGGTGATGTGGTTGAGTGGTGATGTGGTTGAGTGGTGATGTGGTTGGTGGTGATGTGGTTGAGTGGTGATGTGGTGGTGAAACGTTGCAGTTGTGGTTATGCTCTGATTGCCGAGAGATGTTATTTTATAGTGCCTTTATGGTTGTCTTAGAGGTATTGTTATGGTGCCTTTAGTTGTCTTAGAGGGTATTGTTATGGTGCCTTTATGGTTGTCTTAGAGAATGTTATGGTGCCTTTATGGTTGTCTTAGAATTGTTATGGTGCCTTTATGGTTGTCTTAGAGGGTATTGTTATGGTGCCTTTTATGGTTGTCTTAGAGGTATTGTTATGGTGCCTTTATGGTTTGTCTTAGAGGGTATTGTTATGAAGTGCCTTTATGGTTGTCTTAGAGTATTGTTGCCTTTATGGTTGTCTTAGAGGTATTGTTATGGTGCCTTTATGGTTGTCTTAGAATTGTTATGGTGCCTTTATGGTTGTCTTAGGGGTATTATTATGGTGCCTTTATGGTTGTCTTAGGGTATTGTTATGGTGCCTTTATGGTTGTCTTAGAATTGTTATGGTGCCTTTATGGTTGTCTTAGAGGGTATTGTTATGGTGCCTTTATGGTTGTCTTAGAAGTGTGTTATGGTGCCTTTATGGTTGTCTTAGAATTATTGTTATGGTGCCTTTATGGTTGTCTTGATATTATAGTGCCTTTATGGTTGTCTTAGAGGTATTGTTATGATTGCCTTTATGGTTGTCTTAAGGGTATTGTTATGGTTTTATGGTTTTTCTTAGAGGTATTGTATATGGTGCCTTTATATGGTTGTCTTGGGATATTGTTATGGTGCCTTTTATGGTTGTCTTAGAGGGTATTGTTATGGTGCCTTTATGGTTGTCTTAGAGGTATTGTTATGGTGCCTTATGGTTGTCTTAGAAGTATTGTTATGGTGCCTTTATGGTTGTCTTAGAGGGTATTGTTATGGTGCCTTTATGGTTGTCTTAGAGAGGTGTTATGGTGCCTTTATGGTTGTCTTAAGAGGTATTATAGTGCCTTTATGGTTGTCTTAGAGGTATTGTTATGGTGCCTTTATGGTTTGTCTTAGAATTATTGTTATGGTGCCTTATGGTTTGTCTTAAATTATTGTTATGTTGCCTTTATGGTTGTCTTAGAGGGTATTGTTATGGTGCCTTTATGGTTGTCTTAGAGGAGTATTGTTATGGTGCCTTTATGGTTGTCTTAGAGGAGTATTGTTATGGTGCCTTTATGGTTGTTTTACTGTTATGTCTATTGCAGTGCCATAATGCCTCAGTGCCATAGTGACTCAGTGCCATAATGCTCGGTTACATAGTGACTCAGTGCCATAGGGACTCGGTGCCCATAATGCCCGGTCATAAAGTGACTCAGTGCATAATGCCTCCAGTACCATAGTGACTCAGTGCCATAATGCCTCGTGCCATAGTGACTCAGTGCCATAATGCCTCGGTGCCATAGTGACTCGCCGCAATGCCTCGGTGCCATGACTCAGTGCCATAATGCCTCGGTGCCATAGTGACTCAGTGCCATAATGCCGCCTAGTGCCATAGTGACTCCAGTGCCATAATGCCTCCAGTGCCATAGTGACTCAGTGCCATAATGCCCGGTGCCATAGTGACTCAGTGCCATAATTGCCTCGGTGCCATGTGCCTCAGTGCCATATTGCCTCCATGCACAATGCCTCAGCATAATGCCTCAGTGCCATAATGCCTCGTGCCATAATGCCTCAGTGCCATAATGCCTCCAGCGATATGGTAATTCTGTATGTATTAGGTTATAAAGTGGTTAAAAGTATGATAGTGCAACGGCTATGGATGTGTTATAATAATGTCTGTCTGTCTGTCTGTGTCTGTCTGTCTGTCTGTCTCAGAATATTATGCCGTTGTCTCAGACCCTGTGTGTGTGTGTGTGTGTGTGTGTGTGTGGATATTCCAGCACTCTTGAAAACGGAAACTCCAGAAATATCCCAGGAAGAGAAAAAATGGGGGAGAAAATGGGGAGGGTGGAAGGGTGAGGACAGAGAGGAGAGAGACCAGGCAGGCAGGCGTTGTGCCACTCGCAAAATGAATAACGTGTTAGCTGAGATAAGCTAAAAGGAGCTAAGAAACGCTCCTGGCGCCTTTACCCGCTGAGTGGTGAGATAGCCCCACACCCCCAACACTGCCATGGGAGGTGGGGATCTACTTGAGTCGCCTTTGTGTGGCAGAGTGGAGGTTCCGCAATTGCTCCAACCAACCAACCACCACCACCCACCCCCTCTCCATCCCTCTCTACCCCTCTCCATCCCTCTCCCTTACACTGTTAGTCTAAGAGGAAACAAAGTGTCAGTGAGTTTTGTTTTTCCTCTGTTATTATCATCCTTAGTAAAGGGATTCGAACCCAAGTATTAAAAGTTTTCAAAGCTTCCTGTTACACCTGAGCCATCACAGTGTCTTAATTTACACCTTCATACACAAAAATAAAAATAATAATAATAATAATAATAATAATAATAATAATAATAATAATAATAATAATAATAATAATAATAATAATAATATAAAACAATTACTTTACTCTCCCCCCAAAAAAAAATTAAATAAACAGATCAATACATCATATATTTTCTTAAGTATCTTGGGAAATTTGGCCCAAGAAAATAAATCTCACTCTTGGTGTTGTGAAGAAGAAAAATTACAACATGGAAATTTAGTAAGAGTTTTGGAGGTTGTGGTTCAGTTATTTTGCTTATTTGAACCCTTAGTCTCTCTTCAGTTTCGGGGAGGAAACAACACACACACACACACACACACACACACACACACACACACACACGCACACACACACACACTTACCTCGGTTGGTATTAGTTACTTTACAATAACTCTTCAGAGGTAACGGGGGTTGTGAAAGACATAACCTCACATATTAGTTAATGTGATGTTGATCAATAACCGGATGGTGTTATCAAGCCTTTATTATCAACAAGATATCGACCGGCGTTAAGCTGATAATGCTGATAAGCAAAACCTCATATATACGATAGGAAGCACCAACTATTATATCCTATCTAACCTAACCTAACCTAACCTACACCTAACACAACCCAACCCACAACCCAACCTAACCCAACACCAACCAACCCAACCCACAACCAAACCTAACCCAACCAACAGACCACAACCTACAACCCAACCCACAACCCAACCCACAACCCAACCCAACCCAACCTAACCTGACTGACC
This sequence comes from Homarus americanus, assembly GCF_018991925.1. Lineage (NCBI taxonomy): Eukaryota > Metazoa > Arthropoda > Malacostraca > Decapoda > Nephropidae > Homarus > Homarus americanus. The sequence continues at coordinate 6,697,452 of NW_024739542.1, read as the reverse complement.
TAACCTAATCTAACCCAACCCAACCCCAACAACCCAGCAACCTACAACCCAACCCAACCTAACCTAACCTGACCTGACCTGACCTGACCTGACCTGACCTGACCTAACTAGCCCAACCTAGTGGTCCAAAATCTTAATAGTTTGTACAGATGTGCATTTTAGGGGAGGAAGGCGCCATGTAAGAACTCTCTCTCTCTCTCTCTCTCTCTCTCTCTCTCTCTCTCTCTCTCTCTCTCCGTCTCATTCTGCTCAATTTTCTTCTCTTTTTTTTCCCACCTCTCTCTATTTCCCCTTTTTTAATCAGTGTGTGTGTGTGTCTGTGTGCGTGTTTCATATTCCTGTACACAGATTACAAGAAACACAACACACACACACACACACACACACACACACACACACACACACACACACACACACACACACACACACACACACACACACACACACACCCCTTCAACCCCTTCCCCACAAACCCAAATAGCAATCTTGAGTACGAATCCGTGAATGAGTCCTGTCACTCTCGAGTCATTCACGCGGCGGGGAAGAACGAGTTAGCTTTAGTCTATTAGCCAGAGTGCATGACGGTCTCTTACTGCACTGCTGAGGGGAGAGTGAAAAAATAATATATACACCGGTTTTCCTTTTACGTAGTTATTAAGGCGTCAAACAGGTGTGTGTATAATGAAATGAACGCCGTGGAGGAAGAGAGGAGGAAGGGGAAGAGGTGGTGGAGGGGGGAGGAGGTGGAGGAGAAGGAGGTGGAGGGGATGAGGAGGAGGAGGAGGGGGAAGAGGATGAGGAGGAATGGGAAGAGGTGGTGGAGGGGGAGGAGGTGGGGAAGGGGAGGAGGTGGAGGAGGGGGGAAGAGGAGGAGGAGGGAGGGGAAGAGGATGAGGAGGTGGAGGAGGAGGAGGAAGGAAAGGAAAGGAAGAGGAAGACTAGGAGGAGGAGGAGGAAGACTAGGAGGAGGGGAGGAGAAGGAAGGAAAGGAAGAGGAAGACTAGGAGGAGGAGGAGGAGGAACAGTAATAGGAGGGGAAGAGGAGGAAGGATGGAAGAAAATGAGCAAGGGGAGTAGGAGGAAGAGTAGGAGGAGGAGGAGGAGGAGGAAGAAAAGGAAGAGGAGAGTGGGAGGAGGAAGAGAGAGAAGGAGAAAGAGGAAGGAGGGGAGAGAGAGGAGAAAGGTGAGATGGGGGGAGGAGGAGGAGGAGGAGGTGACAACAGTAATACCAACAGTAACCAAAGCAACAGTAACAACAGAAACAACAGGGCTGGAGTAATGTGCGTGGGGGGGAGGGTTGTGTGAGGGGTGGGGGTGTGAGGGGGAGGGAAGGTGTAGGGGGGCTACAAAGTCAAATAACCTGCACTAATCACTTAATCGTCCTGGGCAGCATATTAACACGACATGCAGAGAGAGAGAGAGAGAGAGAGACAGACAGACAGACAGATGAAAAATGGACAGAGATAGGCAGATAGATAGACATAGAGAAATAAGCAAATAGACATACAGATACAGATAATTATTTAGACAGACAGATTAAACATACAGACAGATAAACAGATAGACAGATAAAGATATAAATTGGAAGTTAAACAGATATATAGAGATTTAAATAGTTTTTTTTTTTTAATATTTTCATAATTTGTTTTGCTTTGAACCTGATTTTGAAGGTCAGCTGCCGAGATCACGTGAAGATCAGGCCCCCCAGATTATTTCACCAGACAATTAAACACCTTAACAACAATAACAAACAATAAAAACAAAAAACAAACAAAAACAAACAATAACAAACAAGAATACCTGGTACATAAATCAACAAAAACAACAATAACACAAGATTTGAACTAGTACTTACATGTTGTAGTTGTAATTCTTGTATTTGTTTCTGAAGGTCTGAGTTCTGGATCGTTAGTTCTGTGTTCTTCTCGATAACACGGGCCAACTGAGATTCCTACAGAGAGAACAGAACAGTCAGTGGTCGAAGAACATTGAAAAAAAAATCGGTTATCTAGGAGGTGGAGAACAAAAAAAAACAATTTCAGAGAGGATTTGGGGATTTAGTGGTCGAAATAGGGAAGAACAAATAAAAGTGATCGTAATAGGGAAGAACAAACATAAAAGTGATCGTAATAGGGAAGAACAAACATAACATTGATCGAAATAGGGAAGAACAAACATAACATTGATCGAAATAGGGAAGAACAAACATAAAAGTGATCGTAATAGGGAAGAACAAACATAACATTGATCGAAATAGGGAAGAACAAACATAACATTGATCGTAATAGGGAAGAACAAACATAAAAGTGATCGTAATAGGGAAGAACAAACATAAAAGTGATCGTAATAGGGAAGAACAAACATAACATTGATCGTAATAGGGAAGAACAAACATAAAAGTGATCGTAATAGGTAAGAACAAACATAAAAGTGATCGTAATAGGGAAGAACAAACATAACATTGATCGTAATAGGGAAGAACAAACATAAAAGTGATCGTAATAGGGAAGAACAAACATAACATTGATCGTAATAGGGAAGAACAAACATAAAAGTGATCGTAGGGAAGAACAAACATAACATTGATTGTAATAGGGAAGGACATACATAAATTACCGAAAAAGGGAATTAAATTACATAAGTGATTAAAATAGGCAATAAAAAGAGCATATTACTCGAAATAGTGAATAAAAAAAACATGATAAACGAAATAGGGAAGAAGATTACAGTACACTGGTCAAATAACAAAGACAAACAAATACAATAATGGTCACAATAACAAAGAACAAATATAACAGTGGTACTACAACATGAACAAGAACACTAATATGAACAGAACTGTAGAACAAGGATAATGATGACGCTGGGTTAAAATGTTCATACCCGATTAGCGTTCCTTCAGGTGTTAAATTAAGGCTTAAGAGACATTGCCTTATCATGCAGGAGAAGTTACAAGTTCAGAATAAATGAAGCAAATTCACACTAGTCTTTGAACACAGAAGGTGAACACACGTGGGAGAACACACGGGGTGATTACACGTGGGAGAACACACGGGGTGAACACACGTGGGAGAACACACGGGGTGAACACACGGGGGTGAACATACGGGGTGAACACACGGGGAGAACACACGGGAAGAACACACGGGGTGAACACACGGGAAGAACACACGGGGAGAACACACGGGGTGAACACACGGGGTGAACACACAAAGCAAAATAAAAACAAAAACAAATGGATGTACGCTGCATGCTTTACAACCTGTAGAGTCGTGTGTGTGTGTGTGTGTGTGTGTGTGTGTGTGTGTGTGTGTGTGTTTGTCTGCCACGCTAAATAGGGATAATCGTCCAATTTAAGCTTAAAACACAACTTATGTTTTTGTCAATTGGGAATAATTTTTTTTTTTTTTGCTACAAATAAATACAAATTACTTCAGATACGATCAAATTGTCTCATTTTTATTCCAGACACAATTAGCTATCACCACCTAAACTGTACCTAAACGAGGCTATAGGTAGTTAGGTTAGTAATGATAGTATGTAACAAGAGCCTATAGTGTGAGTGCCACTATAGGAACAGTTATCATATAAAGATCAATTTGAATTAAAAGAAAATTTATTGAACTTATCGCAAATAAACTTTATCCCTCATCAAGTGTGACGTAAGTTCATTTGTATATAACACCACGAACACATACATCAAACAAACAAACAAACAAACAAAAAAAACAAACAGACAGACAGACAGACAGACACTATTTAGTAAAAAATTAATCACAGGTGAAAATCTACAAATAATCAGCGAAATTTGTAGAAAGACAGATGTAAATATAAGCAGAGAGAGAGAGAGAGAGAGAGAGAGAGTAATTGAAATAACGAAAGACAAAAGAAACAAATAGTGAAAAATAAACACACACACACACACACACAAACACACACACACACACACACACACACACACACACACGCAGACTCAGACATATGGGTATACAGACACACACAATCACTAAAGCCAATAACACGAAAACATAAACCTGGGCGGCATGGAGTCACCTGATGTGGGTGGTGGGCGGCATCCTGGGCGGCAAGGGTGGGGGGAGGGGAGGAAGAAAGGTCAGAGGTCAACAGAATCAGATAAACACAATTACATACATACATCTTAGAGTCTATTGATGTAACCCAACATTCCCCCCCCCCCCGTACCAGGATTCGAACCCCTTTTCCGAACCCATTCCTGGACAAGAATTCGAACCCACTATCCTGTCTCACCCTTCACCTCCGAACCCATCCCCGTACCAATATTCGAACCCCTTTTCCGAACCCATTCCTGGACAAGAATTCGAACCCACTATCCTGTCTCACCCTTCACCTCCGAACCCATTCCCGGACCAGTATTCGAACCCCACTTCCGAACCCATTCCCGGACCAGGATTCGAACCCAAAATTGAATTCAAATCAGGAAGTAAAGGATCAAGGATTAAGTTTGGGTTGAGTTATGTTTTAAAGGGTATAGGTTAGGTTAGGTTAGGTTAGGTTAGGTTAGGTTAGGCTAGGTTAGGTATGGTTAGGTTAGGTTAGGTATGGTTAGGTTAGGTTAGGTTAGGTATGGTTAGGTTAGGTATGGCTAGGTTAGGTTAGGTTAGGCTAGGTTAAGTATGGTTAGGTTAGGTTACTATAATTTAGATTAGGTTAGGTTAAGTTTCGAATCTGGGTCCGTGATTGGTGAGTTGTCAATAACTTCAGTGGCTGGTGGTGGAGTCCTGATACAAGGTAATAAATATATCGGTGATAAAAACAAAAAAATAAATATACAAACAAACAAACAAATAAACATATAAACAAACATCTTTTATAACTGGTGATTTTGGCGACTTCTTGCTTAATAACTTAAACAACGATTACCGACTTAATTGACTTGATTGATTGACTGACTGACTGACTGGCTGGCTGGCTGACTGACTCTTTTATAGTACCCCCGTTCATGTGGCCTATATTTAAGTATGGCTCATTTTGTTTTTACTCTTGTTAATAATATTAATTAACAATAATACAAAATATTACACCTTATCTAACCTAACCTAACTTAACCTAGCCTAACCTAACTTAACCTAACCTAACCTAACCTAGCCTAGCCTAGCCTAACCTAACCTAACCTAACCTAGCCTAACCTAACCTACAGTCAACAGATACTAGAAATTAAGTGTGATATTTTAATTAGCTGCTGTCAAAAAGTACTAAATACACCCTGTCTACAGCTGCATGAAAGGAGGCTAATTGTTACTAATTACTCAAACAATTAGATTGATCACCAGCCTAATTCCACCGCTACTCGCTTCGTAATTCCTAATTGTCCTAATCTGACCTTTTGGTAATAGCAAAATGAGCGAATTACTAATTAATTTCATAATGGGTAATACGTCACATAAACCTGTTCTTTGGGGTATAACTAACACAAACGACTTAAATCAAGGTTAAGTTCAACAAGATAAGGGTTGTTAACACTGTGGAGAAGATTGACCTGATAAGAAAACTACCCACCAACACGTAGTTAATTATTGTAATGGTAAAAGTGACTAACGATCAGTCAAGAAGGCATAATGTGGTGATTTGTACAGCTGTTGATACTACCTCGTTAGTACTGACAGAAGTTGAAAGTGAGTTGTTACAGTCGACTGGTTAACAAAAAACATACAAAAATGACTTTCACAGAACTACTACGTATAAATCTAACCTTACCTCACCTCACGCCACCTAACCTCACCTAACCTCACCTCACCTCACCTCACCTCACCTATCTAAAGTTCTCTAATTAAGACTTTGAAGAACCATAGATTTCATTTCCTTTAGATTTCACAAGCCGTCCAACACCCTTTAAGTCTTGTTTCCATTAAGACCTCAATCACCCTGTGGAGTTTTCGATTTCCTGAGACCCCGAGAGTGGTGAAATAACTGAACCCTCTAAAGAACTGGATCCACCACCCTTGACTCTTGCTCCCTGTGACTCCCTGGACAAAGACTCGTTTCCTGAAGACTTCGATCGCCCCCCCCCCCTCCCTTTTTTTTTTAGGTCCGGGGGAGTTTAGATCTCGTCCCCCTGTGAGCTTAACGAGATGAAAATATTCTTGATCATTGAAAATCACAGCACCAAGTTAACAAATATACGTCTTCCTGAGTTATCCATATCACTTATGTAAAAAAAATCCACAGGTAAATTTGAGATCCTCTTTACTTCACACTACGACCACCAAAGAGTTTATTCTAATGTTTCTAGTTTCTATTCTATAATAAACATCTAACCATTACCACCAACTCAACCATCCCCACCCACCCATAAACCTAACCTAACCATTCTGCCCTTAAGTATACCTCCTCCATGGCTGCCTATAAGAACCTGGAGTATATCTTACCCAGAGAACATCTGAGTATGCTCCATATACTCACCTGCAGGTATAATTAAGGTGCATAATTACCTTGACACCTGGAGAGAATTGATAATGCACTTGTAGTTTATAATTAGTTTATAGCTAATGAAGGTATCTTTTAACTATTAATTTCATCAGAACAATAATATGCAAGATTTATTGTAATTTGATGCATAGGTAAGGAAATGTTAAGAGCATGATTGACCTTACCTGGATACACCTTAAGTAGATTCCAATTAAAGCTAAAGGTGTGCAGAGAATTAGCCCACAGCTGTACTTAAAAATAAATCATATATAACTCATATTCGTATCTACCTCCCGTCCCATTTCCTCCCGTCCCGTTTCCTCCCGTCCCGTCCCGTCCCGTCCTGTTCTGTCCTGTCCTGTCTCCTCCCTTACCGTCCCGCCCTGTCCTGTTCAGTGCCATCCTGTTCCGTCTTCTCCCTCCCCACCCCATCCCTTCCCATCCCGTCTTCTACCTCCCCGTCCTATCCCTTCCCATCCCGTCCCGTCTCCTCCCGCCCCGTCTCGTCACATCGGACTCACCAAATCGTGGCAGAGTTCGTTCTTGAGCTTGAGCTTCTCTTTGAGGGTGACGCACTCGAGGTCCTTCTCCTGGACGTGTCGCTGGAGGGTGTGGTGCTGGCGGGTGAGCAGCTCCAACTCCTCCAGCTGCTGCCTCAGGGTGTTGTTAGTCTCCTCCAGCGACGCCAACCGCCCCACGTCTGCCTCGCCCGACCCTCCGCGGGACAGACCCTGTAGGTGGAGAGACCGAGTTCTGTCAGGTGATCAGATGAGTAACACAAACTCTCTCTCTCTCTCCAGTGAGGCAGAGACAATGTGTGAAATAAACAACATTAAATACAATACTATAGAGACGTCGAGAGAGACAAACAAACAGAGAGATAAACATACAAAGAGACAACGCCATATCTCTTTTTTTTTGTGTGTGTGTTAACTTGTGCTATCAACCTTCTGTCACACACTACTCACAACACGGCCAAGTTTTCTATGAGGTATCGAGGAAAACTATTTAAAGGGAGACTCAAGGAAAAAATTAACCAAGAGTGGAAAGAAAAAAAAATCAAACCAGCAAGATCTTATAGTCAATTGTTAAAAAAATACCACTAAAAAAAACATATGTTAATCACACGTATCAAATTCCACTAATAAATCCTATATGGCCGGGTCTATAGATCGTTCGTGTCACTAGGGAATTAATTGGTTCTTTCTCCTCGTTTATTTATTCCGTGGTATTATCGCTCTTAACTTATCTTTCTTCTGGCCTTTCAATGTCCCCTTTTTTGTTGTTTAATAGCGCCTCGGGATGTGGTTGGAGAGTTGGAGGGAGGTTGGAGGGTGGGGTGGGAGGGGTGGCTGGGGTTGGAGGTGGGGGTTGGGGGTGGGGTTGGGGTGGGGGTGGCTGGTGGGGTGGGGTTGAGGTGGGGGGCTGGAGGGGGGGTGGGGGGAGGTGGGCTTGGAGAGTTGGGGGGTGGGGTTGGAGGTGGGGGTGGGGTGGAGTGGGTGGTGGGTGGGAAATCAGTGATCAGGATCATCCACCTGTTGATACTCTCCTCTTGGGTCACCATGTCATCACACACGAGGAAAATACTGCCTAGTTTATTATTATTATCATTATATTAATTTATATATTTATGTGGCAGAAAGACAGACAGACAGGCAGACAGATAGATAGATAGACAGACAGACATATAGATATATAAACAGACAGATAGATATATAGATAGATAGAGATATGATAGAATTTTTTAAAGACGAAATTTTTAATACTGAAGGAAAAGACGTGAGAACCGTAAACGTCTTAAAGAAGAAGAAAAAGAAGAAGAAGAAGAAGAAGAAGAAGAGAGAGAGAGAGAGAGAGAGAGAGAGAGAGAGAAACTGTCTTAAAGATAATAAATCTGAAACCAAATAATGAAGAAGAAAACGAGAAGAATGTAATTGAATCAAAGGAAAGGACAAAGAGGGAGAGAGAGAGAGAGACATCTAGGAACTTCACACTATTGATCAAACGAAGAAGGACGCAGAGACTCCCCCCCCCTTCCCCACCCTTGAGTTGCCACTTCGTCAATTTCGTAATAAAATACCCCCAAAAAATTTATCTCGCTCAGTCACAGTTAACTAGATTAAAAAAAAAAAAAATCCAAAAACAAGTAATAAAACATTAAAAAAATTACATATTTATTAAGAAAAGAGGATCTATAAATACAATACGATACAAGACGCCGAGTGAGTGTTGAGAATAAATCTTTAATGTCTGTGGAGGAGTTGCCAGCGAGTCATTTAATTTCGTACTTTTTTTTTCTAGGGGAGGGGAGGAAGGACTCAGGGTGGAGGAGGAGAGGGAAGGGGAGGGGAGATGGAGAGGAGGAGAGGGGGGGGGTATACGTTTTAGCTGGAGGGAGACAGTGATAATATGCAGCCAATTAGAACTTCTTTAGGTATAGTTTTACTACTTCTTCTGTAAGTCTTCTTTCGTAGAGAGAGAGAGAGAGAGAGAGATGCAGGGGCCGGGTAGGTAAGCAGTCTGGTACCTGTCAACATTATAACTTAACGTATATATAATCAATCATTCACACACACTATAATATCGTGGTTATATACAGTACATAGGTTAGGTTAGGTTAGGTTAGGTTAGGTTAGGTTAGGTTTAGACCATGTGAACATTGACATCCAACCAGAAGGTATTAATGTATATTGCCTCTCAGAAACTAATATAACTAAGTACATCGATGATCTCTGACTACAACTGACTATCGGACATAAACACACACACTGACCATCAGATAGTAATGTAACTCAGACCATTGAATATCACTATAATATGGCCATCAGACACCACTTAAAAAATTCGACACCGATAAAATAATCTGATTACTAACCAATATACTGTACCGTGTGTGTGTGTGTTTACCTTCAGACACCAATAAATTCTGACCAATGGCTGCTAATGTATTCTTAACCATCGAACACTCAATCTGACTAACCGATAATAATCATCTAACCACTGGAGAAGCGTTGAAAAGAGGACTAACACTGAGGAAAAAATACTGACCATCGTGAGTGCAATCTATCCTGACTAACAGTATATTTTGACCGCTGGCAGCACCATTAGTACCAGAATATATTGACGCAGCCTCCCGCCATCTTTCACTTACAGGTTACACTGAAAAATGATTCCCGCGAAGATATTTTTGACTCCGACCTTCGCGAAAGAATCACACATCGCGAAAATTGAAGGAATATATCACGCAAGCGCACACACACACACACACACACACACACACACACACACAACTAGGATATACAGTATAGGTGTAGATTCTGTTGGTTCCTCCACACACCTCAGCGGGTCACAAGGGTAAATCAGTTAGTCACGGGGATTTTTCAGTGAGTGTTGACGTGCGTGATGCTAACGTGTGAAGCGGCACCACCCGTCTGTTGTTCACCTCCCTACACCCAACAGCTGGAGGGACGACAGCCTTACAGCCTTACACACACATACGTTAAATTTAATAAAAATACGTCGTTCAGTATCCCGCCATTGCAGAAAAAAAAAGGATAATGGTACTTGTATTGGAGAGGGTCGCAGGAGTCCTTAACTGACCAATCAGGGCGTTGAGGACACACTCCACCGGACCAATCAGGGAGTCGAGGGTAAACTCCAGCTGACCAATCACGACATTCAAGTGCACACTCCATCTGACCAATCAGGACGTCGAGAGCAATACGGGTCATATTCCTGCGTTGGTGTCTATTTTTGAGTGACACGACAGAGCAAGAGGGTGATGACGTGAAGCAGGTCATGTCATCGCATAATTGAAGTGATCATCCATAATAATAGTGACATGAGGCGGGTTTATATGTAAAAGTATCGTACCCTCTTACCACTGGGAACAAAGATGGCGTCTAACTTATACCTAGACTTTACGGTATCTAAAATTCTTCTCATAATCCCAATTTAAGGGTAAAAATCTATCAACCTAAACTAAACTATCCTTATTGTTAATATTAATTTCATAAAGAGATGATTACAAGTCAACCACTTTTACACTTACACACTTATTGTAAGGTGAGAGATCCAATGTACAGTCGGCTTCACTTAAACCTGGTACAGTGTCTAGTGCATTTTGTGAGATGTGGCAACTCTGTGGAATGTTTATCTAGCATCCTTAAGTCTGGCTACTATTGCGACGTTCCTTAGGGCCATTACGAGAGTTTTAATTCAATGTAAACAAACACAGATATGCCACATCTCACAAATGCTGTAACCACTGTACCAGGTATAAGTGAAGGCGATTGTATATTTACCTGTCTTAATGCTTGAAATGGACCTTAAATTATTATTATTATTATTATTATTATTATACAGACTGTAACTGTTGTATTCAAGTCATATAAAAAAAACAGTAGTTCATTTTTAAGACTAACTATTATATTCTAATTAAATATATAGAAAACGGTTTTTGCTCCTTAACTATTTTAATACAGTCTAATTTAGAGCGAATTTCCTTCTTTTATTTTTAAACTGTCACTCCCATTCCATTCAAAAAGAGATTTATTCTTTTTTTTTCTATTGTCGGTCTCTCATTCATTAATAATATTGGAGTTTATTCTTGGCCCTTCTCCTCTTCCTCTTTCGCTAAGTGGCTGACTCATTTCATTCACCTTTTCTCTTTCCCTCTGGTTTTCATTTACTGTATTTTCCATCTACCTACGTTTACTTTAATTCTCTCCAACCGTTTTAATCATGCAGTCAGTCAGTCAGTCAGTCAGTCAGTCAGTCAGTCAGTTTTACTCAGTCGTATATCCACTCACCCACTCACAATCCTACACCGTCCACTACTCATCGTAACAATGACCAGCCACAGGTATTATAGGATGCGTCTCTGCCAGCCATACATCCTTCATCCTCTGTCAAGTAGTCCAGATACTGTCCTGTGAGCTGCAAATCCTACCGTCTGCCAGCTACAGTATCCGACCAATCCTTCATCACAATCCTACCAGATCATCAATCATATGTTCTATCGATCCTTCACAACATCCTACCAATCCTTCACCAGCATCCTATCAATCCTCCACCACACATCCTGTCACTCTTTCACCACACATCCTACCAATCTTCCACCAACATCCTACCACTCCTCCACCAACATCCTACCAATCCTCCACCAACATCCTACCACTCCTCCACCAACATCCTACCAATCCTCCACCAACATCCTACCAATCCCCCATCAACATCCTACCAATCCCCCATCAACATCCTACCAATCCTCATTCTACCAATCCTCCACCAACATCCTACCAATCCTCCACCAACATCCTACCAATCCTCCACCAACATCCTACCAATCCTCCAATGCACATCCTAACAAGGCCGTCTCCTTACCTTGGCCACAACGAGACGGCTCACCGTTGTTAACAAGTCAAGTAAAATGCGCAATGACGTGACTAATGGAATGACCTGCCGTGACCCCGTTCACTAGGAGGTGCCGCAGTTCTCCACACAGACGTAGACACACGCACATACACGCCCACGCACACGCATACATACACACACACACGCATATATACACACGCATACACACACCCACACACACACACACACACACACACACACACACACACACTACTACTACTACTACTACTATGTTGCCACTCGGAATCGACAATGACGATTATCCAGCTATGATACAATGATATGAGTTATTAAGGATAGCACCTTCGTTAGTTAGTTGAGGTGACTAAAGAGACCGATACGGGACCGGCAGGGTCGATCACAGATGTTGCACATGTGGAGGGTTACATCTAGTGCGGGAGGGGTGGCGGCAGCGTCTTTCCGGCGTTGGCGCTTGTCAGCCTCGGTAGGCAGTTGTGATAACTCGAAAGTATTGACACCTTCTCGTGTGGTACTCCTCCAAGCGTTACGGTGTGGAGTAATCGTCTCTCAGGTGAGGGGTCGATTTGGCACTTTTCAGGTTTGTCTTAAGACTATCCTTATACCTTTTCAGTTGCCCGCCGGCGTTAGGTTTCTATTCGTTAGGTGACTGTACAGTAGTTGGTTTAGCAGTCTATTGTCGTCCATGCGGGTAACTTGGCCAGTCCAGCGTAGTTGTTCATGGATGATAGCCTCGGTGCTCCTACAGTTGGTGTCAGCAAAAATACCACTTCAGTAGAAACAAATTAATAAATATGTATGTACGACTATGGCTGTACATGACTGTGTGTGTGTGTGTGTGTGTGTGTGTGTGCATTATCTGATCCGAAATAGCACTTAAAAGTACTATGGGTGACCTACCTACTTATCCACTACACTACACTATGTCTGCTACATATTAACACACTGTCCCGAGTACTTTACTTAAGGGATGGAAGATACAACAAAACAGTACCAAGATATAGTATTTCGTCACTATTGCAATATATCACTGTATTCTTTCTTCACTGTATCAATTCATCACTGTAACATTATGTCACTGTATTGAGGCATCTCTGTATTATTTAGCAATTACAGTATTATCACATCACTGTAAAACTTTTTTCATTATATCACTGCAGCACTGTATCACTGGAACACTGTACCAATGCATCACTGTATCAATGCGACTGTATCAATGCGTTTGTATCACAAAATCACTATAATAGTCACTATCACTGACCCAATGTGTCAAGGTAGCACTGTAATAGTCAAACACTATCACTACAAACCTGTATCAATACTTCAATATAACAAGAGCATCACTGTAATCACTATCACATCATTCGTTCATCAAAGCGTCACTGCACACAATCACTGTACACTGTTTTCAAATGCATTTCACTGCATAGTTTTTGTTTTCATGTTAAATTCTCCGTATTTATTCCCGGGTAGGTGGGACGCTTCTTGCTTATTGTTCACATTATTCAACGTTCATGCATACGCAGTTGACTGGTTCGCAAAACACAGTAGAAAAACAAAAACACGTATATGCTATTATTATTATTATTATTATTATTATTATTATTATTATTATTATTATTATTATTATTATTATTATTATTATTATCTGGTAATAAATAAGTATAAAGAAATATCCCAGATGATGAATTTCCACTAAAAGAATGACTTGAAGTTCCTCAGGTCATGAAATTGCGCGCCATTGAACTGGGACGAGGGCGTTGAGCGTTCGTATAGGAATCAATTTTGTCGTGAGGCGTTTGTCTCTCTGTGTTCCATTAATCTGTTACTACTCGTCATGTAGAATTTTTTGGGGAGATTTGGATCACCTGAAGTTTATACACCCTAGTTTATTTCACCTAATGATTAATCCTTATCTAACCTAACCTAACCTAACCTAACCTAACTTAATCCTACCAGATAGCGTCAGGGTGTTTAATTTAGGTCGAGTTAGGTTTGGTTAGATAACGATTACTTTAGGTTTAAGTTAGGTTAGGTTTAGATTAGTTTTAGGGAGTTTAATCATCAGGTGAAATAAATTGGGTTGCATAATCATTACGTGACCCGGAAATTTAAATTGTAAGTCTTTAAAGGAGAATAATACAACAGTTTACATTATGACTTTTAGAAGGAACAAAAATAGGCAGTCAAACCCTATGTGGTTTTAGTGAGGTTTCTGCTCTGTTCTCTATCGTTTTCTATTTTATTCTTGTGGGTTTTTTCGTCTATTATTTGATGTGTTAGATAGTGATGTTTTTTTTTTTTTGGCTATGGTCTCTATAATTCTCTGGGTTTTTTGTGTTCTTTAATGTGCCTTTCATGTATTCTCTCTATAATTCTCTGGGTTTTTTTTTGTGTTCTTTAATGTGACTTTCCGGTATTCTCTCTAATCCTCTGTGTTCCTTAGTGTTCTTTAATGAGACTTTTTCCTGTGTTCTCTTTTATAACTTGTGCCCTACGTAGAGAGAGAGAGAGAGAGAGAGAGAGAGAGAGAGACTGGCTCACCTAATTCGACAAAATTCTAGAGCCAGTGAAAATAATTATACCCCCCAACACACGTCTCTCCCTACATCACCCTCAGCAGCACCTGACAACACACGCATGGTATAATGAATAAGCAGAGTCTATGGTAAATAATGGGGCGGACGGACGGACGGACGGACGGGTAGGTTGTATCACTCGCACTTTTAGTTTGGTTAGGTATTAAAGTATGGAACGGGATTATTTTGTATGGAAGTTGACTTATGCGTGTGTGTGTGTGTGTGTGTGTGTGTGTGTGTGTGTGTAAAGTGTCTTATTTACGGTACACTCGTGGGCTCTTAAACTCAAGCGTCATGCTAACGTTAAATCCCTCATCTGACCCTTTAAAACACACACACGCACAGAAACACACACACACACACACACACACACACACACACATACTGTACACCCCCACATACCCTCCACACACACACACACACACACACACACACACACACACACACACACACACACACACACACACACACCCTCCACACACACACAACAAACACACACACACACACACAACAAACACACACACACACACACACACACGAACGTCCCAAAAGCAGTATCGTGCCAACTCTGAAGCCAAGAAATAACCCCTTCAAAATAAAACATCTTTACTATATTCACTTAACCCAATAAAAGTTTTTAATTCAATACACAGACAGATATTTCCTCTATGGTGACTTTGAAGAAGAGAAATAAAATTATTATATTAAGTTTGCTGGGTATATTTTTTTTCCCCTATAGCTGTGGCGTAGTGATCCAGAATGGTCAGTTTATACGCCAGAGTTACCCTGAAACTGTCACCTAGCCAAGTCTCCTCCATTTTTTTTTATGTGCTTCCCGGGGAAAAAAATAGTTCTGGGGAAATTATTGATAAAATTTTGGGGAATAAGTTTGATTGTTAGGGGGATATTGTTCGTTATCTAGGGAAATTTTTTATTTATTTATTATTCCCTGGGTGAGATTTTTTTTCTTCTGTTTATATAAGGGATATATTTCAGTATTTAGCCCAGTTAGGAAACCTGAGAAAGGAATATACTTCGATCTGTAGCCCAACGGAAGGAAAATATTGATGGACAAACACTAATAATATACCATATATATATTTATTTCTGTCTATGTCTACAGATGAAAAGGGGGAAAAAAATATTGATAATTTAGGGAATAATTTCGCCTTTATTCCCAAATGGCAGAATGATTAGAATTATGGATTATTAAAGTGATGGCCTTTACACACACACACACACACACACACACACACACACACACACACACACACACACACACACCCCATCCGTGTTCATGTTATGTTCTCCAGTTGTGTTATTGTGTTCTGTTCTTTTATCCCTTCTTGTATTTCTTCCTTGTTCTTTATTATCCAGCTTCTCCTCTTTCCTATTCTCTTTCTGTTCAATAATGTTCTTCACGTGTTCTTGTGCCCACCTCCCCATTTTGTTCTTGTGTTCAGTTTATGTTCACGGGCACATAAAAAGAGAAGTGGAAACAGGAGGACGTGTTCTCTACTCTGTTCCTACATGTAAATAAACCGATAAATGGCACGTGGCAACCGTAGAGGAGTTATGAATGGTGGGAGACAGGTTATATAAAGGGGAAGGGGCGGGAGAGGGAGGGGCGGGGAGAGAGGGGTGGGAGAGGAGGGGCGGTGATGGGGAGGAACCTGGCTGTAAGGTGGCTCTAGGGTGTGGTGTGGGTGGGGTGGGGTGGGTGGGGTAGGGTGGGGTGGGGTGGGGTGGGGAGGGGAGGGGAGGGGAGGGGAGGGGAGGAGAGGGGTGGGGTGGGGGGTGGGGTGGGGTGGGGTGTGTGGGGTAGGGGTGGGGTGGGGTGTGGTGGGGTGGGATGGGGTAGGGTGGGGAGGGGTAATGAGAGAAGAAGAGAGGGTAGAAAGCGATGGAGTGGAGGGGTGGAGGGTGAAGGAATGGCATGAAGGAAGGAAGGAGATAGAAGGAATGGCATGAAGGAAGGAAAGGGGTAGAAAGAATGGCATGAAAAATGGAAGGTTAGAAATAAAAGGTGTGAAAGAGAAAGAGAGGAAGATAAGGAGAGAGGAGGAGGAGAAGGAAGAAAGAAAGAGGAATCACTGAGGTAAGAAGGAGAGAGAAGGAGAAGGCAAGAAAGAGATAATCGATGTATGAATAAAAGAAAAAATGTAAATAAGTCGAATGGATGAAATACGAAACAAGTTGACAATAAATATAATAACAACAAAACTGAACAATAATTAACATAGCTGATATAAAGACGACGGAGAAGGGGAAAGGGAGAGATGGGGGGAGAGGAATAGGGAAGGGAGTGGAGGGGAGGGAGGGGAGATGGATTGATTAGTTATAGGTAGAAGAATCAACACCAAATAGCCAATGCTGATGAATGTACCACGAACAAAACGCTAAATGAGACAATGTTAATGAATGTACCACGAACAAGATCAGTGAATTATTTTGTTATATCCCTCATCCCGATCTCTCCTCCCCCTAGACAACATCAACGTAACCAAACATAAATTAACACTGCATCTTTTTAGCTTTGGTTAGGTTAGGTTAGATGAGACGAAGTTAGGTTAAATTAGGTTAAGTTAGATTAGGTTAGGTGAGGTTAGATTAGAAGTTAGGTTAGGATGCCCTGTAACCGAACCAACATGACAGCAAGACTTAACCTGGCACAACATAACCCAACCTAACAACAACCTCAACATCAACCTAACTTTACCTAACCCAACCAACCTAGCAAGAGACCAAGCCTATCTTAACCTCCTTTGCCTAACTTAACCTAAACTTAACCTAATCTACACTAACTAGACCAAACTGAACCTAAAGTACCCTAACTTAAGTTCGGTTTGGTTCGGTTAAGTTGATTAACATAGGTAAAGTTAGTTAGGTTAAGATAAGTTAAAGACAGAGTTAAGATAGTTAAGTTGGATTAGTTTAAAATAGTTCAGAGTCGTCGGCTCCACAAAAACAACAACAACAACGTAAAGGTCATGTTCGTGGTACTCCTCAACACTAGACACTAACAACAACAACAACAACAAGGTCATGTTCGTGGTACTCCTCCAACACTAGACACTAACAACAACAACAACTTAAAAGGTCATGTTCGTGGTACTCCTCCAACACTAGACACTAACAACAACAACAACAACTTAAAGGTCATGTTCGTGGTACTCCTCCAACACTAGACACTAACAACAGTTCAAGCTCTGACTGTGTGAATAATAACGAAAGAAAACGAACAAAGAAACAAAAGGAATGAACAGAAGAAGACAATAATAACGGAGGATATAATATTATCCCAGAAAAGGAAGAGAGAAAGAAAGAATTCTTATCAAGTAACGAACGTACGAGAAAGGGTAATAAATGTGATAAAGATGTAAATAAGAAAAAAGGATATTGAAGAGAAAATTAAAGCAGGAATACAGAGGCAGATGGCAGAGGATGACCACAAAATCAATATAGTGAGAACCACAGTGTGGACTTATGGCTCCCAGTGTTGTGATGGTGGTGATAGTGATGGTGGTAGTGGTGATGGTGGTAGTGGTGGTAGTGGCGGTGGTGATGGTGGTGATGGTGGTAGTGGTGATGGTGGTAGTGGTGATGGTAGTGATGGTAGTGATGATAGTGATGGTGGTAGTGGTGACGGTGGAGTGGTGAGTGGTGATGGTAGTGATGGTGATGGTGGTGGTGGTGATGGTGGTGATGTGTGATGGTGATGTGGTGGTGGTGGTGGTGGTGATGGTGGTAGTGGTGATGGTGGTGGTGGTGTGGTGGTGGTGGTGGTGGTGGTGGTGGTGAGGTGGTGGTGGTGGTGATGGTGATGGTGGTAGTGGTGATGGTGGTGAGTGGTGGTGGTGATGGTGGCGGTGGTGGTGGTGGTGGTGGTGGTGGTGGTGGTGATGGTGGTGGTGGTGGTGGTGAGTGGGGTGATGGATGTATGGTGATGGTGGTGATGGTGATGGTGGTGGTGGTGATGGTGGTGGTGGTGGTGGTGGTGGGTGGTGATGGTGGTGGTGGTGTGGGGTGGTGGTGGTGGTGTGGGGTGGTGTGGTGGTGGTGGTGGTGGTGGTGATAGTGATGGTGTGGTAGTGGTGGTGATGGTGGTGATAGTGATGGTGGTAGTGGTGATGGTGATAGTTATGGTGATGGTGGTGATAGTACTGGTAATTATAAATCAATAAGAGAAAGAATACAAATAAAAATACGAGAAAAGTAATAAAGACAAACATGGTGATACTATCTTACTAAAGAGTTTACATTACACCATATGTTCACTAAAACACTACCGGACATAAATATACCGGATATAACCTCCATAAAACGGACTAATCTCTCCATATAATCCGTTACATAGAGTCACATTTAACGGATCCTTGATATAACGGACTTTCATATCGATACAGTTCATTAGATGGAGGTTGCACTCTTCCGTATTTAACCTCTCATGACCTTTTGACACGGGGATTTGGAAACGTGTTCTGTACTTGGTTTAGTCTGTGAGGTTAAGTTCTGTTAGGATAGGAGAAGTAATTTAATCTTCTGAACTTTTTTAATCTTCAAGACCTTTGAACTTTTGACCTGTGTTTGACCCAGGGACTTGATCTTGGCGTCGTGCACACTTTGTCTGGCCATGATACACATTGAAAAGGAAGTTTCATGAAAAGTGTTTGTTATCGATGCCAAAAGTTATGTTCCAGACAAAAGGAAAAGTTTACGGGTGCCCAGACAGACAGACAGACAGACAGACAGACAGACAGACGGACGGAAGAAAGAAAGAAAGAAAGATTTATGTTTACGTCAGCGTCTTACTAAATTACACACCAAAAATAACAAAAATGATTCACCGAAAGCTATGAACCAAAATTAATAGCTGTAAGTCTTATAGCTGCAGAAAACAAATGCTATTTTCTCTCACTTAGCTTTGAGATCAACAATTTTCACTCAATTATTGTATACCTAAATAAAACACTTTACTACCCCTCTCCCTTCACCCCCCAAAACGTATATAAACACACAAACACAAACACAAACACAAACACAAACACAAACTTATATTTGGATTTCTTAAAAAATATAAATAAAAAATAAAAAATAAAAAATAAAATAAATATTCCCTGATTTATCGCATTATCATGTTTTCTTTCCATTCGCTGTTATTGGATTTCTTTTAACACAAGGAAGCAATAACAAGAGGAAGAACGGAGCGGCTGATAAAACAGGATCTGTAAATAGTTCAGGTTTAAACGAGGCGAAAAACTTTACTCTTGCAGCTGCTGTACTTGGTGGCTGTCTCAGTTACACACACATACACATACATACATACATACATACATACATACATACATACATACAGTCACAAATACATATATATGTATACACAAAAATATATATGTACATACACGCACATATATATACATACACAAATATACCTATAAATACAGACAGATACAGAGACAAACACAGAAATCAGACAGACAGACAGACAGACACCACAGTACATGTTATGGTAACTTATCTCCCTGGCACTTGATAGACTGTGGCACTGTATACCACCATCAACAATACAACGTCATACCAAGCATATAGTGTGTGTGGGGGGAGACAGACAGACAGACAGACAGACAGACAGACAGACATTTCTATGCGTATGTTAAAGAGAGAAATCTTTAAGGAATGATATAAATATAACCTGGTTCACGAATGGCCTGCCTTGGGAATCTCTATCTTCTTTATCCCTCTTTTTCTATGTCTGTCTGTCTGTCTGTCTGTCTGTCTGTCTGCACTCTCTCCCTCTCTCTTTCTCTCTCTCGTGTTCAGGGGCAGGAGGAAGAGGAAGTGGAGGCAGCCTCAGAACGAGTCAATATTTGGAGGAAATTCGCGCTACGGTCTGACATCCCGTTGGCTCGGGTGTTGACGTCGTCTTTTTCCCAGTAAAAATTAAACCTTTATTTGTCTGTGTGTGTGTGTGTGTGTGTGTGTGTGTGTGTGTGTGTGTGTGTGTGTGTGTGTGTGTGTGTGTGTGTGTCTGAGAGAGAGAGAGTGTAGTGTGTGTGTGTGTGTGTGTGTGTGTGTGTGTGTGTGTGTTCTAGAGAGAGAGAGTGAGTGTGTGTGTGGGGTGGTGTGTGTGTGTGGGGAGAGAGAGAGAGAGAGAGAGAGAGAGTGTGTGTGTGTGTGTGTGTGTGTGTGTGTGTGTGTGTGTGTGTGTGTGTTACGTATATAACATAATCATACAGTATATGCCTGATATAGACACAGATAGACATTGAGACAAACAAACAGACAAACATATAAACAGACGTGTGATATACAGACGACCAGGCAAAAGAGGTAAACAAGGTTCAAGGGAGGGGTGTTGGGGAGGGGTTGGGAGAGGGGTGTTGTGGGAGGGGTGTTGGGGAGGGGTGTTGTGAGAGGGGGTGTGTGGGGAGGGGTGTTGTGGGGAGGGGTGGTGGGGAGGGGTGTTGTGGGAGGGTGCTGGAGGGGTGTTGTGGGGAGGGTGGAGGGTAAAGGAAATGGGGGGAGGGGTGTTGGGGAGGGGTGTTGGGGAGGGGTGTTGTGGGAGGTGTTGTGAGAGGGGTGTTGGGGAGGGGTGGGGAGAGGGGTGCTGTGGGAGGGTGCAGGAGGTATTGTAAGGGCGTTAGGGGAGGTATGGGGAGGGGTGAGGTGAGGGAAGGGAGGTATTGTGGGAAGGAGGGGTATTAGATGGGTGTTGGGGAGGGGTGGTGGGAGGGTGCTGGGAGGGAGGAGGGGAGGGGTGTTGTGAAGGGGTATGGGGGAGGGTTGTGGGAGGGGTGCTGGGGAAGTGGGAATTGTGGGAGGGATAGGGGGAGGTGTTGTGGGATGGGCTGGGGGAGGGGTGTTGTGGGGAGGGTTGGTGAGGGAAGGTGGGGAGGGTATTGTGGGAGGGGTGTTGTGGGAGGGTATTGGGGATAGGCTTGGGAGGGTGTTGGGGAGGGGTGCTGTGGGAGGGGTGTTGTGGGATGGGTGCTGGGAGGGGTGTTAGGGGATGGGATGGGGGAGGGGTGTTGTGGGATGGGTGCTGTGGGAGGGGTGTTGTGGGAGGGTAGGGGAGGGTAGTGGGAGGTGTTGTGGGAGGGGTGCTGTGGGAGGGGTTGGGATGGGTGCTGTGGATGGTGCTGGGGAGGGGTATGTGGGAGGGGTGTTGTGGAGGTGAGGGAGGTGGGGTAGGGGTATTGGGGATGGGTGTTGTGAGGGGAAGGGGAGGGGTGCTGTGGGAGGGGTGTTGTGGAGGGGTGTGGGGAGGTGTGGGATGGGTGCTGGGGAGGGAGGTGTTGTGGGTAGGGGTGCTGTGGGAGGGGTATTGTGGGATGGGTGTTGGGGGAGGGATGTTGTGGGATGGGTGTTGTGAGGTGTTTGGGAGGGGTGTTGTGGGGAGGGTGTTGTGGTAGGGGTGCTGTGGGATGGGTGTTGGGATGGGTGGTGGGAGGGGTATTGGGAAGGAAACGAATTTACACACACAAATATTTCCAGGTTAAACACAATAAACCTCATCCCTCGAAACATAACATGCTAACCCACTTCCCGTAAGGTTGAAATTCTCTCTCTACCTTACCACATGACACACGTACTCCCCACCTCACACTCACCTGCAACACGGAAGAAATAAATCCTAATTAGAAATCAATTAAAGAAGGTAATTGAATGCAACACCTGTATAGCATGAAATAGCTGTAGTAAATATGGTGATAGAACCAAAATACCAATATGATTAAGTTACCTAAAAGAAAAGGGACAGACAGACAGACAGACAGACAGACAGACAGACAGACAGACAGACAGACGAATAGGAGAGTAAAAGCCACACAGTCCTCGAAATGTTTATGAAATGCATCAAAGTGACCAGAGAGGTTAGGGTTAGGTTAGGTTAGGTTAGGCTTGGGTAGGTTAGGTTAGGTTAGGTTAGGTTAGAGGTACCGAGACAATCAGTGTACGTTTATAGCCCCAGCAGAGAGGAAGGCACCGGGTGGTATTACGGGTACAAAGGCAGTGTTATTAAGGCTAGAAGTTGAACTAATTGAAAGAACACAGGTAAAGTGGATGACACAGCCGGACACATCTATTACAGGGAAGAGAGAGGAGTGAGTGAGTGAGTGAGTGAGTGAGTGAGTGAGTGAGTGAGTGAACGAGTGAGTTAGTGAGTGAGCGAGTGAGTGAGTGAATCAATCTGTGTATGTTGTTGATTCCTATTTACTCATGACCAAGCAACTGTATGACTGGAAAAGACCTATTGTGTATAAACAGTATATAGGAAAATACAGAGAGAGAGAGAGAGAGAGAGAGAGAGAGAGAAGAGAGAGAGAGAGAGAGAGAGAGAGAGAGAGAGAGAGAGAGAGAGATTAAAAAAATAATGAACAGGAAAAAAAATAAAAATAAAAATAAATTAACGTCGCACGGATTCTAAAAGAAAAAAAAAAGAAAGAAATTCATAACTAAATAAATTAAAAACTAAAACACACACACACACACACACACACACACACACACACATCCAAACCACCCTCCCAAACATCCACCCCCCACACCACACCCTCACCCCACACACACATACACACACACCGCTCATTTCCCACACAAACACCCACCCACCTTTCCCATACACACACACACCCAACCCACCCACCCACACACCGCATACACCCCACCCACACCACACACCCACCCACAGAGGCTCCAATATACTCGTTTTCTGTTATTTGGAACGAAAGAAATCGTGAGAATTCAGAAAGGAGGGAAGCTAATTTAGATTAAGTCCTGAGTAGTGGCCAGCAGTACTGTAGTAACTTAGGAAATGAGGTTTTAATGGAAGGGGTTTTCACGGGAGTCTTAACGTGGGAAAAAAGGTGCGTGGGGAAAAGGCGTGGGGAAAAAAGGTGCGTGGGGAAAAGAGAGTGGGGGAAAAAGGTGTGGGGAAAAAGGTGGGGGAAAAAGGAAAAAGGTGTGGGGGAAAAAGGTGTGGGGAAAAAAGGTGGGAAAGTGTGGAAAAAGGTGGGAAAAGGTGGGAAAAAGGTGGAAGGTGCGTGGGGGGAAAAAAGGTGCGTGGGGAAAAAAGGTGCGAGGGAAAAAGGTGCGTGGGGAAAACAAAAACAAATATAAAACCAGTAATGATATAGAACGATGAAATGAGAGAAAGTAGAAATGAAGAAACTAATGGATAGAGGAGGTGAATAAACAGACGAGAAAGAAGGAGAAATGTTTTCGTCCACCAAGAATATAACTTTTAGTCACCATTTGTATTTAATAACAGCTTCATTACACAAGGCACCAACGTTATTATCCTTGGTATTACAGTAGTCTGCCCTGATTAATGTACAGTACTAATAACCTCGGTAAATGACACAGTGGAGTCCCTTGGGCCTGGCTGTCGTTTACGGGCAATACGGATACAGCACACTGCACCCTGAGCCCATTTTCGTTACACAAGGAAGTAGTGTGGTTGACATTGTACTCGGCCGCTTTTATACCCCCATCAGTAAAGTTGGGTACCCGTCATCAGCTGGGTAGAAATTTAGACCCGAGTTAATTATACAAACATTCGATCATTTTCTTGTGAAGGAAGGTCGGAAGACAGGGGAGAAAAGAGGCAGAAATAGAGAGGAGGAGGAGGAGGGGAGAGAGAGAGAGAGAGAGAGAGAGAGAGAGAGAGAGAGAGAGAGAGAGAGAGAGAGAGAGAGAGAGTGTGGTGGGGGGGGTAGACAGACTTGTATTTAGATCAGATAACAACCTCAGGTACAATACACTCTTCTATGAGTCGAGATTAAAAAAAAAGTTATTCACAGAAATGACTCGACGGAAACAAGCTGAAAATAAAAGCAAAACATACACAACCAAAACACACTTAAGAAAACGGTCCCATCCCCCCACACACACACACACGCCCCACACAAACACACCATCTCCCTCCCACACACGCACCCCCTCCCCACATTCTCTCCCTCCCCACACACTCTCTCCCCTCATATCTCAAGACACACGCCCTCCTCCTACCCCATACAATACATTACACACACGCCCCCCAAAAAAACACGAATCACACGCCATCCACACACACACACACGCACGCCATCCACACACACACACACACACACGCCATCCACACACACACACACGCACGCCACCTTCCCGAGCCAATCAACAGAGGGCTACAACACATTCACCTTGGTAAAAATATTTCTATGAATGACAAGAATTTGGGCACTGTGGCGACTGACATGTGTACTGATGATCTGCCGTGTTTACTGAGGGAGAGAGAGAGAGAGAGAGAGAGAGAGAGAAGGAATTAAAGAGTGATTGAGACAGATGGCAGGTGGAGGAGGAAGGGAAGGTGGAAGGGGGCTGGGAAGGGAGGAGGCAGCATCCACGGCGCCACATCTTCCAACACTCCCGAGATTTTTCCACATAGGAGACTGTCTGTGTATCCACCTCCGTCCTCCCCGTCCGTCCTTCCTTCCTTCCTTCCTTCCTTCAAACTTCCCACCTCCTCCTTACTCCCACCTCCTCCTTACTCCCACCTCCTCTTCCTTCCACCACCCCTTCCTCTACTAACCAAATTTCTCTTCCTTTCCCATTTCCTCTCCATTTCCTTTATTCTCTTCCTTTCTTCCTCCTCTCATTACCTCCACTCTACTCATCCTTCCTCCACCATACTTTCCTCCACTTCCCTACCACTTCATCCTTCCTTATTTCCCTCCCCTCCATTAATTTCCTCCTTTACGCTTCCTCTATTCTTCCCTTTATCTATCCTTCACCATCCTATACCTCCCTCTCTTCATCCTTCCTCTTCTCCTTTCTCCTCCCTTTCTCTACCTACCATTTCCTTCCCTCCCTCCCTCCCTCCCTCCCTCCCCTCTCTTCACTCGTTCTCCTATCCTCTCTCCTTCCTACCTCCCCTCTCCTTCTCCCCACCCCCCTTCTTTCCTTTCCTCCCCAACCATACAATATCGTCTCCAAGCACCCCATACATTCTCACTATCCTCATCCCTCCCTTGCTTCCCCTACACTAACCCCCACCTCCCCTACCCTCCCCTCCCTACACTAACCCCCGCCTCCCTCCCCACCCTCCCTCCCCCACACTAATCCCCCCCGCCCTCCCTCCCCACCTCCCTCCCCTACACCACCCCCTGCCTCCCACCCCTCCCATCCCTCCCCCCACGTGCTGAGCCCAACACCAGACAGACACTTCCCCGTCGCACCCACACTGTGTGTGTGTGTGTGTGTGTGTGTGTGTGTGTGTGTGTGTGTGTGTGTGTGTGGTTATACCACGTTCATATTCAGTAATTAAACCACTGAAGCAATCAAACGCTAATACTATTACAAACATGATCGGGTGATATTCCAATGGTGATATTCCCAATTCGGTGATATTAATTTGGTGATATTTCCCAATTTGGTGATATTTCCACCAGTGATATTTCTCAATTTGTGATATTTCCCAATTTGGTGATATTACCCAATTTGGTGATATTTCAATTTATGATATTTCCCAATTGGTATATTTTCCCAATTTGGTGATTTTCCCAATTTGGTGATATTTCCCAATTTGTGATATTTCCAATGGTGATATTTCCCAATTTGACGAATTTTCAAACGACAGACAGACACACAGACATAAAAGCGCAATAGGTTTGTAATCAGCGGCAGGAATGGGTTTAGAAAATAGTAAAAGACGTCCATTAGTACCAAATTGGGAGATTCCAGTAATGAAATAGGGAAGGAAGGTAAATTAAAATATTCCAATTATAAATGGGAAAGTAGTTAGAAGTTATGAATAACACTGAAAATAGGGCCATGTAACACGACAAACACCTATTTTAACGTAATTTAATGCTCGAGCAGGAAAATAGTGAACAGCAGATGCCAAAAACAAACCTATTCTAACCATTCACACACTATATTAACTCCAATACCAAAAATAGGGAGAAATTGTCAAAAGAAATATTTAACCTATTTCACAATCCTAATCAAGCCAATTACACACTAAAGTAACTTCAATAAGAAAATAGGAGGCAAATGTTAAAGCCTACCTATTTTAATATCCTCAAAACACAAATTACACCTGAAAAAAACTATTACATTTAATTCACTTGAAAATACAAAAATTGGTACTATCTTAAATCATTCTACATAACGAACAGTCAATCTCAAGGGAAATAGAATGATTCCGAACTAATATTATGCTCAATATAATTATCATTCACGACACTAGAATGATTCGAGGTATTATTTTCTTATTACTACATAACATATTTATTCTCGGGTACCTACTTACCTACAGGTCTCTCTCTCCCTTGACCTCCTGGGTGACAATTACTGGAAGGTCAACCACCGCTGCGAGCTTAAAAGAATTGTCTGGCTGGCTGCCTAGCTGCTTGTCTGGCTGGCTGGCTGGCTGTTGGCTGGCTGGCCGGTCGTGAGACTGGCTGCTGGCTGGCTGGCCGGTCGTGAGACTGGCTGCTGCTGGTTGGCTGGCTGGCTGGCCGGCTGAGACTGGCTGGCTGGCCGGTCGTGAGACTGGCTGGCTGGCTGGCCGGTCGTGGACTGGCTGGCTGGCTGGCTGGTCGTGAGACTGGCTGGCTGGCTGGCCGGTCGTGAGACTGGCTGGCTGGCTGGCCGGTCGTGAGACTGGCTGGCTGGCTGCTGGCTGGCTGGCTGCCGGTCGAGACTGGCTGGCTGCCGGTCGTGAGACTGGCTGCTGGCTCGCTGGCTGGCCGGTCGTGAGACTGGCTGCTGCTGGCTGGCTGGCCTTGACTGCTGGCTGGCTGGCTGGCCGGTCGAGACTGGCTGGCTGGCTGGCTGGCCGGTCGTGAGACTGGCTACTGGCTGGCTGGCTGGCCGGTCGAGACTGGCTGGCTGGTTGGCTGGCTGGCTGGCCGGTCGACTGGCTGCTGGCTGGCTGGCTGGCCGGTCGTGAGAGACTGGCTGGTGGCGGCTGGCTGGCGCTGGCCGGGACTGGCTTGCTGGCTGGCTGGCCGGTCGTGAGACTGGCTGCTGGCTGGCTGGCTGCGCCGGTCGAGACTGGCTGGCTGGCTGGCCGGTCGTGAAGGGCTGGCGCTGGTCGAGACTGGCTGCTGGGCGGCTGGCCGGTCGGAGACTGGCGCTGCTGGCTGGCTGGCTGGCTGGCCGGTCGTGGACTGGCTGGCTGGCTGGCCGGTCGTGATTGGCTGGCTGGCTGGCTGGCTCGCCGTCGAGACTGACTGGCTGGCTGGCTGGCCGGTCGTGAGACTGGCTGGCTGGCTGGCTGGCTGGCCGGTCGGAGACGGCTGGCTGAGACTGGCTGGCTGGCTGGCCGGTCGCAGACTGGCTGGCTGGCTGGCCGGTCGTGAGACTGGCTGGCTGGCTGGCCGGTCGTGAGACTGGCTGGGCTGGCTGGCTGGCTGCTGGCTGGTCGGGACTGGCTGGCTGGCTGGCCGGTCGTGAGACTGGCTGGCTGGCTGGCCGGTCGTGGCTGGCTGGCTGGCTGCCGGTCGAGACTGGCTGGCTGGCTGGCTGGCCGGTCGAGACTGGCTGCTGGCTGGCTGCTGCC